>NC_084468.1:98272023-98584047 GCF_027409185.1 Cynocephalus volans | reverse complement strand
GGTTATGTACTACCGTTAAATGAGGCTACATTTGCCTTCAGTGCCTTCTTTTCCCCTCAGAATGTTTCTTGATATTCATTTAAGACAGATTTCAGGAGAATAAAATATTGGCTGGCCAAAAGGGGAGGATGATCCAGGTGTAATTCAGCCTGGGTGAGTCTCCAGTGAGGAATTTCTGAGGTGGTGCTGAAGGGGTTCAAGACACACTATCTCAAAATATGACACCTTGGCCTATTGAATCTTTTAAGCTAAAAGAATTTGAGAAACAGTATGTTTCGGAAGGATTTTCTGACCTTGCCCTGAAGCAGGTCATAAGATCCTCATGTGAAAGGTGTCCACCCTGAACTCAGAGGAAAGGAGCGTCCTTGTCTCTAAAGACACAGGGAGGCCAAGAAGAATCTGGACAAACAGCCCTTGCTAAGTCCCCGTTTACTACCACTAGAGCATATGCCTTTGTTCTACCATATTTCTCCACAACTTTCCACTCTTCATCAAATCTAGCATTAAAAACATTCAGGTTTAACCACTTTTTTGGGTCTTCATTTCCTTATGAAGGCTCTGATGTGTGGCATAAAACATATATTTTAAAAATTTGTATGCTTTTCTCTTGTTAATCTGTCTTTCGTTACAGAGGCCCCAAGAACTCAGAAGGGTGGAAGACAGGATATTTTCCCTCTCCAATAGTGTCATCTGCATCATCACTTCTCCTTGGCAGAGTCCCCTGTTCTTCACTCCCGAGGTTCAGTTATAGGGTCTTTGTTTACTATGCTGAGGAGTTGGGACTGTATTCTATAACAAGTGGTTTTCAAAGTACAATCACTAGACCATCAGCATTAGTGTAGTGCTGGGAACTTGTTAGAAATGCAATTTTGGGGCCCTACCATAGATCTATTGAATCAGAAAATCTGGGATAGGGCTCAGAAATCTGTGTTTTAACAAGCCTTCCTGGTGATTCTAAAGCTCTTAAGTTTGGAAACCACTGCTGCAAGGTAAAGGTAGTAACTGGTGGTTTAACACAAACAAGTGATGTAATAGATCTGCATTTTAGAAAGGTAGCTCTGATAGTATAAATTAACCCCAAGAGAACAAAAGAAAATCAAACACGTTACATCTACAATGTATCAAGTAGCAGCCATATTATGGGTATTTATGTCTTATTTGGACAGAAAGCCAGTGAGTCTGTCTCTGCCCAGGCACCAAAGAGCCTCAGTGCCTTTCTATCCAATAAGAGTCCCCTCAAGCTGCCCACACCTGCTGCCCAGCTGCCCCCTACCCCCACTCCCCACCCCCGCTGCTGGGCCAAGAATCATTTTCTGATTATTCTGTCCCATGCTCTTCTCAGAGGCCACCCTGACATTCAGGGTCCCTGATCCCTCACTAATGGCCAGAGCTGGACCACAGTGGGGTATACCTGGATAATATGAATAGTATCTGCTTGGGCTGTACTTCTTTGGGGCCTCTGCCACAAAGCTCTGGAGATCCTTGGATCAGCATGGTAAGTCAGCACCAAACCACTCAGTACAGAATTCTCCCTCCATCTCCTGTGTCCCAGGGCCATAGAAGACACTGGTACTTATTGAGACACTTGTTGACTACCACCGTGATGATTTTGAGGTCTCGGTCTGTCTTGCAACACCTCCTCACTTCATCCGCATGGTGGAAATAGACAAACATCCCACCCAGTTTGTTGTCCATAGAGGCCACCTGTAGATTTTCTTTCAGAAATGTTGAATCAGTGTTACAAGCTCCTATTCTTACAGAAAATATGAAGATTTAAGGCTCTCTGAGTGGTTGGCAGTGATATACTCAAGAGGAGATACCACAGAGAGTCAGTGCCATCCCAACCTGAGTCTGTTTCACTGACCTTCAGTGACACCAAAGTTATAGCTCTCCACAATCTGCTCTTTTTTTTTTCCCATTTGACGGTTTTTTTTGTTTTGTTTTGTTTTTTTGTTTTTCTTAATTTTATTTTGTCGATATACAATGTGGTTGATTACTGTGGCCCATTACCGAAACCTCCCTCCCTCCTCCCTCTCCCCCCTCCCACCCAACAATGTCCTTTCTGTTTGCTTGTCATATCAACTTCAAGGAATTGTAGTTGTTATGTCTTCTTCCCCCCCCCCGTTTTTTTTTTTTGTGTGTGTGTGAATCTATTTATTTATTTTTAGCTCCCACCAATAAGTGAGAACATGTGGTATTTCTCTTTCTGTGCCTGACTTGTTTCACTTAATATAATTCTCTCAAGGTCCATCCATGTTGTTGCAAATGGCAGTATTTCATTCGTTTTTATAGCTGAGTAGTATTCCATTGTGTAGATATACCACATTTTCCGTATCCACTCATCGGATGATGGACATTTGGGCTGGTTCCAACTCTTGGTTATTGTAAAGAGTGCTGCGATGAACATTGGCGAACAGGTATACCTTCGACTTGATGATTTCCATTCCTCTGGGTATATTCCCAGCAGTGGGATAGCTGGGTCACATGGCAGATCTACCTGCAATTGTCTGAGGAACCTCCATACCATTTTCCGTAGAGGCTGCACCATTTTGCAGTCCCACCAACAGTGTATGAGAGTTCCTTTTTCTCCGCAACCTTGCCAGCATTTATCGTTCAGAGTCTTTTGGATTTTAGCCATACTAACTGGGATGAGATGGTATCTCAGTGTGGTTTTAATTTGCATTTCCCGGATGCTGAGTGATGTTGAGCATTTTTTCATATGTCTGTTGGCCATTTGTATATCTTCCTTGGAGAAATGCCTACTTAGCTCTTTTGCCCATTTTTAAATTGGGTTGCTTGTTTTTTTCTTGTAAAGTTGTTTAAGTTCCTTGTATATTCTGGATATTAATCCTTTGTCAGATGTATATTTTGCAAATATTTTCTCCCACTCTGTTGGTTGTCTTTTAACTCTGTTAATTGTTTCTTTTGCTGTGCAGAAGATCTTTAGTTTGATATAATCCCATTTGTTTATTTTTTCCTTTGGTTTCCCGTGCTTTTGGGGTCGTATTCATGAAGTCTGTGTCCAGTCCTATTTCCTGAAGTGTCTCTCCTATGTTTTCTTTAAGAAGTTTTCTTAATGCTGGTGCCTCCAGTGTTCTGCTACTGTGTGTTCCATGGGGAACTGGAACCCTCCTCAGCATTGTCTACAGTGAAGACTGCTTCGCTCCACCTAACCAGGGGTATGGCAAATGGAGCATGCGCCCTTGGTGTGCTTTCTGATACTCTGTCCATTGCTATATGAACAAACAGCACAGAATCTGCAGCAGGTTCATGCAAACTCTGTGTCCACATTCCCTGGAGCTCCTGACTGGGGCACAGGCCTGGGAAAGCTAAAACATCATGGGTTAGGGCTGCCAGACAAGGGAGAAACCAACTGATGAGGATCTGCAGGGCTCATAGGGAAACTGAGCCAGTTGTATTGTGATTTGATGTAGAACTTCATAAAGGGGAAGGGGAAACAACCCACTAGTGCAAAACTATTGTAGTAATCCAGGAGAGTTGTATTTATCAGGGTTCTCCAAAGAAATAGAATCAATAGGATGTGTGTGTGTGTGTGTATGTGTGTACACACACACACATACACACACACACACACACACACACACACACAGAAATTTATTATGAGGAATTGGCTCCCATGATTATGGAGGCTGAGATGTCCCATCTGCAAGCTAGAGACACAGAAAAGCAAGTGGTATAAATTCCAGTCCAAGTCTGAAGGTCTGAGAACCGGGGAAGCTGATGGTGTAAATCCCAGCCCAGGGGCAGGGAAAGACTGTTGTCCCAGCTCAATCAGGCAGGCAAGCAGGAAACAAAAACGGGTGAATTTTTCCTTCCTCTGCCTTTTGTTTTATTCAAGAATTCAATGAATTGAATGATACCCACCCACATTGAGAAGGGCAATCTACTTTATTTAGTCCACTAATTCAAATGCTAATCTCATATGGAAACTCCCTCACAGACATGCCCAGAAATAATGTTTAAGCTGGGCACTCCTTGGCCCAGTCAAATTGACATGTAGAATTAACCATCATGAGGGTGATGGTTAGGTCTTTAATCATGTAGTGTCAGTGGCACTAATGGAGAGAAAGGGATGATTCTATTTCAGAAGAAGAATGAAGTGGACATGATCAACTCCATGAAAAGTAAGGGAAACAGAGAAACCAAGAAAGACTCCAAATCTACTTAGACATGTGCAGTAGATTGATTGCATTAATGGCTCCAATTAAATAGCCTCCAGTTTATATACCCTTTACCCTATAATTTATTGTTATTCACTGCCCTTCTACTCTGTCTCTGGGCTGGGCTCTGTGACATGCTTCGGTCAATGTGGCATTAGCAAGCTTGAAGCAAGCAGCAACTTGAAAAAGCTCTCAAGCATTTCCAATCTCTTTTGTTTCTCTGTGATCGCCTTGAGAATATTCCCCAAACTTGCTTGAAAACACTCCCAGGCTAGCATGCTGGAGGAACATGAGAAACATATACATATTAGAGGTACATAAAGAAGAGCCCACTTATCCAACCAACATCAGTGAAGACCAGCCTATAGCCAGCTGATCCCAAACATGTGAAAGCCCAATTATGCTCAGCACAGCCATGAAATCAAAGAGCAGCTGACCTCATAATGCATGAGTGAAACTAGCTGAGAACTGTCTCAGTCATAGTAAATGATTATTATTTTAAGTCACTGAGCTTTGGGGAGACTTGTTATACAATACTGTGGCAACAGATAATTTAGATATTGAGAACCATTTCCATACAAATTTTTGGAATGGAGGCAGGTCACATACATAGAGAAAGATTAGGTCAGATCTAGACTTCTTGAGTTTGAGATAATTACAGGACATCTGGGTAAAAACATCCAAAAGTCAGATTGGAAACCACAAGCCTAGAATTCAGATAAAATTTTTGGCAACATAAATATGAGTTATCAGCATAAATTGATCTCTGAGAGCACAAAGAGTGAATTTTTTAAAAAAAAAGAGCAAATCAAGGAACTTTGGGGAACACCACTTAAAGTGTAGGCAGAAAAACAGGTATTTTTTCCTGCCACAGGAGAAAATAAAACTGCAGAAAATAAAGAAAAACAGAATTCCAAGAAGGAAAGCATGGACAATAGTATCAAATGCTTCTAAAAGGACAATATATAAAGTTAAAGGCACCCATGTGGCCCTTACTCCCCTTCAACAGCCATTCAACAATTCTTGCATGCCCGTTTTGTCTTCTCCCACTTCTCCCGTTTCTTCTTCCTTTCCCTCTCTTGTCTCCTTCTCCCTTTGTTTTCTCCTTCACCTGCTCTTCTGGCCCTATCCCTTTCTTCCTGATTGTTCTCAGCTAAAATGCAAGGGGAGGTATTTCAGACCTTGGTGGGGGGTGGGGGTGGGAGGAAAAGGTATCTCTGTAATGAGTACTTGATTGCCTGAGTCAGAAATCCCAGCCTTTTTGAAGGAATTAAGTCTTTTTTAAGTTTTAAAAAACAATGTTACTCTTAATATTTGTTAAGGTAGTAAGAATGGCCAAAAATACTGTTAACAAATAGACATTTAATTTTTAACAGCATCTACATATTCATGACATATCCAGAGGGAAATTTTCATCTGTAAATATTATCTGCCTGTTGCCCGTTCCCTTTCCCAAAAAAGCAAAGGCTAGGAATACATGGTCTGCATGGTGTGGACCATATATTTTATAAATAAGATTAAATTTAGCATTTTGACTCATACCACCTTGAATTGCTCTTCAATTATTTCATTAGGAATTTGATGCCACAAGTATAAATACTTGTTGAATTGAATGAAAGAATTCAATTACATTCAAAATATTTCCTTAGTTTCTAGTTTCGTGGTAAGAGATGATGCTTTACATCATACAATAATCAGAATACGGGTTGGCCATTTAGCTCAGTTGGTTAGGGTATGGTGTTATAACACCAAAGCCAAGGGTTCAGATTCCTATACTGGCTAGCCACCAAAAAAAAAAAAAAAAAAAAAGGTACCATATAATTACCTTTTTAAAAATCGTGTCTAGCACAGGTGATAGTAATTGAATGAATATTTGACTGGTATTTTGTAATGGTGGATGATATTTTTTGTAGTGGAAATGTGTGCTGTTTGTTTTCTGCTCAGTATCCATCCCCTCCTCTTCTGATAATAGCATCTGGTTCAAGTGGGCTAACTCAATTCCTGACTTGAGTGAAGGAGAAAACACAATCCAGCCTGACCCGTCAATGTACCCCATCTCCTCAGGCCACAGTGATTGGTTAGGTACAGGCATTTGCTGTAAATGACTCCAGTAAGATTGACGTGTAGTTTGGAACTATTGGGAAAACAATTCTCTTTGCTGGACTCAAGGGTGGAGGGATATAAGCTTTGGGGCTGCTGGGTGCCACATTGAAGAGAGAGTCCATCAGAAAATGAAGCCAGTATCTAGAGCAGAAAGCCAAAAGATGAAAGGAAATCAAGTACCGATAATACCATTTGACCCTCTAGATTCAGCAATTTCTGAAGGCAGAAACCTCTGGACTTTTCACGTACATAATCCAGTGTGAGATTAGTTTTTCTCATTTGTAACTTAAAAACTTCTAACAAAATAGTTTTCTTCTGCGTCATATTTTCTTTGGGTGGCAAAACATTCTGCTTTAAAAGGTCAAATTTCAAAATTAATTCATTCATGCAGCAAGTATTTATTAAGCACCTACTATGTGCTTATGGTGTATCACATTGTGTCAGTCAGCCTAACAGTAAGTTAACTAGGATCAGCCACATGTTTTCAACAGTCACTATTAGCATGTTAGGCAAGATAATTATTAGTTGTTCAGGCTTATTCCAAGTGTGGGAAAACATTTAGCGTCCCTGGCCTCTGACCAATATATGCCAGTAGAGCCCCTGTCACTGTGACATCTGAAAAGGATCATATTTCCAGATATTCCTGTGGGGGAAGTACTATTCCTGACTTAGAACCACTGAGTTAGGAGAAAGATGAATCATGACTTTATAGTACTAAGGATTTTAGAGGTGTCAGGCATATCCTGTATAAAAAAACACGTCAGATGTCAGAAGTCCTGATCAGAGAAAAAACAAACAACAACAACCAAAAAAAAAATGGGAGGACAAGTTGTTCCAGAAAGCAGAACAGAATGATATTTAGCATGAGAAGGCAAAAGTCAAATAAGGGTTTTAATAAACTGAGAAGATCTAGTTGAGTGAGCAGAAAGAAATATTACAAAATAGCAAATGATTAGGGACAAACAAATAAAAAAATGCTTGAGGTCACCTTTAGCCAGGAGAAAAATAAAACAAGCTAACAGTAAAATGGTAAAATAGAGCTTTAATCCTACAAACTGAAAGGCGGGACATCCTGCAGACAACTGGTCCTCCCTCTCAACAAGGCAAGGTCATAAAAAAGAGGGGGATGCAGGGAGAACCATTCTAGATTAAAAGAGACCAAAGAAACAAAACCAAATGCAACGTGTGGACATTGCTTAGATCCTGATATGAACAATTTAGCTTTAAAAGGCATCTGGGGACAGTTGGGGAAACTTGAATACAGATTAGATCTCAGATGATATTAAGGAATTGTCCATCGTGTGTGAAGTAGCTATTAAGAAAAATGTTCATGTTTTTACATACTCATATAGTTAAATATAAATATTCAGCAGTGAAAAATCATCATGTCAAGTTGCCTAATATCTCAGTATCTTAATTTCTTCATCAGTAGAGATAAATAATTACTTTATACACTGTTGAGAAGATTAAGTGAGTTAATATGTGCAACCTGCTTAAAGCAATACCTGGCACATATTAAGCTGTATATAAATTCTTGACCTAAAAAAAAGGTGATCATTCTACTTTAATAAGTATTAACTTGGAAGGAAAAAAGGAAACTCCTCATGAGACACCTTAGAACAATGGATCTAAACCACGGTTGCACATTAAAACAACTTAGACACTAGAGTATTAAAAACTTACTGCTTTGTAGACCCCACCCTACACTAATTAAATCAAAATGTTAAGAGTGGAGACTGGGCTTCGGTAATTTTTAAAGCTCCCCAGGTGAGTCCTATGAGCAGCCAAATTGAGAATTGCTGCCCTAAAATCTTATTCCTTATTCATGTGTGGATGTGGGGTTCCCCCATCCTGTCTGGGTGGTGCCCTATCTATTACATCTCAGCACAGCCATGATAATCAGCTTTCCACCCTCTTCCCCCTTGCCCCTCCCTATCTCATGTTAATCAACTTTCCACCCCCTACCCCCTTGCTTTCAGAGAAAAAACAGAACTTGTGCAAAATAGATTCTTATGCAAAAACGACCACCCAACGTCCTTTCTCTAATTCAAACCTTATAAAACCTTTTCAGTCTGTACAGCAGCAGGGGTGGGAGCTGATCTGACTCATTCTCCCCTCCATGCTGGTGGAATAAAGCTTCTTGGCTGAAATAGCACCTGGCTCGGGTCTCCCTTTTCTCCGTCTCACTAAACCTAACACGATCAAGTTCCTTATACCAATCTGAAACACAGGACTAATACTGACTTGAGTCAAGAGAGTTTTTAAAATAGCTCTGATCCTAGATCTCAGCATTTAGTTACCCTTTCTTCTACATTTGCATTCTCATTTTTGGACCCAGTTCTGAAACTTGAGTTAAGGAAAATGGATACCAATACCCACATTTTTATAAAAAGGAAGTGAAATATATATAAAGATATAAATAAATATATATATGAGAGTACTTCAAAAAGTTTGTGAAAAATATAATTAAAAGATAATACAAATCTTTCCATAAACTTTTTGAACACCCTAGTAAAAGACCTTCATAATCTAGATCTTTATTTGTTTTTGGCTGCTGGCTGATATAGGGGATCCAAACTATTGACCTTGGTATTACGAGGTGGTGCTATAACCAGCTGAGCTAACTGGCCAGCCCTTCACAATTGAAGAAATTTCTGATCCGGATAAATTCAATATCATGATTATTGTGATTTATTATTATCCCATTTTACAGACATGGCTCAGAGAAGACATTAAGGACTTCTCTGAGGCCACAGAGCAAATAAACAATGAAGGCAAATCATTATCACAGGCCTTCTGATTCCATATTTAGTGCACAGATTGCCTCTGATCTGTGCTCGAAGAATATGAGGCTACTTCAAACGTTTGTGGAAAAACAGAATTAACACTCCCACTGCTTCACTTGAGTAGCCTAAGAAGAGAAAATATAAAGAAAGAAAAAGGGAACTGAAAGATAATATGAATCTTTCCATGAACTTTTTGAATACCTTCATATAACTTTAGCAATGTTATACAGGGTCTTAAACTACAAATTCCTGAGCCCCATCAAAGACCAAGTTAATAGTAATCTCAGGGAGTGAGCTCAGGAATCACTCCAGTTAATTCTGATCCTTTAGGAAAAACTGAAATTAGACTTGCTGGTTCTCTTTAGATTACAGAGGCACAAGAAAGCAAAGTATATTCTGAGAGTCTGGTACATCTTGGGTGGGTTAGGAAAACAGAATATACTAAAGTTCCATGGGTGATTGTGATTCATGATGGCCGCCTGTGCCAGCCCCGCAAATCAGGAATCACTGAACTAGAGGGTACTGATAACTGGTCGAGTAGGCCAGTTATAAAATATAAGGAAGGTCAAGGGTTTGGTTTACCCTACCAGCCAATTGCCAAAACAAAACAACAATGGAATGAAAGGAGAGATAGATTAGGGAGATATAGTAGAAAAGAGGTCAGTGAGATCAGGAGCTAACTGACTAGATGTGCAGGGTAAATGAAATCAAAGATGATGCTAGAGTTTAGTAGTACTTAGTAGCTGCATAAGGGGGAGGACAGTGGGAGGGAAAAAATCATGACATCCAGAAGGAGCAAATGTGGGAGTCAGGTTAAATTTTAAATGTGTGTGAGATATCTAAGGAGAGATATAGGACAACCAGGTGGCACCAATCACCAAAGAAGCCAACAGAAATGCTATATATGGGTCTTGGGAGAAATATAGCTAGAAACATAGATTTAGGAATATTCTGCATGAAAATAGTGATTAAAGCATTGGTAATAAGTGAGATGGGTAAATGCAAGAGTGTTGAGCATAAAAAAACAAATCATGAAATGAAAGAAGCCCTCAGACTCCTTGTGCCTTTAAGGACAGATTCCAAGTACACAGACAGACATGAAATGCCTTCTAAGATTGGCTCCTCACCCACTTTTCTAGTCTAGCTGCAACCTGCTGTGGCCATTTAGCCATACTGAACTTTCATCTCAACAAGACCAAAACAGGACTCATCAACTTTCCCTACAACGAGACCTACTCTCACATTTTTTATTTTAGAACATGGTCTATTTTGATGACCATGCCAGAAGCCTGGAAGACTTCCCTGAGCTCTTCCTCTCTGACAGACATCCAATCAACACCAGGTTCTGAGAAGTCTACCTACTGAATCCATCCTGTCTCACTATCACAAAGGCAGCTAGCAAATCCAAGTCTCAAACATCCAAGCCTCTAAAATCTCTTTCATCTCTTTTGTCTCAACACCCTTTTAACTGGGACCCTAGCTTCCAGTCTTGCCCTATAGCAACAGAGAGAGATCTTTCCTCAACTACAGATTTGATCCTTTCACTTGCTGGTGTAAAACTTAAAGTTGTCTTCAAAATGCCTTTGGGATAAAGTCCCAAATAATTAACACGGCCATTAGAGCCTCAGTTTCAGGCCCAATATGTATTCATTTATTTTAGGTTTCAACTTCAATATCACCCTGTACTTCCTTGGAAGTCATACTCATCACACCTTAAACTAATTGCTTGATTGTCTATATCATACTACAATAAACAGTAAACTCATGAGAGTAAAGACTGAGTCTGTCATTCCTAGCATAGAACCTAAGCATAGGTATGCAAAAACTATTGGATGGATGGATGAATGGATGGATGGCTAGGGAGTCTTCCAAACTTGACACCTTCTTTTTATGTTCTAAATATACGTTTTATGTGCTATAACCTCTGCCTAAAAGGTGTTTACACTCAGTCTTTCCTTAATTAAATCTTCAAATTCTTCGACCTTCTTAAACCTTTTTTTTTAAACTTTCAACTCTCGCATGACCTCCTCAGTTCTCACAATCAGTTTGTAAGTTCATAAGACCCCAAGCATCATAACAGATATCATTATATATGACCTCACAGTCATACTGTTTTGTAATCAGTTGTCTCCTTGTCTTTCCCACACTAGACCCTAAACTCATTGTATTTACTAGTTTTTAAAGGTGTTGTTGAAAACTGACAAAGTGCACAAACATAATGTAGGGCTTGATGAATTCTCACACAGTAAACATATCTATATAATAAGGACTCAGGTTAAGAAATAAAACATAAAAGTACCACAGAAGTCATTTTCCAGTCTCCAATGACTAGAACAGCACCTCTCACCTTCTCTCATACACTCACTCATACATACACACACACACAGAATGAATAAATGTCTGAATAAATGATTTAGAAAAGGAATGATTGGAGGGATAGTAGTACAATTAGGAGACTGATGTGTCATGGAAAACAAAGGAAAGAGCTTTGCAAAAAGAGGAAAATCTCAAAGTGTGCCAAGAAGTAAAGGGAGGTTAAAAAGAGAGAGAGAGAGAACTTGCATTAGACAATTGGTGATTGCTGAACTTTTAAAAAGGGAAAAAATGTTTCTATATAGAGAGCCAGAATACAGGGAGATGAAGAGTGAAGAGCTGATAAGGGAGTAGAGATAATAGATAATGGGTATGATTTTGGTGATGAAAGGAAAAGGACATGTTGACAGAACCAGGGAAGAATTTTAAACAAAAGAAGCCTGCAAACACTGTGGGCGACAGCAAGAAGTCGGGGTCATACTTCTGGGGTTCAGCTCTTCACATTGCCAGATACTATGTGTGTGAGTTTGGACACGTTACTTCCCTATGTTTCATTTAGTTCTTTATTTGTAATATAAGGTCCATAGTAATACCTCCAGCATAAGGATACGAGGATTAAATAAAAGATTGCACACAAAATACTGAAATTGTGAACACTAAACAATCTTTCCTTGAAAAATTTCTGTAGACAGAAATTCAGAAAAAGGAAGAAGAGGAAAGAGATACAGAAGATAAAAAACAGACAGTAATTCAGTGGAGAAAATATGGGACCGAGATCATGGAGCTGTGGAGTCTTGTCTGGGCTCTGCCATTTGCCAGCAAATCATTAAATGTTTCTGAATTGCATCTGTAAAGTGGGATCATCATAACCTATCCCATAAGGATGTTGTAAGATCAAATGAGACAATAGGGTGTAAAAATACAGGAAAGTAGCTTTATTGTTCATACATGGATGGTAAGTAGTTTAAGGAGAAAGGAACCTAAAAACAACTAATTGAAGGAGTTGGATTAACCAACTCACTATAAAAGCACTTATATCAGGACTACTAGGTGAGGATGGTTTGGCTGACACTAAAGAGAGACAAAGAACAGCCTTGGAGAACAAAGCTTAGGCTAGAATCTGAGAGATGCAGCTGCTGGAGTACTGTCGCCTCTTCACTATATGTGCATGCTTTGAAAATTTCATGGAAAAATAGAATTAAAAATGAATACAAATCTTTCCATGAACTTTTTGAAGTACCCTCGTAGTTTCAATTTAGAGCTGAAATGGGAACCCTGGGCTCAGATAGGAAGCCAGAGCAGAGTCTCAACATTTCCAGTGAAAAGAGAGGCTGGAAAATACCAGGGAGCACAGGAGGTGCAAAAGAATGGTAATTTCCAGTGAAAGAAAAGGCAGCAAGGCATGCTGAGAAAAGCTTTGCTCCAGAAGTGCTCACATTTGCCATTGTTTGAGCTAATGTTTGCCATTGTTTGAGCTAAAGTTATTTTAATAATGTGACACAAGCAAGTTTCCTGTGGTTTACTTCATAGTCAAGATTCCCTAGAACTCTTGTCATTAATGGAACTATGACTACTGAATTAGAAGTGATCAAGAGTGGAGTCACGGAGACCAGTTCAAAGATACAAGGAAAATACCTCAGTAGAAGATAAGTTTGTGAATTCTGAGGGAATGATTTATTTAAGGAAAGATTTCCTATTCACCGGATAATAGATCTAGTCAAAGTATAGACTGAACCCCTAAATTAGTGAAATCTCCATTCCAGAAGCCACACTGTGGTCTGAGTCACTGACACTGTTAACTCCCACAGGTAGACCGAAGCAAGGAAAAGCTTGGATCCTAATGTCTGTACCCTTTTTTTTTTTTTTTTTGGTGACTGGCTGGTACGGGGATCCGAACCCTTGACCTTGGTGTTACAAAGCTGTGCTCTAAACACCTGAGCTAACTGGCCAGCCTGTATCTTACATAAAATGAAAATTCATAAAAAATGTATTTTGAAAAGTTTCAAAAACAATTCGCAAAGGTGAATGAAAACACAACATGGTCCCCAACAAAGACTCAAGTAAAGGCCTAACACTCACATAGTGAAAAGAGAAGGGTACAAAATAAACACTGTTCACAAACGCAGGAAGAGATGTCAAGTCTTTTTCCTTTGAGAAGCTAGTACTACATACCTTTATTTACCTTTCAGACCTAGCCTCCTTGTATTACAGTCCTCAACTCAGGGATTAGCAAAATCTTTGAAATTTCTTAGCAGCTGCCAAAAGCCCAGTTGAAATATTAATTCTGTATGGCCCTCCTTGGCCTCTCTCTATGTACTCACACTGTTTCTGGTAACAATAATAACCTTGTTTTAAAGTTAGCAACTGCTTTAGCCACGCATTTTATTTAGCATATAAGATAAAAGTAATAACTTGTAAAGTGTTAGTATCCCCATTTTACAGATCAGAAAACTGAAGCCCAGGGAGAATAAATGGCGACAGCTAATCAGAGCTAGAGTAAACAAACTCAGGTCTCCAGGCTCTGGATCTTGAGTCTACCAGCCTGGGTGATAACAGACAAGTGCATTGCAAATATTGTAGGAACATGAATGAGCCTAGAAGACATTATGTTAAGTGAAATAAGTCAGGCACAGAAAGATGAATACTGCATGTTCTCATGCATATGTGGGAACTAAAAAAAAAAGTTGAGCTTACAGAAGTAGAGAGTAGAGTTGTGGTTACTAGAGGCTGGGAAGGGGAAGAGGGTAGGGTGAAGTTGGTTAACGGGCACATTACAGCTAGGTAGGAAAAATAATTTCTAGTGGTCTACAGTAGTCCTAGGGGCTGGCAGGTTAGCTCAGCTGGTTAGAGCAAGGTGTGATAACAGCAAGGTCAAGGATTCATATCCTTGAACCAGCCAGCCACCAAACAAACAAACAAAAAGCAGTAGTCCTAGGTGTCTATAATTAACAATAGTTTACTGTATGTTCTCAAATGGCTAGAAGGGAGGAGCTCAAATGCTCTCATCACAAAGAAATGATAAAGTATTGCCACGATGAATATGCTAATTACCCTGATTTGATCATCACACATTGTATACATGTATTGAAATATAACTGCACCCCATAAATATGTACAATCGATATGTGGCAATTAAAAATAAATTAAAATTAAAATTAAATTTAAAAAGACAAATATTGTAGGTACCTCCCTCCCATTAGTGACGACTGCTGTTCAAAGACTGACCTTGAAAACTAGAGCCTAGGTCTTTGAATGTTTTCAACTGGATAATTCTGAGTTTGCTAAAAGAAAACTGACCCATTATCTTCTGCTTTGTACTCCAATAATTGAACTCCTGGGACCAGGGTAAATTCCACTGCATTTACTTATCTTTTGAATAGAGCAGGCTCACCCTCCCATGGGCAATATTTCCTAATTATCTAAATCCTACAGATGAAAGAAACTAAGTTATCACTCCACTTTGTATGTTCTTGATGTCCTCTTGATTTGATACCATTAGCTTCCTAGGTAAAATTTCCATGGCATTCAGCTCCAAACTGTGTCTCAATACCTTTTGAGAATTGTAGTACAATCTTTTTTCTTAAACGAACTGACTATTCATGAAATGTTCCAACGTTTCTAGGAGTTATTGCTTTATACTAATCCACATTAGCACTTCTCTCCCATCATTTGCGAATTTTATTTTTTCCCAATGAAATGTTGAATATGCATAGTATTAAACTATTTCAAGTGGAAGTGAGCATTTTCAAGACTTAAGGTTTTGACAGTAAGTTCTTGCCACTAGAGGGCACCAGAAGCTCAGAAGCATAAACAAGAAAAAAACCCTAGTTTTCACAAATCAATTTTGAAGTATTAAAAACAAAATAGAATGCAAGATATAGTATAAAAAAAATTAGAAAAGCATTCATGTGGCTTAATTTGATTCTCTTCCACTAAATGTTTCACTGATTTTTAAACATTGCCACTAAATGTATTAAACTCTAACAAAAGTAGACTCAAAAGAATCATACCATAAAGCCAATTAGAGGTTACTTTACTTAACCAAATAAATTACCTTACTTTTTTAAGAGTAGAGATTTAAGCTTAGTACTTTTATCCTTAATATTGGGGCTCAGAAAACAATACCCGAAAGTGAAGTCCCCAGAGAAAAAGTTTCTCTCTGACCTGTCTTCTTGTCTCTCCCTGTCATTCTCTCTCCAAAGCAACCCCTTCCTACAAGGAAATGTGGCAGTGTAAAATGTGACCATGCCTGCAATGTGGAGGGAAACTGCCAGCATTAAGAATGCCATATACCAGTATCAGACAATCTGTGTAAGGGAAGAAACACATGGCCCTTAATTTTAAAAATTTGATGATGTGGCTAATATAGCACTGGAAAACACAAAGCCAAGGCCCATCGTAGCCTAGCCATTAACAACTAACTAAAGGACGAGGCAAAGATGGGGTTAGACTAGCTGGCGACTTAAGGTACTGCCAGCTTGGTGCTTCTAGGACTTTTTATGACAGACTTCACTGAAGTTCAAAGAAGAAAGATATCATTGTGGGCAGGAAATGTATGGGAAAACTTTATGGAGGAGCCACAGATTAGATTAGACCCTAAAGGATGAGAAGGATTAAGTAACAGGAGGGAGGAAGGGATGGAATCAGAGTGGGGTGGGTGAAGGGGAAGGAAAAGAGATTTAGCAAAAACTCCAGGACAGAAATCCTCAGAGATATGCAGGGTATGGAGGGAGTTCACACCAGATGGCAGAGATCTTGTCTCTAAGGTAGGAAGAGAGGGCCATCTGCATAAAGAATCCCAAGTGAGGTGATGTGGCCTTAAGAATTGGGGGAAGTTTTTGGACCTATCTTGTGGGGGATGTAGAGGATGTGCTAAGGTCTCAACAAGGGGCCGGCAATGGTGCAGCACAGCTGGGAAGCCTGCTTAGTGTAGACAGAAATTTTAGTAAGTTGGTTTTACTATAAGTAAAAAGAACAGGGAGAAAGCAATCTGGGGTGTGTTCTGATGTTTTTGCTACCATCTTAGGACTTATATCCAAGGGTAAATGACCACTGAAGTCACAACTTCTTATACACACACAGCACAACCCAATCGCACTTTCAGGAGCTAAATTTTCTTTAGAAGACAGAAATTCAAGAGAGAAAACCAACCCTTTATTCATTCATCACCCTTCTACTGAGCCTACTTTACTTTATACCCAATCCTGCATTAGGAACCTCGCTCTGGGTCCCTTACCCTCATTAGATTACTAACATCACTCTCTGCTCTTTACCATCCTCTTCGACCCCACCCCGTGAGATGTGGGTGGGTGTGTTTGCACAGTGAACCTCCATGCACACCTGGGCTGTGCAATTGGGACGTGGATGAGGCCAGAGAGGCACATGCTGTCTGGTCAATAAATGTTAACCGAGAGGCGCCTCTCCATTCTAGCTCTCGCCCTGGAGTACACACAGGGCCTTTCTTTCCTCCTCTTGTAAGCAACGCCCCCTGGCTATGAATATCTCTTTACCACAACTGCCCTTCATTTCACACCAATAGTGTTTCCCATAACCTTACAATAAGCCTGGTCTCTCACTCTCCTCAGGTCTCCACCCACACTCTTTTCCTCTAGCCCAGGCTCTTTCCTTCTCAGAGCACCTCAGTGTCTCCCGCAGCCCCACTGTAGTTCTTCTCTTGGGCTCAGAGAGGGAGTCTTGCTTCATCTGCGGATTTTTGAAGAACTGTGCAAGCAGGTGGTAGAAAGAACTTTAGAGAAATCTTCAAGCCCATAGATGCTAAAGTTGGGCAGACTGGATAGATATATAGACAGACATATACGCACAAATACTGTATAGATGTGTGTGTGTGTGTGTGTGTGTGTGTGTATACACACACACACACACACATACATATGATAGTAAATAGGAAATCTGTTTAAAAGGCAGTATGTGCTGAGATTCTTGTCCACAGCTATGATAACTCATCCAGACCTAAGTACAGAAAAGTCTGAAGGGTGATTTTTCTAAGAAAAGAGGTGGGCATTTCCTACTTATTAAGCTTCTGTTCAAGGGGTTCCATTTTTCTTTGTCTTTCCTTGATGTGCTCAATCACATCTACCCTGGAATTAGGCAGGGGGTCCTGGGGGCTTTCTATAACCACTGACTTCTCCTATAATTACTCTTTAGTTTACCTGAGATTTACCACCTCAACATCTGCTTCCCTTAACAGAAGGAAAATATTCTTACAGATACAATAATTCCTAATAATATACAAGCTCTACATCATGGAAACAACAGGTGCTTATTTACTACTGATTGGATTGGATTTTTCTCATTTATGGTTACTAAGGGTAATCAGAAAATTTGGGTTTGGGGGCATCTTTCTTGAGTTTCTAAGTCAAAAAATATGGGAGTAAGAAAATATTGTGTTAGATGATACCTACAACTAGGTAATCCTGAAATTAGCACCTTTTATATTCCATGATAAATCTTAACATCAAAAATTTGCTTCATTATTATCTGCCACTTTCTATAAACATCATGGTGCAATCCTAGGAAATATTTCTGTGATTGTTTTCAATATAGTAACTCTATTCAGTAGGAGATTATTTACCTCACAAGCTCTGCAGGGTTGGTGAGAGCTGACTTTGGTAAATTTTGGAGTAAAGAGCCCAGGATTTTCCATATATTTTCAGAATATAAATCCCCACCCCCTGAAATTCCAAAGTTTATTTGGATCCATAAACAAGTGATAGCCATTGATATCTGTGGATCTATTTTTATATCTAAGTACAAAGTCCTCCAAGATATTTTTTCCCAACAGAAACTTGAAATCCTTATATATATATGTTACCAATGATATCACTGGTGACTTTACAGATGATGATAACTGCTGAAATGTACAGGTGTCATAGAAGAATTCATGCATGATCCAAAGTGACTTAGAGTCCTGAGTCAGTCTAATGACTTTATTTTAGAGGGCCATCTCTACCTTTAACTGCTATTTATTTAAGCTGATGATTTGCAATCCTCATTTCCAATGACTCAAAGCATTTGAAAAGCATGAGTGTGTTTCAAAATGTCCCCCAACCAAGTGTTTTTCAATTTTCTCAATTCAGAGGACCATAAAACATGTATTCGAGGATCTTTGATTCATCCATTCTCAGAACACATCCAGGACAAAATTATGCTGTGAGAAACTTCAGGCCCAACAGCTACAAGAATTAGGGGAAGAGAAGTAAGCTCAAACAGGAATGTGTTATGTGTGCATGAAATTAACATAGCCTTATAGGTTAACCACAAGGTAAAAATAAAGCAAGCCTGAAAAAAAGGAGATTTAAAGGGAAAAGAATTTGTCACTGTGAACTAGCCCTATTCAGGAATTAAGTACAACAGGTCACCCACGTTCCTAAAAAAAATATGTTGCAACAGGTTTGTTATGAGAATGTTCTCTACATTTCCATGGCGGGCTCAAGTCTAACAAGTCTGAATTAGTTCTACCACTGCTTGGGACCTTGAATTTGATTTCCGACTTGTGCCACATTTACTCTATAAAACCCACAATGATCATTTTAATTTGCTGTATAACAATTATTACGTGGTAAGCATGTTTGTCTATATAGGCAAATTTGGTACTGTTCAGTTTCAGATTAAAAACTGGTTTTTACCTAGGGTATCCCCTTGTAAATTGGTATAGAAGAAATACAGAAACAAGAGAGTCTTCAAGAAGAGCTCTTAGTGTTCTGCATGATACGATATTAATCACCACATTTTCCTGATGTACTGCAGATATTGGATCACTTGGAGGATGCCTTACAAAAAAAGGTATGTATGAAAACAGCTTTTACTACATCTCAATAGCTAATGCAGAACTCATTATATTGTAGGGTGATAGCCAAATCTTTTTATCTACTAAAAAATTAGTAAATATACATATACATATAACATTTCATGGAACTCTCTAAAATAGAGAACTTATTACCCCCTTGTGATAGGAATATTCTGATAATACTAGCAGTTATCAGGTTTTCAGAAATCCTTACTACTACCTTTTGTCTCACAATATTTCCCTTTCAATCCTAGGATACTGGAGAGTTAAAGTCTATTATTACTTCTGTCCTATCACTCTCTCCACCTTCTTTTAATTCTCAATAATAAGAGGGCAGCTGGATTCCAATAAATGGAATCAGAAATTAGAGAAGTTCTGTTAAAATAAATCACTTCAGATCAGAATCAATTTGCCTAATTCTCAGCACTCAATATTTAACTCTCAATTTGGAAAATAAATCCACTCTTAAATTTAGCACTTTCACGGAAAACTTTGCTTCCACCCCAAATCCAACAATTCTTAGGAGAACTCTATCCCCGCCCCCAACAAAAGGTATTCCACTAACCAATTATGCACATAAGCCACTCATTTTGACATGCAAATACTCTTGTAAATTATCATTTTGCACATTTGAATGTGATTTTTACATTTGAAGTCCAGTAGCAAGGCTTTAGAGATCCCAGCCTGTGGGCAATGGATTAAGATTTCCCTTCTAATTACCATTCCCTTTTGGTGCTAATGTGTTTGTTCCTCATTAGTGCTACTCACTAGCCTGGATTTAAACCAGATTAAAAGAAATTCCTTTGATTTGCCTGGTTTCAAAGATACAAAAGAATTTCTCACTCTGAGAATCCCCACAGAGTTTTGGGTGAAGAATGTATCACCTCAGGGTGTTGATACTCTTCATTATAACTTAAGGCTGTTAGCAATTCCTCAGGCTTAAAAGATCTGTTTGGTGTTGCTCCCTTTTTAGGGAATGTAATGGTAATGTCTACTCCTGTGAGTCTGATACCCTGGTTGATTGAGCTCAATACCTGAAATAAAATAACACAAAATTTGTTTTAGGGATGCTGTAAATGTGTGACTATAGTTACAGCCCTAGTGACTGCTTGAAACTGAATATTTAAAAATATTTGAAGTATCTGCAGAAAAACAACAAAAGCATGTCATTTTTTATTAAAGAAAAAAATAAAGGAATAACTTTTAAAAGCTTCATCAGTCTTTCTCGGTGCATGATTAAAATTTAAATTACGTGTCATTCAAATCTATTTTGAAGCTACAAAAATGAACAAATTCCATTAGATTAATATTTATTAAGTATTTGTCCCAAGTTTACAAATCTTCAGATGAAACTAAATATTATTTAACATTAAAGCACATGCATAACTTAAGGAACACATCATCTGTAACTCTTCGATTTAAGAAAGATAAGGATGTCTTTCTTTATCCAGAAAAGTATGCATATGAGGGGAGGTCAGTATTCAAAAAGGCATTCTAACCCCCAGGTTAACTCTGCTACCCCCACAATCCAAATAACATTTTATTTGGACTCCTTTTATTTGTGTCGTATGTAAGAGCTAAAAAAAAAAAAAAAAGCAGTTTTAACTGAAATTAAACATAGTGTTTGCTTTAAATATACTCAGAAAATTACCCTTAAAATTAATATAATTTTTAATTGTTTTAATGATCAATAAAAGCTGACCATACCTGCTAACTTAATTGTTATCCCAAACACATGTAATCCTAAGAACTTCCAAAATCTCTTTGAGATCCTCTATATAATTAAAAATACAGTGGATTCATTTAAAGGGCCTTTGTTGGAGTGGAGGTAGGTGAGAGAATAGGATTAATACTGTATTGCTAAAAAAAAAAAAACAAAAAAAGTATTGTAGTTTTTATGTATGAGTTTATATTTGATGCATATGTGTCATGACTGTGTGATAGGAGAACGTATATAATGCTTTTTTAAAAGAATTAATCATGGATGAAGTAAATCACGAAGGAGAGAAGACTAAAAAATTGACTACCTACTTATGAATGTAATAAAGAAAAAATGTGATAAATAGAATCCAAAGATTCCAATTCAACTGAAAAAAAAATATTTGAGCACATATGACACATAATGAAAAAAAAGCCTTACAAGTCAATAAGAAAGACAGCAAAGCAATAGAAAATAACCGAAGACTGTGAACAGGCATTCACAAATAATGAAATATAAATGGTTAATAAACTTGCAGAAATATGCTTAACCTGATAACAAATGAAGAAATACATATTAATCATTAATCCAATGAAACGTTTTTTGACTATCAGAGTGGCAAAGAATGAGATGAATATAAGATAAGAATAAGATGAATATTGACAAGCATTTGCTGAAACAGGTACTCTCATATTCTGTATACGGTAGGAAGATAAATTTGTGCCATAACTGTAAAGGATAATTTGGCAACATATACTGAAATTCAAGATGCTCGTAGTCTGACCCAGAAATTCTTTTAGAATTTTATCCTAAGGAACTATTATAGATAACACGAAAAACTGTAAACAATGGAAATGGCTCCCAGAATAGCATTATCTATTAAGCGTAATAGTCTGCAGCCATTAGGTAAATCTATTCTGTTATTTTATCCAAGATATTCAATGAGAAATATAAGATACAGAATAATATACATCAACATGTGTTGGTTTAAAGCAATATGCACGTAAAAGAGTTAGACAACTGTATACTAAGGAAATTACCTTTAGGAGAAAGTACTATAAAAGACTCGTATTTTCTTTTAACATGTTTCTGTAGTGTTCAAATATTTTACAAGTATATATTAATACATATGTTTAAATAGAAACCAAAATGTAGAACTGAAAGAAAATATGTAAATAATAATTTAGGGAATAAATAAAGTGAGTCAAACAGGATTCTACCATAATGAATTTGTCAGTTAGCCACAGGGCCTGCATTTTCATGTTTCGGTTCCAAATAGAAAGGAAAGGTTATAAAAGAACTTTAAAATGGAGATACTAGGGAAGAAGCCAGTTCTCTAATAACAGTGTCATGGACCAAGTGATATAGTGAGCTGATATGGAAAAAGATTTGCTTTGACATCCTGAGGAATATTAAAGTTTCATATTCTTCATGCAAAGATCAGAGTCAACATTCGGCCTTCAATCTGACTTGGTAGCCCCAGGAGATTTCAGAAGGAGATGTGGAATGAGGACTGTAACCCCCCAAAATCTGTTTATGAATTGTAATGGAATTTTGTATCATTTGGTATTTCATTTTGGGGACTGATCTTCAATTTTAGTTTTACTTTGTTTTAAGAAGAAAGATCATGTTACTCCTCTACTTGCAAGTCTATTAAAGGTAACCATTGTCTAAAGAATAATGCCTCAGCTCCTCCTTATCAAAGCAAACAAGGCCTTAACATTTTGGCCCCAACTACCTTAACCAGCCTTATCTAGGGTGGGTCTTCACTCACAGAACTCCATACCCCACCTACACACCTACACACACCTACACACACCTACACACACACACACACACACACACACACACACACACACACACTCTCTCTCTCTGAAAAGTTGATGAGGACACTGTGCCAACACAGAGAGGACTTCATCTCCTCTGTGAAGCCTTCCCCAAGTTTGTGTAGCATTTATCACATTTTATTTTACATAAGAGCCTATTCTCTCCTCTAAACAGTAACCTATTCAAGTGGCCAAGTGTTCAACATCTTGTAACATTATTATATTGTAATTGTTTATATCAACAAATCAGGAAAATTTTGAATTTTGAGAAGTGTTTTGAATCCAATGCCAATTTTAAAGATTTACAAACCAGCCATCTCAAAAGAAGAATATTGAAATCCAAGTGGCATGAAGAACAAAAAACAAGGTTACAATCATAAAATTATGTCCACATCAAAATCTGACTATGAATGCATACACTAGGCATCTGTATGGACCCAGCTGTGAGAGAGCTGGCTGTGGTAGGTGACAGGCTGACTGTTCTCATCCCCTAGACCTAAAGTTGATAAGCCCTGCCCATCCTCCCATCCTAACCATACTGCCCAATTCCAGCCCTAAGAGAGAATATGGATAGAGCAGGGTTTGCTTTGTTAAGATGGCCATGTGAGACTGGCCGGTTATCTCAATTGAGTGCCACCTTGTAACACCAAGATCAAGGGTCTGGATCCCTTTACCAGCCAGCTGCAAAAAATAATTAATTAATTAATTGATTAAAAAAATAAGTAAACTCTCTGAGGAGGACCAAGTGTATGGATGCTGAGTTTGTTGGAAAGAAAATGCCTTACTGGAAAGTCCTCTTTGAAAGAAGAAAGCCTATTGGTTAGAGAAAAGCCTAGGTCGGAATAGTTAGCTCACTGAATAAAAGGGAATTGAGCTAATCTCTTTCTCCTGAGTGTTTGTGCCTGGGTGAGGAAGAAAAAACTGGATCTCTGGATACAGAAGCACATGATAAACAGTTGTTGCTATGGAGAGAGTGGTTGTCATACGTGATAATAACCCTGCAGAGAATAATGCCTTTCCCCTTTGATAATAGCTATTTGTCTGTGTTTTTCCTTTTTTTTTTTTTTCCCCCTCATCAGAACAGAACCTTGAGTACAAATACTGACAGCTAACCACATTTAAAAAGAACAGGTGGTGGTGAGAATTTGAAAAACAAAATAGGCTAAAAGAACCAGCCTGCAATCAAGATATTTATTTATTAAAAAGGATTTTTCTGATGAAAAACATTACTTATTCATTTAACAATTCAGAGAATATCTATCTTGTGCCTTCTATGCACCATGCACCCTGCTAGACACTGGGGATAAGATAAGACATGGCCCATCCCCTCCAGAATGTTACAGATGTTAAAATAAATTAGTGAATTAAACTTATTGGCAGCAATGAAAGTCTTTAAAGTAGAGGTGGAGCACAAAGGACTGATCAATTCAACTTGGGAAAATCAAAACAGACTCCCATACAGGGGTGACTCTTGAGAGGAGCCTAGAAAATGAAGTAGACTCTCCATGGTTGGAAAGGAGGAAGAAGGCTTGGAATCTAAGGGAATTAGGATAAGTGAAAATTCAGAGACTTGAGGCCCTGCTCAGAAGGGAAAAGCCAGAAAACTGAGGATCTTAAAAATCTTGTTAGGAATCTGGACTTTATCTTAAAGGCAATGAAGAGTCATTGAATAGTTTCGGGCAAGGGAATAACAGGATAAACTTGTGTTTTAAAAAATCTCTCTGGTGGAAAGTAAAGGATAAATTAGTAGACAGTGAGACTAGCGAGAGGGCTAGCAAGAGACAGGAGAGTAAGAAACAAGAGAGAGGAGACGCGTAAGAGATGAGACCTGATCATCTGAGCTGAGGGAGGAAAAAAAGCAGTGTTGCAAGGATTACATTTAAATCTATTATTCTGGTATAAAAGCGCTGTATTGCATGGCTCTTCTCCTACCCCTGAAATTCTAACCATACTTCCCTGATAAATCCAGAAGAAAGCATATTGGTGTTTACCAGCCCTGCATGAGCATTAATGCTAATTATGCACCTGCATCTAAAGTAGACCATATTTTTAATTCAGAGTAAACTGTTAACATCATGGAAAGAAGTAAATAGGGAAACTATTTATTACCAAAATTAACCTGACATTCAACTGTTCTTTCTTAGAGCTAGAAAGAATCCCCTAGGATTAACAGTGATCCAATAAATTTAGAGTATGTCTAATTTCCAACATCCTTCTGAAGAAAGAAAATGTAATTACAACAAGCTCATGCTGAAGGGATTTAAGATTGTCCTCCTGGAGTATCTATCATTCAAAAAATCTATCAAAATTGTTTATCGTAAACAAAATATTTTAGAAATAAACTTTAAAAGTGTATGTTAGAATATATATATATTCTCTAAGTATTTATTTAGTCCCAGTTAGGTACCAGAGAAAATAAGCAGTAAAAAATGAAACAATTCTGCCCTTATGAAATTTACACATGAACAAAGGAAAAGTTTATGTATATTCTCATATTTTCAAAATAGAAAATATTATGTCATATTACTATAAAAGTAATTTTAAATTCACAATTTCTTTCATGAGTATAGCTTTTGATTGTACAAAACATTCAGAAATTTTAGAACTCACACTCTGTGCTTACCTTCCTTTTTAAATGGCTTAGAACATTGTAAATAACATTTGTTATTTCTTCCTCATTATTAAGGCAAGACAATAATTTGGGAATTACAGAAATTATGAAGAGGAAAATAAAATTATCATCCCAATTATTATTAGTGACAAACGTTGTATCAACTTGTTTCCTGTCTTTCCCTCACCCACCATAGACAATGCATGAGGAATTTTGTCAATTCTATCTCCTAAATTTATTCCACACTGTCCACTTTTTTCTATCTCCATTGATAGTACTCTAATCCAAGTTATCATTATCTCTCCAATGAAATACTGTAATATCTTAACTAATCTTGCTAACATTCTTATCTCCACTCCATTTAATCTCCACATAGTAGCCAGAGTAATTTTTTATAAACATAACTCAAATGATGTCATTCACCTATGTCATATCTTTTAATGTGGTGACTACTAATAATCAGCTCTTTGTAGTTCTTCATCACGACAGTGAAACTTTGTCCAACAAGATAACTGTTGTAGTTTTTCTATATTTAATTTTTCCATGGAAGTGACCCTCCCTTCCCTTCATGAGTATTATTCTACCTCATTTCAATTCCTATCTCATTATTCCACATTACATAAAGTCTAAAAATGATTTGGCTGCAAGGGATCTTAAAGGTCACTTAAGTGGTTTTCCAATTTTGATTTTAGCAGTATAACTCTTATTTCAAATGAGTAACTATACAGCAGCCTACGTAGAAAGTGATATGAGCTGTATTTTATTAGGAAATGCGTTATACATAGGATAAATGTGTTCTATAAATGCGCTACATTTTTTGTAAAGATAGTCGATAAGTCTTCTCTAAAATAACTTGGAGCGTATGTACTTAGCTCCTTTCAATGGAGCAGGGTGTACTGGTGGTGGAGGAAGCTTATGGAAGTTTGCTTCTGATAGCTTCAATTTTCTCAGTGAATCTAGAAGCAAGGTCATCAGCTGAGAGTGAAGATGAAGAAGGTATGTTAGAGGTTAAGAAAATGGAGAAGTTACGAAACTAGGAAATATTCATCTAGAAGAGGGAGAGAACGAATGGTGTAGGACACTGGTTCACAAAGTGTGGTGCCTAGACCAGCAGTACCAGTATCACCCTGGAACTTAGAAATTACAAATTCTCAGGCCCCACCCCAGCCCTATTGAATCAGAAACTTTGGAGGGAGGACCTGCTTCCAGAGGTCTGTGTTTTAATAAACCTGATAATGGTAATGCTTGCTGAAATCTGAGTACACAGTAGGGCGGGATAATAACATTTCTGGGCAGCCTTAAGGGCCCTTTGAGGTACAGGATTATGAATCTGAAGGGAAACCATGCAGCCTTGCTGTGTATTTTTCTTCAACCAAATTGTCTAAAAATGGAACAAAATATATTTGAAAAATAAAACTCAAACCCCATGTTTTTAATTCCTAAAACAAAAATACAGTATGAAAGTTATCAGATCTAATTCAACTTCCTCGTGATGCAGGTGAGTGTGCCTGAATTGATTAAACTTGCCCCTATTTTATTCTAATTGATGAGAATTCCTACTTTAAATAGAGGTTGGAAAATGGATATATTCAACAATGACAAGGTGTTACTAATAGATATTTTTCTGGGAACTTCTTAGCATACTTGAATTAAATCACTGGTTCTCTTACTATTTTCTCCTAACAGATATTTAAAGTCATTTAAATATTTTTAAAAGACATTTAAAGTTAGCTCTATGCTAACAAGGCTGAGGGCACAAAACAGATTTATCAGAAAGAATGACTGGAGGAGAGAGGTGGGAAGAGATTGCTATGCCCTCCCCTCTCCCCCCCACTCCCCTCAGAAAGGGAGTATCACCAATTTGGTAATTTTAAGGAGGGTGGGCAGAGATAACTTTTAAAAGCATCCATCCTGTATTTATTTGCCTCTCCCTCTCTAGAATCACCTGGATATTTTTCTGATAACCTCAAGGTTGAAGGCCGATCCCTAGATTCGTGAGTATCAAGTGCACCCCTCTCTGCCTGCTGTTTTGTGAGCAGGTGCCGGGGCTCTGCATCGGAGAGCAGTGAAGCAGCAGCACAAGCCCAGCACCTCATTCACACACACACTTGCTTCCACATTCAACACTGAGTTCTTTCATCTGAGTGCTTCCTCCCCTAAACATTACCATGCTCATATCATTTAATATCAGACTTCTCCTTGGCTACATTAACCCCGCTTTTCTCCTTTCATTGAATTCTTATGGAGTGTATTATTTTTACCTCACAATTCA
Source organism: Cynocephalus volans (assembly GCF_027409185.1). Taxonomy (NCBI): domain Eukaryota; kingdom Metazoa; phylum Chordata; class Mammalia; order Dermoptera; family Cynocephalidae; genus Cynocephalus; species Cynocephalus volans. Next base: position 98,556,449 of record NC_084468.1, on the reverse strand, counting down.
GAACTTTCCTCGACTCTCAGACCAGGTGAAGGCCCCTGCTAAATGCTTCCAGCATATAGCCTTTACTGTTCTCATAGCACCCATCAAGTCACATGTTACTGAAATCACTTGTTTAATTACCCAATGCATGCTCCTTCTGGGTGAGGATCTTGTACATTTTGTTCAACTGTCTATCCCCAGTGCCTACTACAAGCCCTGGCACAGCAGAGATACTCAGTAACTAATTGTGGAATTAATAAATGAATATTCTTTTATACACCAAGGGTAGCTAAATATTTATATCAGATGAATGGTGTGGTAGCCTGTTATATTGGTGGACCTAACGAACACCTCCTGCTGTTTACACCCTTGTGCAGCCCCTTCTTGAATGTGACACATTAGCCAATAGAATTCAGCAGAAGTTACCCTGTGCCAGTTCCAGACCTAAGCCTTAAGAAAACCTGGCAGTCTCTTTTTTGCACAATTGGAAGATAATCACCATGTATATAGTCCAACTATCCTGAGACCACTAAATTAGGAGGTAGCCCGAGTTATCTATATGGTGAGGGTACATAGAATAGAACTGAGAACCCAGCTGATAGCAAGAACTGAGGAACTCAGCTGAGCAAGAACTGAATCTCTCCCAAACCCGAACTCCCAGGTAACAACTAGCACCAACTTGCCAGTGATGTGAATGGGCTGTCTTAGAAGTGCACCATCCAACCCCAGTCAAGCTGCCCCAACTGATGCCATATGGACCAGAGACAAGCTGCTCTGCCCAGTCTTGCACAAATTGCAGAATCATGAACAAATAAATGATTGGTGGTGTTTTAAGCCACTATATAGTAAAAAGGTTTGTTATGGGGCAATTGATAACTGAGATAGATGATAGGTAGATAAATATTTAAAATTCTTATAAATAATACACCATATATCTAACCATATATAAAAATGAGTCCTCCATATCTGTTGTTCTGCATCCATGGATTCATCCAATCACAGATTGAAAACATTTGGGGAAAAAAATTCCACAAAATTCCAGAGAGCAAAATTTGAATTTGCTGCACTCTGAGCACCACCTTGAATCCACAAGAATAAAGTGATATGTAGGCATTGTATTAGGTATTATAAGTAATCTAAAGATGATTTAAAGTATATGGGAGAATGTGCATAGGTTAAATACAAATCCTACACCATTTTTTATAAAAAGGCTTAAGCATTCACAGATTTTGGTACCTGGGAGGGGTCCTGGTACTCATCCCCCACAGATACTGAGGGACAATTTGTGTGTGTGTGTGTGTGTGTGTGTACTATATACTTAAAGATTTGCTGCAATGAAAAACAGCAAATTCACAGAGAATACTCCCACATTTTCTGGACATACAGTGGTCTGTTGTGTTATTAAATCAAGCAGTATAATGTGTTATTAAATCAAGCACTATTACCATTTTTTTCTTAGTCGTGAAAAATAACTAATGTTTATGAAGCATTTACTATGTGCCAGGCACTTCATATACATCATTCAATTCTCACTACAGCTCTGTGCTACACATAATATCCCCAATTTACAGAAAAGGAAGCTGAGGTTTAGAGAGATAAAGTAAGCAGTACAAGTTCACACACTGAGCAAGATTCAGAGCCAGGATTTCCCAGACCATGCATCTCCAGAGCCCAGGATTTTAATAACACTAGAGTGACTTTCTTTTTTCTTTTTTTTTTTTACACTTACATTTTTATTTTGCTCTTATCTTTACAGAAAAGGAAATCCCATAAACTAAGTACATCTCTTGAAATCACTTCTTTTTTTTTTCTTTCTCCATTTTATTTTTATTTTTATTTTTATTTATTTATTTTTTATTTTTATTTTTTTTAATTTTATTTTGTCGATAAACATTGTGGCTGATTATTGCTCCCCATCACCAAAACCTCCCTCCCTTCTCCCTCCCCCCTACCCCCCAACAATGTCCTTTCTGTTTGCTTGTCGTATCAACTTCAAATAATTGTGGTTGTTATATCTTCTTCCCCCCCCCCCGGTTTGTGTGTGTGTGTGTGTGTGTGTGTGTGTGTGTGTGTGAATTTATATATTAATTTTTAGCTCCCACCAATAAGTGAGAACATGTGGTATTTCTCTTTCTGTGCCTGACTTGTTTCACTTAATATAATTCTCTCGAGGTCCATCCATGTTGTTGCAAATGGCAGTATTTCATTCGTTTTTATAGCTGAGTAGTATTCCATTGTGTAGATGTACCACATTTTCCGTATCCACTCATCTGATGATGGACATTTGGGCTGGTTCCAACTCTTGGCTATTGTAAAGAGTGCTGCGATGAACATTGGGGAACAGGTATACCTTCGACTTGATGATTTCCATTCCTCTGGGTATATTCCCAGCAGTGGGATAGCTGGGTCGTATGGTAGAACTATCTGCAATTGTTTGAGGAACCTCCATACCATTTTCCATAGAGGCTGCACCATTTTGCAGTCCCACCAACAATGTATGAGAGTTCCTTTTTCTCCGCAACCTCGCCAGCATTTATCATTCAGGGTCTTTTGGATTTTAGCCATCCTAACTGGGGTTAGATGGTATCTCAGTGTGGTTTTGATTTGCATTTCCCAGATGCTGAGTAGAGTGACTTTCTGAAAAGAGTCACCACTACCAGCACCACCACCAGTAGTCAGATCCATTTAATTATGCTCCTTAAAGGAAGAATTGCTGTCGTTATTCTGTAAACATTTCTCTTTCTCTCCAGCTTGGGCAGTGCTCCTCCATTGCTAGGGGTCTAGTGATGCAATCAGCAATCTCACTGCATGGTAGCCCCCCACCAGTGTTTAGGAGTGGGATGACTCAATCATCAATTTGACCTCTAAAAAGGATTTGCAGAATGAGCATTAACCTAACCACACTTGCAGCTCCTACTGAAATGGTGTGATTGCAAGGAAATGCCTCTCTGACCAAAAATCTCTTCCCCACCTGGTAGATGCCTGAAATTTGTCATCCTGGAGGGAAAGTGACATATGATCTGTCACATACTTCTGTATACCTGATTCTCTGTACTCAACTTCCTCATCTGTAACACTAATTGATTTTTTAAATTCTGTAAAATTTTATGGTTCTATTTTTTATTTAAATGTGAGATAAATTTAGCAGCTATTAAGTCATTAAGTCAGGTAAGGCATTATAAAATATCATGATTTAATTGGAAGATACTGGTAATATATGGGCTTTATTTCTGTTTCTGAAACCTAAAAGGAAAGATACGATTCTGGAAACATTTAGTGCAAATGACTCCTAGACAAATTACCCACATTAAACCTGACAACAAAGTTAAAGCTAGTTATTTTTTAAAAACTGAGAATAATAAATGTTACATAAATATCTCTCATGTTCTCCTCAGGTATACTCTGTATGTAGATAAGGCAATTCAATGTGTGGGTCAGATTTGTAAGTCTGGAACACATTTAATGAAAAATTATCTGCTATGCTAAGAATATGAAGTATCAGAAAATGAACATAACAATGTTTTTCTAGTAGCTCAAATTCTGGTAAGAAAGTGTAGGAGACCAGAATATACCACTCCAAAATATGTTTTTTTGGCATAAGGATTATTTTGAGCTGAAGGCAATTGAGAAGAAAACATACATATGTGAATAATTACAATAAAGAAAAATAGGCGACTCTATATGAAATAAGCCAGTCACAAAAAGACAAATACTATATGTTTCCACTTATATGAGGCATCTAAGTAGTCAAATTCATAGAAACAGGAAAAACAGTGGTTCCCATGGGCTGGGGTGAGAGGGAAATGGGATGTTGTTTAATGGATATAGAGTTTCAGTTCTGCAAGATGAAAAAGTTCTGGAGATTGGTTACACAATAATGTGATTATACTTAACACTACTGAGCCGTAACTTAAAAATGGTTAAGTTGGTAAATTTTGTGATTTGTGTTTTTTAATCACAAGAAAAAATATAGAATATAAATACCCCATGAATGATACAGACAGTAAGTACTTCAGTGGTTTGAGGAGATGAGAGATCCATTGCTGTCTGGTGTGAATGAGGTCAGTGTGATGAGGAAAGCCTTCTTGCAGGAAGTAAAACTAGTGGCAGTCCTTGAAGATGACTTGAGTTTTGACAGGTAGAGATGGGAAGATGAAGAGATGAACAAAACTGGGGAGGGGGGAAAATGTACTGGGGGATAGGAAAGGAGCCAGTCTGAGACTACACTCAAGCAATGTGCACAGAGAAGAAATGCCTAAAGAACCACAATCCAGGGAATTTCAAATTCATTGTATTTAGAGTTGTATTTCCACTGTGCATCATTTCTTCATAATTGAGGCAACATATGAGATTGCCCTGGGGAATAAGCTTTTTGTAGCTTCAATTTTAGATTGATAAGAACATATTATGATGAAACATTAGTAAAAGCTAATAACAGTAATGATCTAATAAGTGTATTGCAATCTAAGACACTTCACAAGTAAACAAAAATTAAACCACACTGGGCAAAATGCCCAGATTACTTCCCACACACACCAACAAAGTACTATAAAAGTAAAAATGGAAACAAATGTCTCACAATAACAGTGATTATTTTGGAGTGGTGGTAACACAATGTAAGACCTTTTTTTTTTTTTCTCTGTGTATTACTTTTTATTTCATTTTAAAAATAAGCATAAACATCTTTTAATAATGAAAAAATATTTGATGAAATAAGTTATTACCATAATAAGTGACAATGGAAAATGAGAGAAATATTCCTTGAAATCCAAAAGAAAAATGAAGGGGAGCCCATCTCTGCATCACCAGGCACAGTGGGGATTAACAGCTACGTAGTGGTAGGTAACTTGTCTTTCATTGATTTCACATGCCCTTAGCAGGGTTCTTCACAGTGTACTTTCTCAGTAAGTAGTTCATTACTATTAATGACTCTGAACACAGGAGAAGAAAAGGCTGTAAGCCATCCTAGGGATGTATAATTGGCCCTAAATTTAACTAGAAAGAGGCAATAGCAAGAATGCTCCCACTACTTACTATGCTAAGGAGAATGTTTTATAAAACTGGTCAAGTTTCATCAGTGAGTCAATTAGAGGGCTTAGTTCTCTTTCCAAAAGGTTAGGAGATAAGAAATCTTCTCTTAAGGAGAGACTACGTAGGCTTAAAATTGAATTTACACTCTTCATTCCTAAAGGAAAGCAATGTCACCAGTTTCTTGTTTCCTTTTGCAGATATTCTGTGTACATATATATGCAAATATATATGTTACACATGAACACACCCCCAACATCACATCATATAACTATTCTCTGTCTCCAGTTTTTCCATTTCTTTCCCATGCAATATGTTTACTTTATACCCGTGGTATTAATCCTTATTAATTTGAGTTGAAGTTGAATAGTTGAACTGAATTGAAGAAAATTTCATTTATTCATTCAACAAATGTTTAATTTGAATACTATACAAGTGGAAAAAACACACAGGTTTTCTGCCAAAGCTTAAAGACTAATTAATTTTCAAAATCATGGTAAGTTATTAGTCTAAAACCTACCCAATTTCTGTAGAAAAACTATGCACATGTATGAAATAACTAGAGGAAAATTAGTGATGAACTTAAATGCTTGATCACTGGTAGAGCCATAGACTACACGTGGAGTAGATGCTGGGTCTCCAAACACCAGGACAAAGAGGCAGAATTGGATAGCCTTTGGCTAAGTTAGAATTTAACACTTGGGAGACTTTTTAAATATAAACAAATCCTAACTCTTTACTTTTAGGTGAGGAATCTGAGTCTCAAGGAGCAATAGTGAGTGCTATTTAGAAGCAGAGGGAGACCCAGGATCTTTCCAATCCAGGGTAGACCAAGTTGTTTGGTGTTGGCAAAGACCCACACAGATGACCTCTAAGAGTACATTCCAACACTCAATTGTGAGGCTGCATTCTGTTTGTAGAAAATACAGTAAGGAGAGAACACCTCTTTGGGAGCAATCAATAGCAACAATGCAAAGGTTTTAAGACCATGAACTTAAGAAGCTGACTGCTGCATTTAACAATTGCTGCCATATGCCTCTTATCAGAGTGATCATGGGCAAGTGTCCTTAACTTTCATGGCCTCAGTTTTCTCATCTGCAAAACAGAAATAATAATGGTACCTGTTTTATAGAGTCATTGGGAGAGTAAAATGAGTGATACACACAACGGTCTACTGGTAAATGTTTAATAACTGACTTGGGAATAAGGGTACTATGTAGCATTTGCCAATTTCCAACTGATTTCAAGCCACCAACATGAGGTCAACCAGCTCACAGAATTCCTGATATTTTAACCATCAGCTCTCATGAGCTGGTACATGTACACCACTACGTGTAAAGCATTTATATAATTGCCTGGCATTTGGTGAGTGCTAGATACATGTAAAATATGTAGATATTAGTTACTATATATACTCATATAATATTTATCACAGCATTTTCTCTGATTTTGGAATGTTCGAATACACTGTAATTTTCAGAATACTAAATTTATGGTGGTGCCCAAGGATACTCTTCTCCCCAAGAGGCTCTAAATAAACATACAACCTAACTAAAACAGTATGTTTGCTATGCAAATGCAGTGGCAAAACATTTCCCTGATGCTTCTGCTTCTTCTAATCAGATTTCCACCCTTAATCCCCTCTAGGATGAAGACTAGAGCCACTATAAATGCATGAATAATTTCCATTTGGATGACATTATTAATATAATTTATAATTTATTTTTTTGAAGTTTCTATTTTTTAATTGACAAAAAGTATATATATTTATGGTATAAAATATGATTTTTTGACATATGTATACATTTTGGAATGGCTAAATAAAGCTAATTAATATATCCATTACTTCACATACTTATCTCTTTTTTTGTGGTGATAACAGTTAAAATCTACTCGTAGCAATTTTCAAATATTCATTAGTGTTACTAACCTTATTCACCATGATATACGGTAGATCTCTTGAAATTATTCCTTCTGTCTAACTGATATTTTATGTTTTTTGGCCAATATCTCTCCAGTCCCTGGTAACTACCATTCCATTCATTGCTTCTATGAGGTTGACTTTTTTAGATTTCACATACAAGTGAGATCATGTGGTATTTGTCTTTCTGTGCCTGGCATATTTTATATAACATTATGTCCTCTAGGCTCATCCACGTTGTCACAAATGATAGGATTTCCTTCTTTTTAAAAGCTGAATAGTATTCCATTGTATATACATGCCACATTTTATCTATTCATTTGTTGATGGACATTTGATTCCACATCTTGGCTATTGTGAATAATATTGCAATGAACATGTGAGTGCAGATATTTCAATATATCAATTTCATTTCTTTTGGATGTATACCCAGTAGTGGGATTGCTGGATCATATGGTAGTTTATTTTTAATTTTTTGAGGAACTTCCATACTGTCTTCTGTAATGGCCATACTAATTTACATTCCCACCAAAATTGTTCAAGGCTTCCCTTTTCTCCACATCCTCACCAATTTTTATCTTTCATCTTTTTGATAATAGCCAAATTTGCATTTTCTTGATGATTAGTGATACTGAGCATTTTTTCCTATACCTGTGGGCTATTTCTATGTCTCCTTTAGAGAAACATCTATTCATGTCTTTTGCTCATTTTTTAATTGGGTTGTTTGTTTTCCTGCTATTGCATAGTTTGAGTTTCTTACATATTTTGGATATTAACCTTTACCAGGTGTATGGTTTGCAAATATTTTTTCCATTCCATAGGTTGTCTCTTTACTCTGTTGATTGTTTCTTTTGTTATGCAGAAGCTTTTTAGTTTGATGTAATCCCGGTTGCCTATTTTTGCTTTTGTTGTTTGTGCTTTTGGGGTCATATCCAAAAAATCATTGCCCAAAGCAATGTCATAGAGCTTTCTATTTTCTTCTCATACTTAGAATTTCAGGTCATACATTTAAACCTAATCCTTTTGGGGCTGATTTTGGTATATGAAGTGAGATAAGGGTCCAGTTTCATTCTTCTGCATGTGGATATCCAGTTTTCTCAACACTACTTACTGAAAAGACTGTCCTTTCCTTCTGAGTGTTCTTGGCATCTTTGTCAAAAATCAATTGACTATAAATGCATAGATTTATTTCTGGGCTCTCTGTTCTGTTCCACTGGACTATGTGTATGTTGAATTTTGTCAAATGCTTTTTTTGCATCCATTGTGATGATCACTTGTTTTTTGTCTTTTATTCTGTGAATATGGTGTATCACATTTATTGATTTACATAGGTGATCCATCCTTGCCTCCCTGGGATAAATCCCATTTGATCATGCTGAATGATCCTTTTTTTTTTTTTTTTTTTTTTTTCCGTGACCGGTGCTCAGCCAGGGAGTGCACCGCTCATCCTTATATAGGATCTGAACCTGCGGCGGCGGGAGCGTCGCCGCGCTGCTAGCGCAGCACGCTACCGAGTGCGCCACGGGCTCAGCCCTGAATGATCCTTTTAATATGCTGTTGAATTTAGTTTGCTAATATTTTCCTGAGGATTTTTGCATCTATGTTCATCAGGGATATTGGCTTGTAGTTTTCTTATAGTGTCATTGTTTGGCTTTGGTATCAGAGTAATGTCGGCCTCATAAAATGAGTTTGAAAGTATTCCTCCTCTTCAATTTTTTGGAAGAGTTTGAAAAGGATTTGTATTAGTTCTTCTTTAAATGTTTGGTAGAATTCAGCAGTGAAGCTATCAGACCCTGAGATTTTTTATGGGAGTTTTTTTTTTTATTACTGATTCAATCTAATTACTTGTAATTGGTCTGTTCAGCTTTTCTATTTCTTCATGATTCAGTCCTGATATGTTGTGTTTATCTGGACATTTATTCATTTCTTCTAGATTATTCAACTTGTTGGCATATAAGTAATTGTTCATAGTAGTTTCTTATGATCCTTTATATTTCTGTGGTATCAGCTGTAATGCCATCTCTTTCTTTTTAATTTATTTGAGTCTTCTCTCTTTTTTTCTTAATTAGTCTAACTAGAGTTTTGTTGATTTTGTTTATCTTTTCAAAAAAACAACTCTTAGTTTCATTTATCTTTTCTACTGTTTTTCTACTCATTTATTTTTCTATACTTTTTATTACTTTGTTCCTTCTACTACCTTTGGGCTTAGTTTATTTTTCTTTTTTGGTTCCTTGATGTGTAACATTATGTTGTTTATTTAATGTATGATTTCATGACAATCAATTGGATGTATACCATGTGCTTTCTTTTCAATATCTCAGTTAATACTTACAGCAACCAGATATTTTCACATGATGAAACCTAGTCTCAGAGAGGATTTATAACTTTCCAAAGGCTACACATCTAGTAAATAATATAAGATGTATTTGAACCTGCTCTCTTCAGGCTAAAGCTTATGTTTTCTTCAGTATTACACCTCATGCCATAATTAAGAGAGTTTTTTGTTTTGTTTTGTTTATTCAGTTCCATGTAAAAATTTAGATTTAACAACATATAGCACTTTAGCAATAAATATCTAAACTGCATACTACAGCTACTTTCTGAATCATGTATGTATTATTTTATCTGATTTATTTATTGTGTATTGGCTGGCCGGTATGAGGATCCAAACCCTTGACCTTGGTGTTACAAGGCTGTGCTCTAACCAACTGAACTAACCAGCCAGCCCTGTATTATTTACTTTTATATATAAAGTTTATAGTAAGCTATAGCTAGGTATTTATAAACACTCAAAACCCCCAACTTATATATTTTCCACTTAATTCTACATAATTCTAAAATCAAGGTCTTATTTTGATTTCTGTACTTTTAAATTAACTTTTGCAATAATAGAATTCTTAAAATAAGCTTAATTTCTGGTTCTGAAGATATGAACACAGTGTTCATTCTGTAACTCGAAAATTTTGGAAATCTATTCCTTTAGAAAAATGGCAAGATTGGGGTTGAAGGAAGAATCATACTGAATATAGTTTAGGGACTGTATACTCCAATACAAACGTTCATCTATTAACTATGTAGAGGTACCAAGACTGAAAATATACGTGAGGCAAGTAAATATAAGCATCAGTTTTCAAACAGACACTATGTCTACAATTACAGAGAAATATAAGACCCACATTTTATTCATAACAGGATGCAATTATACATACTCAGTCATAACTTGCAATACAATCTGTCCACCCCCACCTCTCCGAGACTCTGTTCTTCCCCTCTCCTTCTGGCCTACTCTGGCTTGAGCTACAACTGGTTTTCTCCTTATTCCTAGAATACACCAAACTGGTCCACCTGTTACCATTTGCATTTGCTTTAACATCTGCCTAAAATGCTCTTCCTCCAGATGTGTGCTTCCTCCTTCATATCAGTCTTCTGCTTGACTGTGACTCATCAGTGAGGTGTTCTCTGACCATCAAATATAAGGTAGCAATCTCTCCAGCACACTCTGTGTGCTCTGTACATCTACCTTATCTTATCTTCTCCATAGCTCCCTACCTGACATTTAAAACATTTATTTATTTTTTTAAATTGTGGTAAATTAACATAACACAAAACTTTTCATCTTAACCATTTTATGTGTATAGTTAAGTATATTCACATTGCTGTGCAATCACTCTCCAAGAACTCTTTTCATCTTGCAAAACTGAAACTCTATACCCATCAAATAACAACTCCACATTTTCCCTTCCACCAGCCTCTGGCAAGCACCATTCTTCTTTCTGTCTCTATGAATCTTGACCTCATATAAGCGGAATCACATAGTATCTGTCTTTTTGTGACTGGTTTATTTCATTTAGTATGATGTCTTTAAGTTTCATTCATGTTGTAGCATGTGTCAGAATTTCTTTCCTTTTTATATGAATTTTTTTGTTTTGTTTTGTTTTGGCAGCTGGCTGGTACAGGGATTGAACCATGAACCTTGGTGTTATCAGCACCATGCTCTAACCAACTGAGCTAACCAGCCAGCCCTTCTTTCTTTTTTAAGCTGAATAATATTCCATTTTATGTATAAATCACTATTTGTTTATCCACTCATCTATAAATGGACATTTGATATGCTTCCACCTTTTGGCTATAATGCCACTATGAACATAGGTGTAAAATTATCTCTTTGAGACCATGTTTTTAATTCTTTTGTGTATATACCCAAAAGTAAGATTGCTGGATCGTACAGTAGTTCTAGTCTTAATTTTTGAGAAACCTCCATAATGTTTTCAACAGCGGCTATACCATTTTACATTCCCATCAGTGGTGCACAAGGGTTCAAATTTCTCCACATTCTCACTAACACTGGTAGTCTTCTGTTTTTGTTTTGTTTTGATAGTAGCCATTCTAATGGGTGTGAGGTGGTGTGTGTGTGTGTGTGTGTGTGTGTGTGTGTATGTGTCTGCATTTTTATGTCTTTCTTCCCCCTGTACTAGAATGTAAGCTCCATGAGAGCCAGGACTTTGCTTTTATCACTGTTGTATTTCCAAAACTTTTAACACTGCCTGACATATTAGGCATCCAAAAAAAATTTGGTGAATGAACCAATAATATTACATCTTAAAGATTTCTTCTATATTAACATAACTATCCAAATTAAAAAGATGAGACTTCCAATCGAGATGGCATAATAGACTGTCCCCAGCATCCCTCTCTCCCACAATTGACCAATTTACAACTATTAAAAAGCAACGAACTGCCAAGCTGGGGCCACTAGAACTCAGGGGAAGAGGAGGAGAGACCTACGGAGTTCATGAAGGTGGGAGAAGCCATGATGAGAGAAAGAAAGGACTGCTCCAGCTGTTTTGAGCCCCTGCCATTTCAAGGCTGGCCCTGGTGAGCACATGGAGAAAGAGCTGGCAAAAGTCACAGCTGTGCCCTTCCTATGAAATTGTTTGGAGGCTGCAGGGAGAAGAGGCCCTTGGTGGACCCCAGGCTAGCAAGACCACTAACAGGGTTCCCATAGACCACATAGGAGCCACAAGTAGGAGCCACAGACAACTGAAAAAAGGAGCCACTCAGAGGCTGGTGAGTCATCACAAGAGAGCAGTGCATGGCCCGTCCCACGGGAAGTTTTTGCTGTGCGGGTGGTCAGGGAGATGGGCCCACTGGGCGAATATTGGGACATAGCATGGACAGCTGATCTGTCCTCCAGTCAGCATAGGCCCACTCAGTGGAGACTGGTTAGGAATATAGAACTGCAGGGAGTGCTGTTTACTGAAAAGATTCAGGCCCAGATCAGAGTTTCCATACAACCCAGGCATATTAGACTTCACAAGACCTGTAAGTGCTTACAAGGTCAACAGTTAAAACTTAAGCTGAACAAAAAGCCTTGCCTTGAGAATCAGCAGCAAAGCAGCAATTTAGCTCAACCACAGGGCTCAAGTGCTGGTCCCCACAGGAAGTTCCCCCATTTTAGAAGTAAGCAAAGGACAACAAATTAATTCCAGTGTAGAGTTTAGTGGTGGGAACAGCAAACAATCCAACACAGAACTGAAAGAAGGGGCTGGCACCATGGCGCACTCGGGAGAGTGCAGCGCTTGGGAGCGCAGCGACGCTCCGCCGCGGGTTCGGATCCTATTTAGGAATGGCCAGTGCGAGTGAGCGTGGTGCAGGCGAAACCACACCAAGGGTTGCGATCCCCTTACCGGTCACAAAAAGACAAAAAAAAAAAAAAAGAACTGAAAGAAAAATCAAAAAACCCACAGGTCAGAGACAAAGTTCTGATATTAACCAGTAAAGGTCTAACACCACTAAAGAACACCTATGAAACCTAGAAGGACCAGAAGTCCCCCAGCCTCCCAAGCTGGGGTGGGGGCTGCCAAGGTCCTCAGCCATGCCACCGCAACATCCACATCCAACCCAGCCACAACTGAGCAGCTGCCAGAAGCCCCCGGGTTGTGTTCCATGGGCCTTGATCACACCCCCGCTTCCTCTTTCTCCAACAGTATCCCCTTCCCTCTTCCCCTCTCCCCTACCCCCCAGTGGCTCCACAACAACATCTTAGAATGTGGAAAATAATAATAATAATAAATAAATAAATTTTGAAAAATAACAAAATGAAATAAATAAAAAGATAAGAGAATAGTTACTTTTTAAAGAGAATAGTTATTGTGGGGATCTTTATATAGACCACCTCTAACAGATTCCCTTAGAAGTTTTAGGGTCTAAAATTGAAACCTTTGTCTCTATTAATCATATTTTAAAATTTAACCCCAGATATAATTTTAATAATGCAATACATACATCACATAAACTGAAGAATAAATTCTTTCAAAACACATTATTAGCAATTATCAAGGACCGTATTTGTTTGTTCCTGTGATCATCACCCAACTGTGTCCTTTGCTGTTAGGTTTATAAAGGAATGCTCTTAGATGATGATGCTTTGGATCTCCATGGAAATATTAGCCACAAAGTTTATACCAAGCTCTTCTAGAGACAGCCAAATGAAAAAAGAACATGAAAACTACTTTTCCTTTCATTGAGCTAGATTAACTGAACATAAGATTTAGTCTTTAGTAAATTAATTCAGGTTTGTGAGATTTAAAATTCAATTGAGTCCTACTTGTTTAGGTGTAGGAGATGTTGTTGATTGGCTAACTAACACCCTTCTTTTCCCCAACAAAACCCAATTTTGGTTGGATGACAATGAACCCAGCCTCAACATAATGGCATCCTGTTCTTCATTGCTAGGGATTTTTCTAGGGGTAGACACATGACTCAGTTCCAACAATAAGATAAAAGAAGGTACTTGCAGGATGGCTTCTAGGAAAAATTTATCTCCCTGATAAGAAAGAGACTGAACAGAGAAAGACTTTCAGCACCACCTGACACCTTCCTCCTAACTCTGCTTTCTACTTTAGACACCATCGCATGAACACATAATGCTTGGAATGGTGGCAGCCATCTTGTGACCAAAAGGGATGACTGCTATCACCTGATGATGGCAAAGTAGAAAAATCAGAGAAGCTTCAATTACTGATGACATCACTGAGCCACTGAACTAACAATCCTGGGACTAACAACTTCTGGGCTTCTTGTTAGGTAAACAGTAAGTGCCCTTATGGTTTAAGCCACAATTAATGGAAATCTGTGTGTATGTGCACACATGTGTGAGCAATTGTATATGTGGGTGTGTGTGCATGTGTGTGTTTCAGGCAGAATCTTCAATTAAATAGCTGTGATTCTGGACTGCAACTTCATCATTTGCAGAGAGAGAGAAAGAGACAGAGACAAAGAGATACTGTTAGGTGTTCCAAATTCATATGTTTTGGGGGCCAAAGGTAGGGATGAGTTAAAAAAGAGTTGAAGATATAAACACAAGATAAATTGTAACTATTTCATAATCTTTGCTGGAGCTGCCCCTGAAGACCTCGAAGCAAGTTAGAACATACCAATGCTGATAGCTGTTTAGACATGGCTCAAATAATGTGACTGTGGAGCCAGAAATCTGTGGATATTTAATAAAAGTTAATAAAATAAACCCTTTTATGAGATTAAATTTTTTCCTATTAAATTTGAGAAGGATAACAAATGAAATCCAATGATGCATTTGAGATATGCAAATTCCTTCTCTGACCCTTTTATTTTTATTCTAGGAGAAACTCACTTTTAGAGATCATTCTAGATGCCATGAGTTTATATTCGTGTGATCCCAGGTGACTCACTCAAACAATAACTTGCTTTTGATATCTCTCCTATTCTCCCAATGCCATTTCCATCACACCTGCATGTGAGTTGCTAGCCAGACACAATAAATCCTGACACTTTCATTTCAGGATTCACAACATCATTGTTATCTTCTCCTTTGAAAAAGAGTAATAGCTTTAGAATTATTTCCCCTACTTTCCATTTCTTCCACACTCCAGTCTGGAAGCTCATACCCTTTTTCCAGGTGTACAGGGACACTGCCTTCTTCAGGGTAGCCAAGCCCGAGTCTCTGTTAACGTCACACAATGGAAGCCCCTGTTCTAAGAAGCACAGAGGAGTTCTCCATCCTCTGTCTCACTGTTCCCTCCGCATCCTTCCTCCCTCCTACCTCTCACATACCCAAACCTGAGAGTGGCCTGGGAGCATGGGCTTCTGAGCCTTGGAGAATCAGAGATTCTATTTTCCCTATAGCAAGAAAAGAATAAAAGGAGTCAGTGGATGCTGGTGGGGGAAGAGTGGGGAATTTTCCTAAATACTGAGATAATACCATAGCACTCTTCAGAAAAACAAAAGCTAGGCAAAACTTCTGAGCCATTGTATCCTTGGTACCTCCTCTAACAGTCACAGCCAAATGTAAGTTCTTTTTCAGTGCATGATCTTTTCCATTTGCCAGTACGATCTCTAGGCAACAGATATTTGACTTATGCATTACATAGTAAATACCTTAATTGAAATACCTTAATTATTAAAAGTAAACTCTATTTATAAACTCTATTTATAAAACCAAACTATTTTTTTCTGTCTAGTCCACATACGAGACTTTAATTTCAATTTTAAAAGATTAACTATTTACTGAGCACCTGTTACATATCAGCCAATATGTTAGGACTGGGTGTACAGATATGTTTTCTATTCTCGACATGTCATAATATAGCAATTAGGGAAATATACAACTGATTCCATTAGGAAGTGACATGATCAGATGTGTTGGTTGTAAAAGGGAAAGACTGCAGAGTGAGACTGATTAAGAAACATAATAATTTGCAACGTGGGCCTGAACTTGGACAGTAAAAGTGAGATTGGAGAAGAGGAAAGAACAAGAATAAAAGGAACCAAAAACAGTTCAAGGTTTCCTGATCAGATGACTGACCAGTTGTGATGGTATCACCCAAGACAGGGAACGGAGAGGACAGCACTTGGGGATGGGGACCAAATAGAGAGATCTGTTTAGACATGTTAAGTTTGAAGGAACTGCAGGATAAATAGGTGGATTATGGAAGTCAGATGAAAGTACAAGAGAGGGGTAAGCACTTAAGATACTGACTGAAGAGACATCGGCATATGGTGGTAATGGAAGCTACAGGAGTGGATGATTGGTCTGGGAAGAAGTATAAATATATAAGGGGAAAATCAAAGATGGAAAGCACAACCCTGAAAGACACTAAAACCTAAATTGCAAGTGAAGGAAGAGGAAGTGAGAGAGGAGAATAATAAAGAACACTGAACGGAAACACTAGTAGGAAAACCAGGAATGAGTCATTATCATAAATGATAATAAACACAGCTCCTTATGATCCTACGGTTGACTGATTCACCTGTCTCATCTTCTGTGACCTCCCCAAACACTGCGCTCCAGCCATTCAGAACTTCTGAGAACTCCCTAAAAGGTAATATGCTTTCTATTTCCATGCCTTTGCACCTCCTGTTTTCTCTGCCTAGAATTTTAGAATTCCTGTCCCATCTCAATCATGTTGTGATGAGACTCTTCCTTCAAGCACCAGCTTCTCTTTGAGGCCTTGGCTGAATTTCCCAGCATTAGATCCTACCTCCATTATCAAAATCATCACATTCTATTTAGTTTGTTTTCCCAATATACCATAGTTCCATGAGTACTGTATGTTTTCCTGGCTCCACATGACAGCTGGCATGAGGAGGTGGTATTACATGCACTGTTTAAGGACACAGGCTTCAAAGTCTAACAATACAAGTGGATGTGAATTACTTACTCTGCCATTTAATTAACTGTGTGATTTTGAGCAAACTACTAAGCCTCATATTCTTTATCTTTAAATTGGGATAATTATTGTACCTATCTCATAGGATGGATGGGAGAATGAAATGAAATAGTATACATATATTTTGTGTGTGTCTTTTTTGTGACCTGCCGCACCGCGCTCAGCCAGTGAGCGCACCAGCCATCCTTATATAGGATCCGAACCCGCGGCGGGAGCGCTGCTGCACTCCCAGCGCCGCACTCTCCCAAGTGTGCCATGGGGTCGGCCAGAAATAGTATATTTAAAGAACTTGTCGCAGAGCTTGGCACACGCTCAGTAAGTGTGAGTGTCTTGAACTCAGAGGGAGTTCAGTACAGTTGTTGAATAGATGAATGTTGCTGTACAGTTCTAGTGGGAAGAGTTTCAGGAAGGAAGGAATGAATGGTCAATAGAATCAAAACTGCTGAGAAGTTCAGTGGAATTTGGGTTATCAGTGTGCTAAACTCTTAACCAAAGCATCCATCTCTCTGCTGCAGTTGGGTTGCTTTAACCTCACTGTCAGGCTCAGCCTTGCTTCAGTCTCTGTAACCAATAAAGACAAAATAATGGGGGAAAAAAGAAAACAATTACTGGATAGAGAAAATTCCTAGAATAGGAAGGAAGAGATGTGATCAAGGTCAGGATAATTATTCCTCTGAACCAGAAGGAAAGAAGGCAGGAATATGTGAAAATATGGATGTTTAGAAGTGGATGTGTGATCCTGATTTTCTTTTATAACTGAAGAAGGCAGCTTTAAAAGAAGCCACTTCTTAATGAATAAAACATTTTGTACTCTCAGATGAAAGAATTAAGTCACCTATTCAACAATCCAAGCTTTTATTAGAGAGATAAAATTTCCTAAGTTGGCATACAAGGTTTCTTATCTAATTAGAAGTCTGATTTAATTAACAGCATTGCTACCCTTGTACATTTTAGCTTTTTATATTTCTAAGGTTTTCTTACAGTAAGTATTCATTGGTGTCTAAATAAACTGTATAAGCACTTCTAACAAAGTTATACAAATACTTTGTTCTATCTTTGTAAGGTAATAGCACTAAGTATATACATTTGTTGGATATTATCTCTAGCTCAGTGGTGTAAATTTACAAAATAACCATTTTTCTTTATAAACTAGCATTAAGAAAGTGATTAGTCCATATAATTTATGTTAAATTTAGCTAGTATTCTGAAACTTATTAGCTCACTCAATTTTAGCAATATCGCTATACCATGTATCTAACATTTCCCTTCATGTTCATGATTATCAGCCATCACATGTAGCAGCAAATTGGTTAATCCCAGTTCCAGAAAGGATTTATCTGACTTGCTCAATCCCAAAATGGACTGGGGTGAAATAACTTTATGAAATTAAAATGAAGGCAAAAATAGCAAAAGAGAAACTCAGTATTCATAAAACCTGTAAGAAGATTTTACTTCTATAAACCCATCTGTTAGAACAATCAGAAAGAAGGGTCAGACAAACCCAATTTATATTAGATCATACACTGCAGAAAAATGATGTGATCCTTCTACACTTATTAGCATAAGAGTTGAATAAAGGTTAATGGATTTGAAAAACTGCATTTCCAGGAGTCTAATGTAATACCAAGAGTGCAAAATACCATCCATTATAAAGGAAAACTGTTGAGATAGATAACTTTTTAATAAGATAGTGTGGAAGATTCTAGGAGATTTTTTACTACTTTTGACAAGTGAAATAAAGCATTTAAAAAAATAAAACTGTTTTCAGACCTGTTCAGACAAAACAAAAGAATGTTTGCTTAATTCCATTAAAAGGAAAAATAAATTCCAGAGGTAGCACTTGACAGTAACCCAGATCTTGGTGTTTTCTCTAATTTCTTCAAGCTGTGAAACGCCATTCTCGACAATTATGAGCGAACCTTCTTTGCTTCTTGCTGAGCTGTTCTGTCTCTCATCTCCTAAACTAGGGCACATCCCCAGAGGATCTGCTCCTGGTCATTGTGACACAGGAAGTGCCACCAGTTTGTGTTCTGCCCAGAGGTTCTGTTTTCAGCCTGAACTCTAATCAAGAAATGACCTGTGGTACAATCATAATTTGTAGTAATAAACATGCTGCCAGTCTGGATCCAGCCTTCACATCTTGGGCACGAGTGGTGACAATCAGCTCTGTATCTCATGAATATTCATAACCAAAAAAAAGTCTAATCTGATTTAAAAAAAAATTGGCTGATTGTCAGGACTGGGCTTTAGGATTTCTGACTTACAACCATAAATGTTTATATCAATAAATTCCTTTCAGATAAAAAAAAAAAAAAATGACCTATGAAGCTGTAACTGAAAATATCCCTCCCAACACCCACAGATCACCAAACAGTGATCATGGCCAAATACATATATTCAAGACAGAAGACACTGGTGAGAGGTACATTATTCTCAGGTTAACAGGTATACGATGGTGGAAGTTTTGCACAATAAAGTGACAGTAGCAAAACACCTCAGAAATCAGATGATAAGACTTTAAATTAAAGTTAACCACATTAGCAGCAAAGAAGATAAATGTACAAATAATGATAATGCCCCTTAAACAAGGAAGTTACCAACAACCTCAGCACAGACATTGCTGGAAAAGAACAATATAGAACTCAGAATGTGATTAGGAATGCAAGAAAAAAAAATTCAAACAGAACTGAGATTTCTCAGTGAAGAGGCCCAGAATTTCATATCAAAACCCCACTGAACAGTATTAATAATTGCAGAGATATATTTAAGTTATTGTCTCTTTATATGTAGGTAATAGGCATTCTATTGTGTGTTTTGTTATTCTCTATGAATTCTCTTATTACCTTCATAAAGTCTTGAGTTAAAGAACCTCTTCAAAATACCATTAAAAAAAATCTGCTCTAATACTTGGTTATTGGTTAAAAATCTGGTGCTCAAATGAGTCAAACCAGTTAAGCAATATCCATTACAATGTTTTTTTTTATTTTTCTGAGTGTTATACAAATTACATTTGCACAAAAGAATCTTAGCAAAAACTATGATCTTAAATCTCTTACTGTTCGGCCTTTGAAACAAATTATTTACTGGTTAATGGACACAAAGAATGAGTACATTTTGTAATGATGAATATGCTAACTGTCCTGATTTGATCATCATATATTGTAAACAAATACTGATAGTCAACTCTGTACCCCACAAATATGTATAATCAATTATGTTTCAAAAAAAAAAAGAAAGAAATTATTTCTTCAACTGAAAACCCCACATGAAGCAATAGCTCCAGAATTTCTATCTAGGAGGGACTTAATATATGCAATTTGATTGGAAGACAGAGATTCTAAGGGTACATGTCATAAAGTTACTCGTGCAGATAGTAAACACATTGCTTTCATTAGATTTTATGTTACAAAATTGATGAAAATAGTAATGTTTTGTAAAGTTTTATTTGGATTTTAAATAAGATTGTGAAAATATGGCCTCCATGACTATGTGGTGGTAGAGGTGGTGATGATGATGATGATGATGATGATGATGATTTTATTTGGAGGTGACTTTTATCTGGGGATGGAAGGGAGGTGGCTAATGGAGCCAACCCCTTGCAGAAGTATTCACTCTATAAACACGAAACTCTTTAGCAAATTGAAGACCCTCCAGATGTTATACTGAATTATCTTTCCAACTAATCACTCCTTGTCCTCTACTCTGCAGCCAGTTGTGATTGATCACTAACCATTCTGCCTACCCTCCAATATTTTCCCATCTCCATGTATCTCTTCATGCTGTTCATTCTGGTTTTGAAATGCTCTTTATCCAATCTCTACTTATCAAAATTAAATCCACTCTTCTATATCCAATTCAAATTTCAACTGCTTCACTAAACCTAACATGATTTCCTCCAACCAGAATAAACTTCTTTGATCTGTTCTCCCATGGTATTTTGTACATTTATTATTGCCCTTACTATATTCTATCTGTACTATAGTAAGCTGTGTGCAGTGCTTGATTTCATCTTCTATGCGATTGTAAGATCCTTTAGAGCAGCGATATATCTCTAATGTCCTTTTTAGGAAAAATTTTAAAATATTCTATGTTCTTTCAATGAACCATTGTTTATCTTATATATCATAACTTATCTTTTGAAAAATCTGAGGAGCATATCTTTTAAAATTACTGCCAAGAAGTATACTCCAGGCAATACCTGAAATTTTAAATTTGTTTTCTCATTTTAACAGCTATTTTCTATAAAGTCCAAGGGAAAATGTAAGGGAGGGTTACATTATTAAGATGTCTTCCATCAAATGATAGTTAATACTGAAAATGTGATTGTGGATTGCTATCTTGTGGTATGAAATGTCATAAAGTTCCATAGATGAAAGAGCAAATGATTACTAAGTAGGGCCTTGTTTGGACTGCCATTTGTTTGCTAGGTAATTTTAAACAAGTTACCCATACTCTTAGTGCATCTACTTTACTAATCTGAAATCTAAAACATGGATTATCTGCTTTCCAAGTTGTTATAGATATCAGTCTTTAAGTAATTTTCAAGTATTACAAAGAAGGAGGAAATCTGAAAAGTGAACAGAAATGGTACTTGTTAATAACACTCTGGAGCTGAATAATCTAAAGTAGCCTAAGGAAAGAATGGAGTTAAATGATTTTCTTCAAAATCATTTTCAGCCAAAGTATAATCCATAAGTACTTGTCACAAGATTATGAGGGTTGTTTTCTTAATATGGTGACATTTAAGCATGTAACACTTAAAGGTGAAGGAAAGAAATAAGGAATTTGCAGAATATAAAGCTTGACTGGCAAGTGTACACCTAAGACTAAAATTAATGTAATTCAGTTTGTTACTCAGGGTTTTCTACATTATTGAATATAATACCCAAAAGTGAGATGTGGTAAAAATACCCTTTGATCCAACAATTTTATTTCTGGGGATTTATCTACTAGTACAAGTACAAAGACCCCTCTACATTCACACATTTTCTTAAAGACAGATATACAAGATGTGCACTGTAGCAAAAACCTGGGAGCAACCTAATTGCTCATTCATAATGAAAAGTGAAATGAATTATGGTATATTCATATAATATGTAACAAAATAAAAAATGAACTGTATGTACCAAAATGGAATGATAACCAGAACAAATTTTTATGAAAAAAGCATAGTATAAAGCAATGTGTATAGTAGATTCCCATTAATGTAAACAAACGGGGGAAAGTGTGTATACACAGATACATTTTTCCATAAACACAGAATATTTCTTGAGGGGATGCATAAGAAGTAGTTACCTCTGGAGTGGGAGTTTGCAGATTTTGGATTTGGAGTCAAGTTTACTTTTCCCATATATCCATCTATAAATAGATGATATTCCTACCACATTCTTGCTCAATTTCTTCAATTTAAAAAAGTACAATAAAATTATGTTTTAAAAACTTTTAGACTAATAAACCTCTAGTTAAACAAGATGCTTTGGATACAAATAATGCAAATCAAAATTACTTGTTTTTCCACAGTAACATATACAACTATAATATTTTATTGTTTAGAAAGCACTTACACAAATATTATACCATTAGAGTTTAATAATGGACCTATGAGATAGAATGATTGTTCCCATTTTATAGACTATAAAACTAAAACTTAGCAAGATTATATAATTTACTCAGTTACTCAGATAGCAACTGCAGGGAGCCATACAAGCCTGATTTCCGACTTCTGTGTCTAATCTTTAGTAAAATGGCTGTCTCTCCTTCTAGTGTTATCCTAGAAGGGAAGGAAAGAGGCTGATATTTATTCAGCTATTTATCATATAACAATAGCTAAAATTATTCACTATTTAACAACTTCCAGGCATGGAGCAAAACGTACTATGTGCATTATATTATTTAATCCCTAAACTAATTTTATGCAATGGGTACACTATGATCACCATTTCACAAGTGAAGAAATTAGACACAAATAGGTTAAGTAGCTTGCCTAATGTCACATATCTATTAAGTGGTGAAACCAGACTTTGCACAAGACATGTGGACACCCCAGCCTTTGCTGTCAAGCTCTGTGTGTACCCACCACAAACAGGCCTCCTTGGGTCCAGGAGCGCACATGCTAGTCTCACAGTCTGTGCTCTGGAGAACAGACCTGGAGGAAAGGACTGTTCCAGCCCTGGGGACAGGAATTCCCGTTCCTGACTACCCAGGGGATCATCGAGAAGAGGAAGTGCGAGCCCTGTGTGAGCAAGGGTGAGAAAAGGGTGTGGTCTGAGGAGGCCCAAAGTGGAAGGGTCTAGAGCCCATGGCCTCTCCTGCTTATGTCTAAGGGTGGTACTGTGTAACACTTGCCAAACGCAAAGGGCAGAACTTAAGTCCAGGACTACCGAACTATGGAAAATAAGGCAAAAAGCAAAAGTATAGTGTTTGCCTATAGTGACATGAAGATTGAAGTGAGAAGATATTTCCTGTGAAATGCTTTCTTAACTAGTTCTTGTCACATCTGTGTTACCTCCTGACCCAATGACAAAAGTAACAGGCTGAGTTTGATACCAGCTTACTCTGTGTTAACTTATTTTTCACTCTCTGTGATAAATCATATTTTCAAAGGTGGCCAATATCCCATCCCACATGCTGTTCTTACAATGTGAGATTGATACTCATTCTTCCCACCAAGTGGTGGAGTCTGTGTCCTCTCCCCTTAAATCTGGGTGAACCTCTGAGATTGCCTCAACTAATAGAGTGTGGCAAAAGGGACCCCATGTGATTTCAAGGCTAGGTCATAAAGAGGCCTATAAGCTCTGCCTTAATTTCTTAAGACTCTTACTCTTGGAACCCAATCACCATGTTGTGAGGAAGACAAGCATCCACATGTAGAGGACTCATACAGATGTTCTAGCCAACAGCCCCAGCTAGCATTGGCCACCAGACATGTGAATGAGCAAACCTTAGATGATTCTTGCCCCAGCCATGGAGTCAGTCACCTCCAGTCTTCCAGTCACCCCAAGTGATTCCTTCTATCCTCACTAAGCCCTGCCCAAATTATAGATTAATGAGCAAAACATGATTATTGTTGTTTGAAGTCACTGTTTGAGGTGGTTTGTTATACAGCAATAGATAACTGAAACTATTTATACATCCTTGCAATAAAAGCTAGGTTTACAGGCAATTGAACTCAAGGCTGTGTCACTAGAAATAGATAATTAGCTCCTTAATATACCATAAACTACCCATATAATAACTCTTTATAAAAACATAAAATGCTATTTTTCTCCAAAGCTTGTAGTGAATGAAGTCCCTATCTATTTTTCACCTTACTGTGCATATTCAACATAACTGATTTAGATACTGTTTTCTTAAAGCCTTTGGGAACTCTCTGTATTGAGCAAGTAGGGTGTGCAATGTGACATCTTACTTTGATTTTTTTCCATTTTTTTCTGATACAGTTTTATTGTATGCACTTACTTTCATAAACAGCTTCCCTCCCAGACATGAGTACTTGTCTTGTACCTTCATGTGATGTTTAGATTGAAAATTATGTCAATAATATTTTAAAAAACAAAGATAAAACCATATTAATGTCATTAAGATTTTTAAATTTACATGGAACATAATTTTTTTCTAAAATTTGAAAAACTCAAAATGTCTGAACACAGAGGAGAGTCCAGAAATGGACTCATGTCAGTGTCAATTGATTTTTGACAAAGATGCAAAGGCAATTTAACAGATAAAGCATACTCTTTTCAACAAATGGTGCTGGAATAAATGGATATACATATGCAAAAAAAGGAACTTTGATTTATATGTCACAAAAATAAAAAATGAACTTAAAGTGAATGATAGACTTAAATGTAAAATATTAAAACTATAAAGCTTTTAAAAGAAAAAATGGGAGAAACTCATACTCAACTCATTAAGCTATATAAAAAGTGAGTTTTACTGTATATAAATTAAAAAACAAATTTTAAAAAATCTAGACTGATAATGTCAATACATCGCTATATTCATTTATTGTCTCTCCCAACCCTTCACTGTCTATATTAAATTATCGTCTCTTGTAACTCAAATACTTTGCATAACATAAAAATTCAAAATATAACATCATGACAAGCATAAACAAAAAACAAAATTAGAGAAGAAACAGAGAAACTGGAAAATGTAGGACTAATTTTATTTTTTTTGACCTGTTCAAGATGATTCTCCATTGACCTAACTCATTCTCAGAATTATTTTTCTTAGGACCATCCTGGAAACAGCAGGAAAAACTGAGGAGCTCTCAGGTGAAGCGAAAGCTAAGTGAGGGCCCTTAGTCTCTCCTCTCAGCCACCATGATGCTGGAGAAATGCTTTTTTAGAGAACACAGAAATGAAAATGGAATTTAATTTATTCTAATTTGATGAATTTGAGTAATGAAAATTATTTCAACTCTGCTGTAAATTCTATAGTTAAAACGAGGTAACACAAAGGAGAACTCCATGAGAATAGTGATAGAAGGCCAGGAGCAGCAGAGTGCTTAAAGAAGTTCCCTTATAGTCAAAATGCCTGCAAATTAGAAGAGAAAGATAGTAATAGTGACTGCAACGTAAGGCATCATTAAACAAAATTTTAAATTCTGGAGTTGCAACTTAGTAGCTATGAACTTGAGTATGTAGCTTAGTTTTTCTAAACCCACATTACCTATCTGGAAAATGGGAATAGCAATGTCTCCTTCATAGGATTGTCATGAAAACCATGCCTAGCTCAGCACCATGCCTGGCTCGTTGCAAATATTTCGTTATTACCATATGGGAGCTCTCTAAGTTTCCACAGCAAAGAAAGAACACTAGTTTTCTGCCATAAATGAAATAACACCATTACCCAGAGATCTTGGGGAAAGATTGGTCATGAAACAAGAGAAAGACACTAAATTTTACTGGCACCAATGATAGAGGATGTCTTCCAGCTCCTCCAAGTCTCAGCAATTGATGTCATAGAAACACTGATCAGAACTGCTGGAAAGATGTAAGGGCCAAAAAGATGCTAGCAATGTGTCTCATACTTCAAGATCTCATGAATACTCATTTAATTAATTGATTTAAATTCTCTGGCAATGGCTATAGGAATCATATAGGGTATCTTAAATGCATATGATACATATAGACAAACTATTTAAAAACTCAGTTGCAAACTATCATTTCTTAATCTTTTCCTTTCCAAAATTAGTAAATGAATAAAGAATAAACACAGGCTGAAATTCAGGAAATCTGTCTTTGTAGGTTGCTAACTAATTTTAGGCACACATTTGAAAAAGTTAGTGAAGGGCCGAGCCCGTGGCGCACTTGGTAGAGTGCTGCGCTGGCAGTGCGGCGACGCTCCCGCCGCAGGTTCGGATCCTATATAGGACTGACCGGTGCACTCACTGGCTGAGTGCCGGTCACGAAAAAACGACAAAGAAAAAAAAAAAAAAAAGAAAAAGTTAGTGAAAGTTCTGTAACTTAGTCATCATGGATATAAAATAAAGATACCCCTTTTATTAAAAAAGGGGGAAATGGAAATATTTAATATCTTAGAAGCCTGAAAACACAATGTATGGATAAATTTTTCTCTCCTTTAACAGAATGAGGTTGAAGGTCATTTTCCTCGGCCTTCTCATGTTTGGAAGTCTAGATTTTTAACTACACTATGTGAAGGTATTGGACGACTTTAGATATTTCATGCTATATCAGCATTTTCCAAAAGCTTTTAAAAAATCTTTATCCAAAAGATCAAATTACAAAAATAACATATATCGTTTATGATATGTAATTGTAATAACATATTAAGTAATTAAAAGAGGACAGAAATATAACAAATAGAGGCTAACATGAATTCAGTCATACAGTGACATTTTAGGTACACAAAACTTAGGCATTATTTGGGCTCATTGTTGGAGGAATGATCAAAACAAAAAGCTGAGAAACAACTATTCTGTCTAATGTGGAAAGGACCCTACAAGCAATTCAAATTTTAAATAGTTTGATGTTTGTCTTCATTAAAAATATCTACACTTACTAATGGGTAAGGTTTCTGCCCTATTCATTTCTTTATCTTTAGGGCCTAAAACATTACTATATGCTGAATAAATGTTTGTTGAATAAACGAATGTCTACATAGCATATTATCATTGAAATTGGTAAATACACTAATTTACCAGTTATATTTATATTTACCAAAAGCCTTTCTAAAATATTTTAATTTGTAAATTTCCATTACATAATTAAAACCATGACAATGAATTTGTTGCTAAAATCTCATGTAATATCTTTCATAAAAATATTTGACTCCTTTGGACTTCTGTGCTTTTTCAGTTATACATTCTCTCCCAACAACAGTTCAGAAAGAAATTTGAATTTCACCACTTAGAAGGACAACACGGCTATCCCTTCTGTTTTTCTATTTCTAATTTGCTCAAAATCACTTGCAGGCAAATGGTGATTCCACAGCCAGAGGACGTCAGTACCTCTGTTCCACTTGACTGGATGAATCAGGTAGACTGGAATGACAATAATTCCAGCAACCTATTTCTACATTCTATGCAAATTAATGCACCAATCACCAAAAGAGTGCTTCTGTAAGGTCATCCAAATCAAAGCCTGAACAGAGGACACCAGTCAATAACTTCAGTGTTGTAGCATTATGTCTTTACACAGCTTTTGATTATGAGATCCTCTAAGTAGAGCGTCTACTCTGCAAAATAACAATGAGCTTTCATGCAAATTTTTTCTAACAACTGTTTTCATACATATTATTTTTTAGATTGACAAAAGTATTCTAAATATAGAATAAAATTTCATAGATATTTTTGAGTGCATATATTCTATTTAAATTAACATGTTTTACTTCTTCAATGTACATACATCCATCCATACATAAATATCTAGCCAGACAGATATAAAAATGATTTTTGGCTTAGCATGTGATTTCTCTTATATTTCAAATAGCAATAATTTCACCTTCATTCTTCGATGCATAACTATCACAAATACAGAGTTAATGATACCTGCTATCACAATTCTTCAGAAAAAAAAATAGCTCCAGGCACAATTAAAAATGCATTGTCACAAAATTAGAGTCCTGGATACCATACAGATTTAAAATCCTAAGAATTTCTTTGGGACACAGATTGCCATTTTAAAAAGTACACATTAATTTTTAGTCATTGCATTAAAAAATGATTATAAACAAAGGTTGTCCCTAATATAACATTACCTACACATGTTAAAATTCAAATATGGCATAGACCTTGATAAAGAGCAACAAAATATTACTATCACGTTTTCAGAAATTCTGGAGTACCTAGTGTTCAAAATTTCTACATTGCCACAGAGAGAGACAGTTTTGTTGGGCATTACCTTCCTGCGCAGATAGAAACCATCAAGCAATTTTACACTATTTCTAAATCAGAATCCAATTCTCCTTGGTAAAGAGGTTCTCTACTTGCAGTCAGTGGATCATATTCTCACACTCATATGTTACCCTGAACAGGGCAAGCGGACAATTGCTATTGCTATGATATCCTAAAGTGTTAGGGGTGTAGTTCCTGGCAATAGTAGCAGGAAAAAAAAAAAAAAAAAAAAATCTTCTAGATACCACGTCGCAGATCACAACCAGATGGAGTACTCCCTTGTTTTAATACTGCCTACAAACAGAAAAAAAGGTTTACTCGAACAGCCAAGGAAATGTGCATTCCCCCCTTGCAGGGATGGGGGAAGATGTCTGTGTCTCCATAGACGCTGGGAGAGCTGGAACACGTTTTCTAGTACTACATATGAAATACAGGTCTGCAATTGTTGGGTGTAGCTCTGCTTGAAAGTTGAGAACTGGTAAGTAACCTCTAGATGAGGTTCTTTCTCTCCTATGGGTGGGAAGTGAATGTTTCCAGCAATCCTCTCAAGGTCTTCAGGGGACTTGGGTCTGGGGTTCATTCCCCGCTGAGCGCACCCTGGGTTTCTTCTAACGGTACAGCTCTGCAGTGGGTCATGTGACAGCTGGGTGTGTGCCTGTGTGCGCGGCGGGGGGTGAGTTTGCGGGTGTGTGTGTGTGTGTGTGTGTGTGTGTGTGCAGAAGTTACATGTCTGGTTTTGGAAGACGTGTGTTTTTCTTGGTCTGGGTGTGCGTGTGTGTGTCTCTGTGTGAAGTGAGACTAAGAAAAAGAGATTGAGAGAATGGTCCCGGGCCAGGCGATGTGGCCAACTATGCCTTGTCTGCCCCACTCCTCCGTCAGCCTCTGCACTGGGGGCGAGGTCCCTGTCCCTGGGGGAGGCGAGTATAATGGGGTGCAGGAGCCCCTCCCGCACTTTGTGCACCCACCTGACGAATCCGTGGCGGGTTCGGCGGGGTGGAGGCCCCGCCTTCCGGGGCCGGGGAGGTGGGAGAAGCCATCTTCCTGCTGCTTCGGGTTTCTTCCTCCTGTCACGCCCGGGTCTCCCGCGTCTCCTCCGTCTC
Organism: Cynocephalus volans; assembly: GCF_027409185.1. Taxonomy (NCBI): domain Eukaryota; kingdom Metazoa; phylum Chordata; class Mammalia; order Dermoptera; family Cynocephalidae; genus Cynocephalus; species Cynocephalus volans. Next base: position 98,527,358 of record NC_084468.1, on the reverse strand, counting down.
CTCAGCGCCGGGCCTGCGGCCCGCGTCCCCGGATCAACCGGGAGGCTCCGCAGCCGCCTCGCCCCGCGGACCGGCCCCGGCTGCTGTGCCGCAGAGTGGAAGGGACGGCTGTCCCCTTTGACGCCAGCCGGGAGTCCTGGCCGGAGCCCCTCGCGCCTTCCCGCTCCCACCTACCTCCCGGCCGGGACACTCGGGGCCATGGCTGGCCGGGGTCAGGCACGACCTTGACCGCGGGGCTGGGCCGGCGGCTGCCGCGCTCCGCGCGCGTGTCTCAACGTGCGAGCCGCCGGGCTTATTCCAGCGGCGGCGCGGGGAGAAAGGAGGCTGCTTCCCTCGCGGCTGCCGCTATCGCCAGGAGAGCGATGAGCTCATGGACAGCTCCCAGAAATATGTCTATATGCACCACTGGCTGCCGGAGCTCGGGAGGTGGGTGGGGATAAGGAGCTCCTCGCGGGCGCTCCCGCATCACGGGCAGACGTTCCCGCGGGAGGCCCCCGGCTGTTGGGGCACGTCCACCTCTTCCCTGCCCATCTCCACACTCACCGTGGGCTGTGTCCATTCATACCACACACACCTCTCCTGCTCACACTTGCTCTCCCCTTTGCGTTGGAATAGGCACCCACCCACCTCTAGCCTCCACGCGCACACATTTCTTTGTTCTGCTAAACACTCCCTATTGATAAGGAGGAATTAATGAATGGAGTGAATATGGGGTTCAGTCCCTGTCAGATGTGGACTGCTCTGATAGATGAAATGCTTCAAGCGCTTTGGTCGTTTTTACGCTTTGGGCTGTTCTGCCTTCTCCAGGATCCAGCTTCTCCTTTCCCACCGCCTTCACCATGAGAAGGCATCTTCCAGCTACCCTCCAGGGTCGTGACTCGACCCCATCCTCACTAAGGCAGAGAGCACCTCTTCTGTAGCTCTGTGAAGAACTTACAAGACAGGACCAAGTTTTGCAGACTTGCTACCTGTGCAAGAGCTTATTGCAGAAGTCGTGAATCCCACACAAGGGCTGGCCTTGTTCCCATCACTGTTTCCCAGGGATATAGTTAGAGCTACCTCTGATTTTGAGCAAACAAGCCACCTTCCAAGATCTGATCATTATCTTCTTTTATTGGCTCAGCTGCCCCATTGTGGTGAGAATTATGATTTTTTACAGATAAGATGACTCGCATGAGATTAACTGTCCCCTCTTTTATGCATCATCAGTTTTCCCTGTCTTATGGATCTCCATACAAACATACACCTACCTTTAAAACAAAACAAAACTTTCCTTTACTACAGATTCCCCACTGCACCCAGCTAGTGTTCCAGTTCTCTACACCTCTTTTCAAAAAAAGATCTTCTACAAAGGTTGCATATCTGCAGTTCCCCTCCTCCCAGTCTCCATTGAATCTGCTCCATTCCTCCACCTACTTCAGCAAACGTTCTCCTGACAAGTTCCCGGTGCTCCCCATGTTGCTAAATCTAATCACTTCCTCCTTAAAAATGTCTTCCATGGGCTCTGGGACACCATTCTCACTCAGTCGTCTTCTTATCTCACTGGTTGCTTCTTCTCAGTCTCCTGTCCTGGCTGTTCCTCATCTACACCTCTAAACTTTGGAATGTCAAAGGATTCTGTGTGGATCCTCATTTTCTTCTCTATACTCACTGCATTGTTAATATCATACTGTTTCATGGCTTTAAATGAAATATAATATTCTGTTAATTCCCAAATGTATATCTCCATCCCCAATCTCCCCTCTTAAGTTCTAACCCCTATTTGCCAACTGCCTCTGCCTCCACCTGGACATCTAAGAGTTCAAACTTACCATGTCCAAAAATGAGCTCCTTTTAACCTTTCCCTAACAAATCAGCTGCTCTGATATAGCTTTTCCCATCTTTGGGATGCTCAGGACATAACTCAAAAGTATTCTTAATTCCTTGCTTGCTCTCATGCCCCATATTTAATCCATCAGTAAATCCTGTTGGTTCTACAAAATCCAACCACTTCTCTGTTTCCACTACTATCCCTCTAATCCAAGCCACCATCATCTTCAACCTGCCTGATAGCAAATATCCCTAACCAGTCTGCATTTTACCACCCTTACTCCTCACAATCAGCTTGCAACAGTGCAGCAGATAGCCAGCACTCAAAGCATTTCTGTGTCTTTCCATCTCACTCAGAATAAGAGCCAAGGCCTTTTGATAGTCTATGGGATCTGTAATCCATCCTCCATTCCTGCTCACCACCCCTCTGACCTTATTCTAGCCATCCCTTCAGCTCACTCCCTGTAGCCACACTGGCTTTGTTCTCATTTCTTGAGCATTCCAGGCCCACTCTGGTCTCAGCTCCTTTGTCGGTGGACCACTCCTCCCCAGTTATCTGCATAGATCACTCCCTTACTTCCTTCAGGCCTATGTGCTATTATCGCCTTATGAGGCCTCCCTGATTACCCTATGTTAGGGAATGATTGTGTCCCTCCCTGCCCCAATTTGTATGTTGAAATCCTAACCCTCAGTACCTCAGAATGTGGTCTTATTTGGAAATAGGGTTGTTGCAGATGTAATTAGTTAAGATAAGATCATACTGAAGCAAGGTGGACCCCTAATCCACTATGACTGGTGTCTTTATAAAAGGAGGAAATTTAGGGCTGGCCCCGTGGCTCACTTGGGAGAGTGCAGCGCTGGGAGTGCCGAGGCCGCAGGTTGGGATCCTATATAGGGATGGCCGGTGCACTCTCTGGCTGAGTGTGGTGCAGACGACACCAAGCCAAGGGTTGTGATCCCCTTACTGGCCAGGAAAAAAAAAAAGGAGGAAATTTGGATACAGACATGCACTCAGGGAGAATGCCATGAGAACATGAAGGCAGATATCAGATGATACCTCTACAAGCCAAAGAACACCGAAGTCTGCCAGCAAACCACCAGAGGCTGGGGAAAAGGCACAGAACAGGTTCTGCCTGAGAGCCCTGAGAAGGAACCAACCCTGCTGACACCTTAATCTTGGACTTCTAGCCTCCAGAACTGTGAGACAACAGACTTCTGTTATTTTAAGCTACCCACTTTGTGGTACTTTGTTACCGCAATCCTAGAAAACTAATATGCCCTATAAAATAAAAACACCCCACCAACCCTATTTCTCCTACCTTGCTATATATCCCTCCTGTACATTTATTATCTGACAGGGTTTATGTTTACTTATTTGTTTATTGATGCTCACCTATCACTAGAAGGTAAGTTCCATAAAGACAGGGATATGGTTTTGTTCACCATCATACACACCTAGAACCTCCAGAAGTTTAAACAGTGTTGGACACCTTGCTATTCCATAAATATTTGTTGAATGAATTATCCTTTTTTTTTTTTTGTCTTTTTGTGACCGGTAAGGGGATCGCAACCCTTGGCGTGGTGTCGTCCGCACTGCACTCAGCCAGTGAGCGCACCAGCCATTCCTATATAGGATCCGAACCCGCGGCGGGAGCGCTGCACTCTCCCGAGTGCGCCATGGGGCTGGCCCTGAATGAATTATCTTTGCCAGGGTTATTAAAAAGTTTGGGGAGTCATGATTTGAACTCTAGTTGACTTGAACTATAGAGCTCAAAGCCCAAAACTCTTTCATCTATACTACAGTTTTTTAAATGTGTATAAGAATTACACATTTCAAAGAATTATATCCATAATTATAAAAATTATAAAAATTATTTTCATGTTCAAATATGGAAAACTCTTTATAATGATACATGATAAAACTGTTTTTTAATCTCTGCAAGTCACCCAATGTTACAATTTTTATGGTTGGAGTGACATGGTGGTTAGGGTGGTGAACTGAAATCAGTCACCAGCTCTGAGATCACAGTTATTTCACATCTCTATGAAAAAAAAATTAGTTTCCTTATTTGTGAAATGGAGATAATAGTACTTATTTTATATGGTCATTGTGACTATTAACTGAAATAATATATATAAACATTGTAAACACACAATGTGAATATTCAAAAATGTACATATTACTATTTATGTAATGATCTGTACCTAAAAATAGGAGGCTAAGGATAAAGGCAGTTAAAAAAGAAATTTTATTTCGTATCAGAGAAACAAGGGAAACTTAATGAGGCAAGTAAGTACTGGTAATACTGCTATGGTTCTCTGATGTTTTATATCATAACTGGACAATAGACAAGGTCTTCAATCTCTAGTGGTTTGGGGTACTTAGTTCAAATTAACAAAACCAAACATATCAATAAATAGCATTAAAATTTAAAATAAACAGGTAAATAATAGGTAGATAAATAGAGACAGATGTGAAGATTGATAGATATGGATAGAGATATAAAGCAATATTGTAACTGTGAAAATATTCCCATTTTTACTTTCATAAATCCTGGTGTCACTTGTCACTTACCACAACAGTAAAGAGTGCTCCAGGAAAGGCATCATTTGGTTTTACCAGAAAACTATGCAAAATGGACAATACCATAGTCGTCTCTGAAGCCCTCTCAGGTAGTGGCTATTTGTTTTCCAATAGCCCTCTTCCTGTTTCAGTTCCTGGGATAAATTTCATCCTTGCTCATAACTGCTACCTCAAGACCCTTGTCCCTACTCCTTCCTCTAAGAAACCCAAGTCTTTTAAAAATCACTCTATACCACCCACAATTTCTACTTGTTGCAGTCATTTACATTCCTTGAACACCTTAAAAACTTATTTTCTCCAGCAATATCCTTATCATAATTCTTGTTTATTTTTAAAAATCCATATAGACAATACCTCTGTTATCCTCCAATTACCTTGACCTTCACCCCACTTCAGATAGCCACTATCCATCCCCATAGTCATACTCTAGGGTTGTAATTATTGATAACCACACCCTCTCTATGACCTTATTATCAAGCGCTCCATTCTCTGATCATCACTTACTCTTTCCAACTGACTCCCTCTATCACCCCATCTCCAATAATTCTCAAATTCCACTGAAACCTACAACTCATCAGCCCTACAACCTTCTCGCTATTCCTACTCCATCTCCTCTTCTCCTCCTAACTCAATTTGGATTCCATGCACCATTATTATATTGTTATAAACACTGCCTTGTATATACTTCAATTTGCTCCTTTCTCTATTTGCCGTACTCACCTGGCAAAACTAAATTTTGATTTTAAATCTGATTTTCTATCTACTCTAAGCCTGCACCCATGAAATGTGAACTTCAGTATTGATGGCCACTAATTTCAAGCAAGCCCTGAGTGGTGTGTGGCAATCCTACCATATTTCCCTAATCAATTCATTCTCCCACTCTCCAAGAAAATTATCAATAACTTCTCTCTCTTCTAACTTCCTGCACTTCCTTTCCTCCAGCTTCTTCATTCTCAGCTGATGTTATATCACTGAGAAAACCAAAACAATCCAAATAGAGTTTCCACATGTTCCTTTCACCATTTCTATAATCTGCCCATAAGCTGAATGATTCCTTTTATCCTCTTGCTATAGATGAATTGTGCATGCTCTCTCCCTCCTAGATCATGTTTTCCCCCTTTACTGGGTCACTCCCATAGGCAAACATCCCCTTCCCTATATAATCCCATGCTTCTGCTCCACTTATAGAAAAGTTCCTCTGAAAAGTGTCTGTACTTGGGCTGACCCCGTGGCGCACTCGGGAGAGTGCGGCGCTGGCAGCGCAGCAGTGCTCCCGCCGCGGGTTCGGATCCTATATGGCCGAACGCTCCCTGGCTGAGGGCTGTGCTGCCGGTCACAAAAATGACCAAAAAAAAAAAAAAAAAAAAAAGTGTCTGTACTTGCTATCTCCAATTCCTCCCCCTAGTCTCTCTTCAACCCACTCCATTTAGGTTTCCTCCCCACCATTTCACCAAAACTATTCTTGTTGAGTTTGCCTGTCACCTCCACGTTGTCATATACTTTGGTCAATTTTGGTCTCCTCACTTCTCACTTATCTCTCAGCAGCATTTGAAATAAATTTCTTCACTTGACTTCCAGGACTCCACATTTTGTCTTGGTTTTCCTTCTACTTCATGTGCTGCTCCTTTTCAAGCCATAACTTCAGTCCTTGGACCTCTTTTTTCTGTCTATGTTCATTCCATAATTGATCCCATCCATTCCCATTATTTATCAGCACCGCACTCTACCGAGTGAGCCACGGGCCGGCCTCATTCCCATTATTTAAAATACCATCTAGGGCCGAGCCCGTGGCGCACTTGGTAGAGTGCTGCGCTGGGAGCGCGGCGACCCTCCCGCCCCGGGTTCGGATCCTATATAGGACTGACCGGTGCACTCACTGGCTGAGTGCCGGTCACGAAAAAACGACAATAAAAATAAAAATAAAATAAAATACCATCTATATGCTGACAACTCCCAAATCATATGTCTAGCCCCACAGCTTCTATTTTTGCCAACTGAGTACTTTCCATCTCCATTTACATATCTAGGTGGTATCTCAGACTAAACGTGTACAAAATTAAGCATGTAATACCTCTTTAGCAGCCTTCTCTATCCCAATAAATGGCAACTCCATCTTTTCAAGGGTTCACACCAAAAACCTTGGAGTCATCCTTGACTACTCTCTCTCTCACACCACACATCCAGTCCATTAGAAATCCCGTTGGTCCAGTCTTCAAACTTTGTCTAGAGCCTAACTATTTCTCAATCCTTCCGCTGCTACTACAGAAGTTCAAGCCACCAGTTATCTCTGTCTTAGATTACTGTAATAGCCACTTATAGCCACCTCTATATGCAACAGAGCATTTAGAGTTATCTCTAAAATATAAACCCAACCATGTCATATCTCTCTTTGAAACCCTCTAATAGTCTTTCATTTCACTCAGGATAAAACTTAAAATACTAGCAGCACCTGTTTTCCCTTCCCCCTCCCTAACCCTATTACCTTTCTGACTTCATCTGTTACCACTCTCCCTTAAACTCACAGGGCTGGTAGAATGATTTCATACAGGTAAAACACTTGGAACACAACCTGGCACAGGATAAGTGCTCAGAGGTGTCAGATGGCTAGCTCCTTCTAAGGATTAACTAGCTCCAGTGGTTTGTAAAGGCATTATTCAGTCCCTAAAATATGACATATTTAAAATACGATATACTTAAAATACAATGCACTGCTTTTTTCTTATCCATCTCACCTACCCATCTATATACACAAATACTCAAAATCCACTCCATCTTTTTTCATTTCTAATCTGGATGAAGATTCTCACCATCAATCAAGCCACTCAAGCTAGAAACTTTAGTGTCATTTTTGACCTCTACATCTCTCATTCTCTATAATCACTCACCAAAACCTGTGAATTCTAATGTGGTAATGTTTTGCTTCTTTTTTCCCATATACATGGCTTTAGTCCAGGCTTTCAGCTACCCTTAGTGTATTGTTGTAGTTTCTTAATAATGGTCCTGCAGAGCTCTTTCTATCCTAGAACATCTTGCATAATTCAGCCAGAGTATCCTCCTTTTAAAGAAAAAAAAAACCCTCCTTTTAAAAAGCTCTGATTGCTTTCCATTGCGTTCAGAATAAAATCTACATCCTTTTGCTGTGAAGTAAAAGCACTTTAAATATTGACATACTTTTTTGTATTGAAGAAGACATTCTTAAGACAGATAGCTATAAGAGAATAAAAAAGGAAAGAACTGAAAAATGATTCTACATAAAATCATAAAACTTCTTAATATTAAAATGTATTATAATTTGGATATGAAAAGGTACAATATACATATATCTGTGTACCCATTTGTGTGTATTTAGAGAAGAAATTAAGAGCTAAATGACTCAAAGAAAAAGTATATACACAATTTTTATGGACAGAGGGAGTTAAAATTCTTAGTGTACATATAAAACAAGTACCTTATTCAAAGGCGGGGAGGAGTCAGGAAAACACACAAAAGAAAACATAGTGGTTTCCAATGAGCAGATGAAAAAAAAGTGCTTTGCTTCATTAGCAATAAAAGAAGTGCAGATTGAAATGACAAAATACTATTTTCACTTGTACAAGTAAAACTGGGAGAGAAGAGGTTTTAAGTAATGAATATTCCCCCAGGGCTTTAGAAAGGATACTAGGCATTGTTGATAGGAATGTAAATTGGTACAAACTCTGAAGGATATGTTGTCACTCAATACCAAAAGGACTTAAAAATGTACATACTCTTTGACTTTGAAAATGATCATGGACATGAGTAAAGATTTTTCACTACAGCACTGTTTAAAAGAGTAAAAAACATGAACAATAATAACAACACCCTGGAAATCACCTAAATATTCTAAAAGAGGGGACTGAGTGTATACATTATGGAACTTCCAAATATTGAGATGTGTAATGGAATGCTATTCATCCATTCAAATAATAGCTTAGGTAAATATTTCAGAACCAGAAGTTTTCATTAAATTGTTTCAAGTTATTCGTTATCCCCCGCACTAATGGTAGATTGCCTTTCCCAATCTTTTCCAAAACAGGCCTTTTGAACCTGTTTCCTCCTGCCACTTTCTCCTTCTCAGAAGCCAGCCTTGTCTGTGACTCCGGCCTCACTCATACGGGGCTCCACCTGCAAGAATGCCCTCACCTCTCTTCTTCACCTGACTAACACCCTGCAGAACATAGATCTAGAAGAAGCCTTTCCTAACTCCTTCAGAGTAGGGGTTTGTTCTCAGTGCCCCCGATTTTTCCCTGTTTCTATTTTAATACTTGTCCATCTATGATTTGTTTGCCTGTACAATTGACTCCCAACCAGCCTATGAGCTCTTGAGAGTCAAGACTGGGTTTTTTTTTTTTTTTTTTTTTTAATTCACAATGTCTAGCATAGTTCTTGACATTTAACAAATGCTTAATAAAGCTTGAGATTTAAAGAAGCACAACTCAAAACAATAGTGAATCATAATCTCTGAGACCCAGAGAAGTTTAGACCTGATCCAAGTCGCATGGCTAGTAAGTGCTGTTTTCAGAGCCCTTGTCGAACACTTTCTGCAGAATTATACTACATTGGAGCTTTATTAAAATTCATGGGTGTTTCCTGATTCTAACTAAAAAGCATTTTATTTTCTTCCTTTTCCTTTTAACTATGAGGCTTGATTTCTCTCTACCTCCTTTCCCGTTTACTCAAATGAACTGAAGACCATGAAGAACATGAAATGAATGCTTCAACTTGTTACCATACTAGATTATGCAAAACACTGAATCAGCTTGCTAGGAAACTTTGGGACTACCACTAATGTGCCTTTATTCAGCACTTTCTGATCAAGGGCTGCATTCCAGAGGATCAAATATATGTGATAGCACATTGTAAATGATAAATGGCCATGGCATACAAATGTCAAGTATCATTATCCTCAGCATATCACCTGGCTACAGTGTTTGTAGTTAGGTTGTCGTCATTTTCTCCTCTTCTACTGCCATAAATAACCAGAAAATAAACTAAGAACCCTCCTTATTCATAAGAGAAAGACAGTTTTATTAGAGTTTAATTGGCATTTTAGGTGGAATTTGTAGTTGAAAAGCCCTTGACCTTGCTTTCTACACTATATTCTATGTAAGGTTTTAAAAGTCTCTCTACAGCTTCCAGACAAAATTGGGAGGGGTAATAAATCTCTAAAGACAATCGGGACCACACTCAAATATCTTAAACCAATATAGGTAAGGTCCAAAACAATCTTAAAACACTAAAAGGGCAGAATTTCAGCTATAAAACAAATCATTAGGCCAAAATTCAGATATTCTAGCTTTCGTGGATCTTGATCCAAGTTCTATTCATATTAAGTATAGACTGAATGTCAGGAGGATGATTTTCAAGACTCTTCACACTAAGACTCCTTCTGTTCTCTTCAATTTTAGTTCTTATCTTTTTTCAGCCGGGTCTACTCAATCTTAAATAAAATCCCTAATTTATTTCTGTCTCCTACCAGAAGCATTATTGGATTTCCCTTGACTTTTGCAATTACCTCACCTTCTGATCATTTATTAACATTTGCTGTCTGTAGCAGTCATGTAATACATATGATGCTTATGTATTCCTTATATAATAAAAATAATATATATGGTATATTGTACAGTAATTTATTGTTTATGTATATATACTATTTTCCAGTAACTATGTGAATATATTGAAGTCAGGGACTATGTCATATGCTTGCTTATAACCCCGGCACACGTTCTGTGAATAACAGGCATGAAATAAATGATGATAGTTGATAATTTGAGGAAATCATCAAAAATGGAAAAATCACTAGAAATGGACATTTTTAAATTTAAAAAGAATTATTTTTCTCCTTTTCCAGTCATTTTTGGTTTCTTCAAAATAATAAGGTGTGTAGAGAGGCAAGTTTTGAAGAACACACTGGTGTTTAGCTGACAACTTACTGATACTTTATTGTTTGAAGTTATTCTGGATGTTTTTTACCCTCGTATTTATAAGTATATCTTAATGATTCACAAAATTTTATTAAGATTCTAAATTGTTATTAAGCTGGAATCTTTTTCATAAAATGTTAATTATAAAGGCAGTATATGCTCATGGTAAACAACATACAAACATTACATAATTATGTAAGTGAAAACTAGGAGTCTTCCTCTCTCTGCTCCTCCAGTCCCATCCCCAGAAGTAACTACTGTAAACTTTTTCTTATTTAAACCCTTAGCACACATATCTACAGAAACATAATAAGTGTATTTTGGGGATTGTATGATACATGCTACTTGATATGATGCTTTTTTTTTTTTTTTACTTTACAATATAGCATGGCCATGTTGCCATATCAGTACTATAAATTTACTTCATTTTTATTTTAACATAATATTTGATACCTACAAAAAACTTATGTAAAACATATATAATAATTAAAACATTGTGCAATGAGCTTATACTGATATAATGAAACCACGGATTCTTGACATTCCTTTTTATTAAGTTAAAGTTTTTATTGAGATAACTGTAGAGTCACATGAAGTTGTGAGAATCAATACAGCAATATCTCTTGTACGTTTTGCCCAATTACCCCCATGGTAACACTTTACAAAGCTATATAGTATATTATAACCATGATATTGACATTGATATAGCCCACAAATTTTATTCAGATTTCCCCATTACTAGTACTCATTTGTCCCTGCTTGTGACTATGTGTGTGTATTAAGTTCTATACAATTTTATCACCTGTGTAGATTCTGCATCTACTATCACAGACAAGATGTTAAAAACTTCCAACACCACAAAGATCCCTCGTGTTGGCCTTTTGTAAACATCCCCTCCTTAACTCCAGGCCAGCACTAATTTGTCCTCCATTTCTAGAATATCATTTCAAAAAAGATATTTCAAAAATCATTTTAAAAATTGTATAGAGGGAGGTCTTGGTGAGGGGCAACAATAATCAGCCACAATGTATATTGACAAAATAAAATTTAAATAAATAAATAAATAAATAAATAAAAATTGTATAAATGGAATCATAGAGTATGTAACTTTTAAGGTCAGCTTTTTTAGCTCGGCAAAATTCCCTGTAGATTCATCCAAGTTGTTGCACGCAACAATGTTTTATTCCTATTTATTGCAGAGTAGTATACATTAGAATCTTATACCAGACACCACAGCATCTTCTATCACAACACAGTTTAAGAAACCAAGTACAAGTGACTCTTAAGAGTCAAGGATTGCATTGAAATTAATTTAGGCATAGCCTTGTGTTCAGGAGTGTAATGGTAAAATTATGAATATGGCCTTGAGTGAAGCCCAAGACAGTCTTTCCAATAGGAAATGTATAAAGTTAGAAAATATAAAAATGAGTACCACTGCATTTATATGTATATAATCATTTGGTCAACACAATTCAATTTAACCTTAGGGAACAAGAATAGTAATCTTAGACTGAATGAAATCTCCAGAATAGGCTCTGACCTTCTTCTCCACTGGGATAATTTCCACTTCCTCGAGGGCAGCATGCCTAATACATAAAGAGCCAAATTGGAGGCTGGCCAGTTAGCTCAGTTGGTTGGAGCATGGTTTTATAACACCAAGGTCAAGGGTTTGGATCCCCATACTGGCCAGCTGCCAGAAAAAAAAAAAAAAAAATAGAGCCAATGTGGAAACCAACTATCTGAATAGGTCAAAAGGGTGAAGTGCTCTTTTATAGGCTCACTCTAGTGTTTGGAACAACTTCCTGTTGAAGGGCAAGAATTATCTTAGTATATTAAGATAATATTGCCCATTCAGAAAGGTTAGGACACTTTGAAGAAAAAGGAAGAATGAGAAAACTACAAGTTCAGGACACATTGAACCTCAAAATTGCTGAAACAGCTAAATAAAGTGTTTCAGAAAATGTGAGTTAGTACTCTGTCAAGAAGCAGTTTTCTAAAAGAGGAAATAAGAATGTAAAACGACTGTACAGATATATATAAGAATTCTGCCATATGATGGAATTTCTTTCCTTTGAGATGTTAGCTCTTGAGATCATAGAGGGAATTTAAGAAGAAGAAATAAAGTTAGACAGTTTTATAGATGGGAAAATGTACATTTAACCCTTTATGTTTTTGTCAATTAATACATGCTCTGTAAGTAGGAGCAGAATATTCATAGGCAATTGGGAAAATTTGAATACCAAATTTCATCGGTTTGCATATGGTGCATAAATGTGACTTTACTGAAATAGATCAGAGAGAACAGGAGAGAAATGGAGGGTAATTTATTTCAGTGACCCCAAAATGAAACAATTATTTTCCTATTTCTGCTAAAAGTACTTTATTAGTTAGTTAGCTTTTAAGATAATTACTTCAATATTGTTTTGCAGTTTGACATTCAAGCAAAGTTTTAGTTTGTGTCCTTAAGAGTTTCTTCCCTTCTCTGTTTCCTTTTCCTCTTTTAACCAATGCAAGGGGATATATGAAGAATAGTAATGCTAAATGAACAGGATGAGGATAAAACATTCTGTATAGGTCAACTATTCAAGCCTGTTAAGCATCTCAAACTCAGCATGTGCAAAACCAACTTCAGCTGCTTCTCTGCATTCTCACAATGAAAACCAGAAATTCAGGGATTATCCTAATCTTCTTCTCTCCCTCTAATCTTCCCCACATCAGTCATTAAATTCTCTCCAAACCAACTTCTTTTGTAGCAGTCCCCTTCTTTTTCTTTGTGGTTGCCACTATCTTATTTCAGGCTTTCACCCTTTTTACCCCTGTTTTACTGCAGGGACTTTCTGACTGTTCTCTCTGACTCTGATCCTGTGATCTGTCCTAGAATGATCTTTCTAAAACAAAAGGTCTAACCAAGTGGCACCTCTGCTTCCACTCCTTCAAAGACTCTTCATACTATTCAGGATAAAAATCCAAACTCTTCAGCTTAATGCACAAAGCTCTTCACAATCTGGTCCCTGCCTGTGGCTCTTGCATCATCCCCAGCCATTCCTACACGCTGCACTGCACACAGTGCCCTGAGCGTACCTTACTTGTTTCCACCACCTTGCCTTCAAACATCCTGCTCCCTATTACTCAAATGCTCCCCTTCCTTCTATAAAACACACCTCAAGGTCCTTATTCTAGGCTCAGTTACCCCTACCCCCTACCAGTCTAATTTAAATTCCTCTGTTTTATGCTCTCATTTTACCTATGTTATGCATTCATTCAATCACTTAATAAACAATTATTGAGTGCCTATTATGTGACAGGAATTGTACTATATAGTGTTACTATGCTGTGATGATTTATGTGTGTCTTCTCCCCACTTGAATATGAACTCCCTAGATACTGAATTCAATTTATCTAAGGGGTGGATGGATGGGTGGATGGATGGATGAATGAATGGACACATGGAGACTTTTGAGGATAGTTGATGATATTCCTTATAAGCTCCAAAATATTTTTATATTAATCATTTTTGTGGAAACATTTCTAAGATGTGTTATAACCTCTCTGCTTGCTAAAAAATACTGGGACCGTTTGACCCTACTAAATGTCTATCACTATTTTCTGGAGTATTTTTTTCCCTTTTTATATTTTTCTTTTTTCTTTCTTGTTGATAGGAAATCACTTGCCACTTATTACTATTGTTAATATGCCACATGAAACTGCTGTTTTTCCTCTAACACCATTCTAATGTTACAAGTTTGGAAGCAACACCATGAAAAGTGCTGTAACTATGCAAAATATAAACAAATTCAAAATGAGGTTCTGTAGACTCTCTTACAAGAATGGTCGTGAACTCTAGGGCACTGGACTTCATAGCAACTATTTTGCCTACTCAGAATAATTTTTTTACTTCATGATTCTTTGCATTCTGGACAGGTGCAGTATTAATGTGTAAAATTTAGTACCATTTCAAAAACTAAAATCCACAAAAATAGAAATTAATACTCATACATATATGCCTATTAGGTAACAGTGTTAAGATGTGATATTGTGAAAAGACAAATCTAAAAATGTATTTGATCTAAATATTTGGCACAATCTGTGATACTTGTCAGTATAGAGTGAAATGAAAAGAACATGAGTTTGGGAAATAGATGAACCCAGGTCAAAAGCTTTGTTCTGTCATCCCTTTAGGTGACTTTTGGATAAACTATCTATTCTTTCCTGATTTCATATATAGAATTCCTAGCCTGGAAAATGAAGATAAAAACACTCTTCCTCCTGAATTGTTTGCAAATACATTAAATAATAATTTAAGAGCAGTTGCTTTTTTTTTATCACTTCCTATTGCAGAAATGAGTTTCTCCAAAATAAGATAGGGCTACATGTCAGTGATTAGAGAAAGAACACTAATTTCTCAACAAAATCATTAATGTTTTACTGGGCAAATCTTGTGATCTCTTTCAAAGGTATGCTATCAGTGCCCCTGTGACCTTTGCTAACTTATAATTACAGCCTTGCTGATCTTCCTGTCATGAGATCTCCCCTCTCTACTCTGAGTGTCAACAACCCCCTCTTCCCCTGTAGAACACACCAGGCCACTCTTGCAGAGGGTCTTGGGCTATTTTCCAATATTACAGCAAGCTTGTAATTTTATGTACTAAGGAAATGAGGAGAGGTTTTCCCAGCCTCTGACCAGTGAGCTCTCCCTGGCTACTTCCTGCAATACCATTAACAAGTTTTCCTTTTTAAATCCTGAGTCTGTGCAAGCACTTTGTATCCATTAACAAATTTAATCATGAGACAGATAATATTATTATGCAAATTTTATAGAGAAGAAATAAGCCTGCAATGTTCAATACAGTAGCCAGTACTAGTGCATGTGGCAATTGAGCGCTTGAAATGTGGCTTGTCTGAGTTGAGATCTAGGTGTAAAGCACATACAGAATGTAAACTGTCTCACTGGTATTGGTTTACATTAATTGCATGTGGAAATATTTTAGATATATTACTTAAGTGAAATATGTTATTAAAATTAATTTTACCTGTTTCTTTTCACGTTTTTTTAAACCTGGCTACTAAAAAATTTTTAATTACTGGATTTGTCTCACATTATGCTTCTATGGGACAGAACCCAAGCTCACCCTGCTAGTGTCAGGTACGAGATTGAAACCAGTTGGTTTTGGAATACCTACATTATAAATTAATGCTAACTAATACATTAAAATATATTAATAATACAATCAAAATATTTATAATTTGGTCTGCAAGGTACATTATGGCACCTTTATACTAGATGTCTTGTAATTCTCATGGTACAAGTATGCTTTAACACATTATTTTTCAACATGGACATTTTGGAAATTTTAGCTTTCAAAGTTGAGGTTAAAAAATAAATGAATTTAGGATGTCCTTATTACAAATCTTTAAGGATGTATCTTTAATCCTTTGACAATATTTGTGTTTGAATTTTCAAAAAATTAATTTTGTAAGGAATTAATTTTGTGAATAACAGTGAAAAAGCAACAACAAAAGCCCTTGCTTTGATCAAGTTTACATTTTAGCCAGGAGGTGGGAGAGGAGATATATGTTAAACAAATAAATATATATTATATCCAGTGGTTATAAGGACTATGAAGAAAAACAAAGCAGAGTAAGAGGACAGAGAATGACAGGGGAGTGATGGAGAGGAATGGTGCTATTTTTAATAGAAGTATCTGGGATGTTCTCTCTGATGTGCTGACATTTGCACAGGGACCTAAATGAAGTGATGGAGCAAGCCTTGAAGTTATTTTGGGGAAGAGCATTCCAGGCAGAGGACAAGCAGGTGTAAAGATCTAAGGCAAGAGCAAAAAGCTAACGTGGCTGGACTGGAGTAAACAAGGGTAGAAGATGAGGTCAGAGGGTGGGAGTCAATTCATAGAGCCTGATAGTCCATTGGAAGGACTTTACATTTCATTTTCATTGACATTGACATTGGAGGTTTTAGAGGAGAGGAGTGATTAAGTTCTGAGTCACACTCTGCCTGCTTTATAAAGAATAAGTTGTAGGGGACAAGAACAAGTAGAGGGGTCAGTTAAGATGCTATTGCAATGGTCTAGTTGTGCAGACTCAGTAGCTTGATACTATGGTGTCAGTGTATGAGGTAAGAAAGGTCAGATCCGTGTTGTTTATGAACTAAACCTGACAAATCTGAGAATGGATAGTAGTCAAAGTGACCTGAATCCCTATGACTTTGTCTTATTTATTTGCTCGTTTGTTCATTCATCCTTTCATATACTTTTTTATCCAGTATTTTTGCGTGCCGACAGAATGCTAGTAAATGTGCTGGATGCCGGAAAGACAAAGGCAAGAAAACATTTCAGTCTAATGGATTTTAGAAGCACATTCTTCAAGAACATTTTTTTCTGATTATAAAACCAATATTCACTGAAGATATCTTGAAGGGAAAAATAAAACATAAAGAAAAATTAAAGTCCCCACTTAAGTATTAAAATCTTGAAATTTTAACATATATTCCTCCTTTCATTTTTTAACATATTTAACAAGGTTCCTTCTTATCCTTTTATTTCTAATTTATATATTGTCTAAGATATATGTAACATAAGATAATTGGAGTCATACTTTATATAGAATTTTGCACCTGATATTTTTTTCACTCAGCACAGTTCCCTTAGCATGTCATTTAAAGTTTTTCAAAAATATCATCTTTAATGGCTACATCATATTTTATTTTATGAATATACCATATTTTTCTTGGCCATTCCCACATATTTGATTTATTTGCTTAAGGAAAAAAATTCTAGAAATGGAATTTCTAGGTCAAAGAATAGAACTTTCTTGAAGGCTCTTCAAGAAATTGTTTAATTGTTTTCTTAAAAATATTAATTATATACCTACCAGCAGCAGATGATCACTTTCTTCTCATTGAACCCTTGTCAGCACTGAGTGGTAAATTTTTTTTAAATCACCAATTTTCAAGGAAAAAAATGAAAAGATTTTCCATGGTTGCTGTAATTTGCATGTTATATTATACACATATATCATAGTTTATCTACCATTTATTTTTCTGTTCACATCCTTTATGGATGTTTCTATTGGGATGTGCAGTAGCAATTTTGAAACAAAGTTAACCAGAGAATAAGAGGACTGAGGAGCTCCTAAAGCTAAGAATACTTTGGCAACATACTTTCTGCAAGGGTAATGCAGGTTAAAGTCAGTTCTTTCTTCAGCCCTTCTGATCTGGGACCTTGATAGTTTACCCAACGATGATTACCTTCTAAGGAAAATGGTTCAAGCTACCCAAACTCACATGCCATAAACGCAATTTATTTATTTTTTAAAAAGTGTATAGCTCACTGGTGACTGAATTATATGTGTCCTATTTGCAGATCACTCCTTTCCTATTAACTAGGTATCTGGGTAATTAGCTTAATAATAAATTCAACAAGGACATATTAAATGCCTGTTATATGCAATTCAATATGGGTAAATGATGAGTCATACATGATTTTTGCCCTTTACAGTCACATGAGGACAACAGACTCCCAAACAACTAATTGTAACACACAGACGATGAAAGAAATACAAAGACAAGGACATGAGAAGGTTGTTTGCTGTGCACAGATGGGGAAGAGGAATTAGTTGATATTCCACTAAACCATTTTGCAGTCTCCTCCAGACAGCATGACTTTCTAGTGCACCTCCAAATACCATTGTCTCTCCTCTTTGAGG
Source organism: Cynocephalus volans (assembly GCF_027409185.1). NCBI lineage: Eukaryota > Metazoa > Chordata > Mammalia > Dermoptera > Cynocephalidae > Cynocephalus > Cynocephalus volans. Next base: position 98,509,304 of record NC_084468.1, on the reverse strand, counting down.
TCTGTAGGGTAAATGTGAAATGTTGTTGATCGTTTCCTAGACTACCTAATAATACCATTATAGCTAATGCCATTTCAGTGTCACTATTTCTAAGTTCAATGTACTTTTAACAGCACGATTTTTTTTTTTTTTTTTTTTTTTTTGTCTTTTTCATGACCGGCACTCAGCCAGTGAGTGCACCGGCCATTCCTATATAGGATCCAAACCCGCGGCAGGAGCATCTCCCGAGTGTGCCACGGGCTCGGCCCAACAGCATGATATTTTTAAATTTAGAGCTTCGAGTGCATTATTAGAGTGCTGATTACACCTAGAGGGGCAGGGCCACATTATGACTTTCTTGGGCTCAAGGCAATTTTATCTTTGTGGGTCCCTTTTAAATAGAAAACTGTATTTTATAACTGTATTTTACAATATAGAGAGGAACATATTAATACCATATATTAAAATATTTTCTCCAACCTAAAAGTCATTTTCTTCTTTTTTTTTCTTTCAGTGGCTGGCCAGTATGGAAGACTGAACCCTTGACCTTGATGTTACAAGACTGCATTTTTTTTTTTTTTTTTTTTTGGCAGCTGGCCGGTACAGGAATATTAACAAGTTTGCATTCTAACCAACTGAGCAAACCGGCCAGCCCTCATTTTTTTCTTCTGGTTATAAAATAACTTAAAACATTTTTGTGGGCCCTTGACACTGTCTACTGTGCCTAATGGAAAAGTTAGCCCTGTCCTGAGTTCTGTTGATCTTACCAACAGCCAGTTTCTATTTAGGAAATTTCTTATGCATAGCTAATCCCAAATGCACCTGTAGATCTCTTTGACTTTTACTATTATCATTATTATAATTATTTGGCAGCTGGCCTGTATGGGGATCCAGACCCTTGACCTTGTGTTAGAAGGCTGAACTCTAATCAACTGAGCCAACCAGCCAGCCCCCATTAAACGTCATTCTCTGACTTTTAATAGAGAATGACTCTTTTCTACTTTCAGAATGCTGAGGGCATGGCCCCTTGAAGGAGGTTTGATGAATAAATGAATAGATGAAAGAAATTAGGTAAGAGTCAGTAAAGATAGCTCTCATTTATTGGTATGTATTATGTGTCAGATGCTGTGCTAAGCACTCCATGACTAATCCTTAAATTAACTGACAAGATAGATGTTGTTATCATCGTCCTCCTCCTCCTTTTACAGATGAGAAAACTGAGGCTGAGAGAGGTAGAGTGACTTATCCAAATTCACACAGAGAGCAAAGGGGAGAGAGCTAGGCTTAGAGCCATGTCACTTACTACCAGTGCCCAAACCCAGACTAGTTGCCATATAAAGTAACCTCTCTTGCTTCAGAGTTGTTTTTTGGGTGATAATTTTTTAGACATTTTTTTCCTTTAAAAGACAAACTATATTTATTAAAAAAATTTTTAAAGGAAGTTTAGAAAATAGGGCGGAAATCATACATAATCACACCTCCCTAAGCCTAATATTAATTTTTTTGTATATTCCTTTCCTAGAACTTTGCAAAATGCATACATATATATATATTTTTTTTTTTGTCGTTTTTTCGTGACCGGCACTCAGCCAGTGAGTGCACCTGTCAGTCCTATATAGGATCCGAACCCGCGGCGGGAGCGTCGCTGCGCTGCCAGCGCAGCACTCTACCAAGTGCGCCACGGGCTCGGCCCTGCATACATATTTTTACATAATAAAAATATTGGGAATAGTCTTTTGTCCATACTGTATATTCAGCTTTGCCTTTTGTCTCCATGGCATTTAAAATCAATGTTTATAATAGGTGTATAATACAGAGTGTATACATAACAATTTAAAAACTATTCTCCATGCAGTTTCTTCCAATTCTGCCTTATTATAAATAGCACTGTAAAAATAAATAAATAAATAAAAATATATTGTTAAAGCCAAGGTCAAGAGTTTGGATCCCCATACTGGCCAGCCACCAAAAAAAAAGGAGAATTTTAAAAATAGAATTTAAAAATAAAAAAATAAATAGCACTGAAGGAGTGCTTCTTCTTTTGGATTACAATATTAGGCCGAAATTTTAGATCTGAATTGCTGGATTAAAAGTAATGAATGTTTTGTCTAATATCTTAAAATTAATTTTAATTATATTCCTCTATTCAATATATGTATATCTAAGATAAAAATTAGACAAACTTGGTGAACATGAAAAGACCTCCTTTATAGAGATCTAAGCTTTTAAATCTTCAGTCAAGTCTCACAAGAACAATCTTTCTCAAAGTATTTGATTGATATATGAAAAGGTAGTTATTTTTAAAATTTCATTACCATGGTTTTATTATTAATTTCACTTCAAAATTAACAAACTTTTTAGGAAAATTTTAGAAATACAGAGAGATAGAAATAAGAAAAACAGTTTACAATCAGTAACAGCTAGACGACCAGTGGATCTCCTGCCAGTATTTTTTAATGCTCAGAGTATTTTTATTTTTTAAAAAACCTTACTTGTATTCCTACTATAAATACAATTTGGCATCCCAACTTATTTGCTTAACATTTCTCCATGTAACAGTTTTCATGAGCATACTTTTTTAATGACCACAACAAATCTGTGGAATAAATGAGTAGATGAATAAATGAAAGAAAACCTCAGACATAAAAGGAAGATTATGATGTTGATAATAGTACCTATCTTGTCAGTTACTTTAAGGATTAGTCATGGAGGGCTTAGCACAGAATCTGACACATAGTATGTACTAAAAAACAGGAGCCATTTTTACGACTCTCTTACCTTATTTCTTTCACCTATTCATTTATTCATTTTTCTATGAAATTCACTTGGGTAATAATATGATCTATCTTTGACTATTGTTAACCCATCCATCACAGAGCTTAATTAAGTTGCTCTGGCAAACTAAGTGGTTTTCTTAGTTCTCCCTTAGCACTCTAAAGGGGTCCTCCAAACAGTCTTTCCTGGAGAGTGGAAATAAGTTGCAGAAACCTCTATATCAGACTGTGCAGATTTTCCTTAACTAGTCACCTATTGTTTTGAATTTCTTTAATACTGCCTTGGTGCTGCATCTGTCTTGTGCAAACTTTCTAACTTACATGCCAGTTTTCCACCTTGTATTGTTAAGTCATCATTTATGCATATTTTAAAATGAAAAATAACCTTTTTCAATTATTAAAAAAGCAATCCCTGATCACCTTTAACTGTTATAAAATAGAAAAGGAAAAGAAAAAGAAACCTAAGAGCTATAATCCAAGCAACAAAACTAACTCTTGGCATATACCATTCTGTATCTTTTTATATTTATATATGAATGTATATCATATGTTCCTTGAACTTCACCTGCACTTGTCTGTGTCATTTGTCGTCAACAATGGGGACAAACCTAATTTTTCATCTTTGAAAAAAATCAAAAGCTGCATCTTTGAAGTTTCACATCCTCTTGATGTTTTTCTTAGAGGGATTTAGGAGGCCTTACCTATTCAGTTCAGGGAGCAGAAAACACAAAGTAAGAGAAGATTGATGCTAGATATAGAAGAAAGTGGAAAAAATAAGTCAAGGTGAAAGAGGAAGGACAGTTTTCCAAGGCCCCGTGGTTCTTTTTATTGGGTCCTCAGCTGCTGTTGCTTCTCATCTTGCACCTGGCCTCCTGCCGAACATCAAGTGCCTGCCCTTTACCTCCCTCCTCCATTCTGTCCTTGAGACACACGTTAAGACATGATACAACTAAACTCCTACTCTTCTGTATTAACCCTACAACGCAAATGTCTGAGACATTCCAGCTAGCACTGAGTGATTTCTTAGGGTTTCTAGTGATCAGCCTTGCCTTAGTTAGTGGATCTCTTTGTGTTCGGGAAACATTCTTGCCTCAGTAAAAGATCAGAGATCTCTTGCCACGGGAATACACAATTTAAATAGTTTAATTTTGTATAGTGTCCCACAGAATATGAAACTATATATAGACTGCGCTTGACATTTATATTGTATTTTTAAAATGTTACCACTTGCGCTGGTAAAACAGGCTTTGATGTCAGATAAACTTGAAATTTTACTCCTGACTTTGCCACTTACTAGTTGCAGGAATTTCATCAAACAATTTTATTTCTCTAAGCTTCAATTTCCACAGGCAAAATGGGGCTAACAATACATAACTGCAAATTTAAGTGTTAAATGTTAAAATAATATATTTCGAAGGATTAATACAATAACTGGCAGATAGTTTTTTTTTTTTTAAAGATGACCGGTAAGGGAATCTTAACCCTTGACTTGGTGTTGTCAGCACCACACTCTCCCAAGTGAGCTAACCGGCCATCCCTATATAGGGATCCAAACCCGTGGCCTTGGTGTTATCAGCACCACACTCTCCCAAGTGAGCCATAGGCTGGCCCACTGGCAGATAGTTTTTTAAACCCTTATTTCTTATGACCGAGAATAGTGTCTTATGTGCGTTTGTTATGAGTGAATGAACTAGATGAGCACATAATAGACGTGAGTTCAATTCTTTGCCAGCTTAGGCATCTGAGAATTTCCACAAGGGAGAAAGAAACCTCCTGGTCTTTCAATGCAGCAAAAGCGTGCCCAGTGCTGTCATTCACTTACGCATATGCCAAGTTATGGAGTCTGCTTGAGTGCATGTCAAAAAAAAGAAAGGGACTGAGAATTTGAAAGAGTGGACACTAGTACACAGACCTAGGAATTTTCCAGGATGCTGCAATAAAGCCTACGCTAGGACTTTGCAGTAGCCATCAGTTTCAGAGACTCTCAATATAAATCTGAATCAATCAGAGAACTTAGAAAGGGAAGAAAGAGGAACAATTGTTTGGCCTCATCCTAGAAGGAACTTAGGATCCAGGAGAAGATAGCCATGCACATAGCATTGAATGAATACAAAGTGCTAAGAGTTAGTCAGCATTTTTTTTTTTTTTTTTTGTAAGTTAGCAATGATGGGCTCCCCTTTAATGATAGGTTTACAATAAGAATAATATTTCTGGAACAATGTCTTCTGAAACTTTTCTTTTTCTTTTGTATTTTACCTCTTGTCAGTGAAAGAGTAGTTTCATTTGCACATCACCAGCAAAGGCCAGTCAGTGTAAGGCATGGCTGGTCTTCTCTGAAGACAGTAGAACACAGCAAGTGAGATGATTTCAGAAAGAAGACACCCCTGCCTAAAATATCTTCCTATCCCCGAAATTCTGTTTCAGAATCTCCTTATAAGATGCTTATCATAGTGCCTGTACATATGAATTGTTTAATATATAATGGCTTTTTCTATTGTCATTATATTATATATAACATTACATATTGTCATTATTTTATCTTCACAATTTTGTACTCCTGGAAGGGATAGTACTTTAAGCTGTTTTATACCATGCAATTCTGCTCAAAACCCTCCAATGGCTTCTCATCTTTCTCAGAAGCAAAATTAAAAATGTTTTCAGTGACCCTTAAGGCCATATGGATCTGACCTCTAGCTCTCAGTTTGGCCTTAAGTTCTACCACTCACTCCCTTGTTCATGCCACACCAGCTGTGATGGCCTCCTTATAGTACCTCAACATTGGGGGCATACTCCCAGCTCAGGGCCTTTGAACTTGCTGTCCTTGGGCCTTAAAGTCTTCTCTCTCACCTCCACCTCAGTTATCTGTATTGCTCCCTACCTTACATCCTTGGGGTCTTTGCTAAAATGTTATCTTCTCAGTGAGACCAACCCTGAGTGTCCTACTTAAAACCATAACATCTGCTTTCACACCACCTCCTTGAACTCCCTATCATCCTTCCTGGCTTTATTTTTCTCCATAGCACGTATCAGCATCTAATAAAGTATATATGTATATATCAGTGGTCTTCAAAAAGTTCATGGAAGCATTTGTATTATCTTTTAATTCCATTTCCATGTACTTTTTGAAATACCTCCCATGTATTTATCTATTTTATTGCTATCTCCCTATACTAGAGTATAAGCACAATGAGGGTAGTTACATTATTTTGTTACTGATGGTTGGCCTTTTATACTACATCATAAATATGTGCTGAATGAATGAAAGAAGAAGGGAAGGAAGGAATGATACTCATATGTACCTCTGTCTTGTATATATGGAAGATGAAAGAAAAATTCTTTTTTTTTTTTTTTTGGTGGCTGGCTAGTATGGAGATCCGAACCCTTGACCTTGGTGCTATCAACACCGTGCTCTGACCGATGAGCAAACTGGCCAGCCCAGAAAATATTTTAATAAAAGTACAGTCTTGTGAGGAGCACGAGAATCAGGTGAGATACCACCCAAGGAGGTGAAGGGCACAGAATGAGGAAGGCTTAGAGGTCTGCAGAGAAACTTATCTACTTGATTATTTTGCAGAAGGAAACCCTCTTCAGCAGGTCAGCATCAGTACTGCATTAATCCTGGTAACTGAGGAAAACCTAAACCTCACCTCAGAACTTCCATTGCTTCCTTAAAACCCTTTTGTGGCCATTTCTCATTCATGTTAATAGGTCTCTCCTTTTCCTCTAAGGGCAACAGAGCCAAAAAAAATTACTTCAAGGGCCCAGAAGGAAACAGCTAGCTAAATATAGCCATGCTATACTGTAAGAAATAAAGACTGTGTAATTCTGCCAAAATAAGATCCCATCAACAACTTTGATATAGGAAAGTTTAAGAAGTTAAAATTCGCAATTTTCTATTTTTTATGTAATAATCTGAAATTTTAAATGATCTCGTATTTATGTCCTTTCAATGTGCAACCTGAATATTTAAAGGCAGGGACTATGACTCCAGACAAAAATATACTGTATCATATTGGAAGCTATATATGCCTTCCCAGCTGCTGCAAGAACATTTGTCATGTGGTGACAGCATTCTTTTCACGTTTGATAGTTCACACACTCTCAAACCACTATCTGGGCCTCTGCTAGGGTTTCTGTGTCTTTGGAAAGAGAATTTTCAAGAGCCCTTTTAGAGAAGAACAACATAAGGAAGGTCTTAAGTCTCCTCCTACTTTTTCAGACCATTCCGAAGTTAAGTATATAATCAGTAGATGTTACGTGTCAATAATATGCAGTTTGTGGCCAAAGTCTCCAGGCCTGCACAGTCTCACCACACTAGGATTAAACATCAGCTTTGGATGCCAAGTAAAGCAGAGTGATAGAAAACTTGCTCTGGAACACTTTTAATTATAGCTCTCTCTTGGTGTAGGTAAGTTAGACAGGAAGCGATTCTATTTTAGAGGATGGGGATCTTTTTTACACAGAGGCTGTAGAAGAAGGAAAATTAAATGCAAACAGAGGTGGGTACATTGGAAACAGACAACGGGTTAGCTCACAAAGGAATATGATGTGGGGCTTAAGCAAATAAAAGCCAAATGATATGCAATAATTTGTTCCACGTAGTTAACATCAAAGAAACAGTAGAGCAGTGATCCTCAAAGTGCATCAGCATCACCGGGGATGAAATTCTCAGATCCACTCCATATCTACAGAATCAGAAACTCTGGTGCTGATAACACCATGGGCAAGGGTTCGGATCCTCATACTGGCCAGCTGCCAAAAAAATCAGAAACTCTTGGAGTGAAGACTAGCAAGCTTAACAAGCCCCCTGGGTCATTCTGATGCATGGTAAAGTTTGAAAACCACTGAAGGAGTGGATCCTGTGCCCTAGTACAATCATCACGTACTGATGGATCACCTCCTCCAATGCCCTGTGCAGAATAGGTGCTTCATCAATTCTTATGGAGTGTAGAGCAAAAGAAGGGAGGGAGGGCAGGAGTATATTCATATATACCAAAGAACCAGAACTCTCAACTTTTGTCGTTCATGTCTTATGTTTTGATTTTTATTATACTCCAACAAATTAACAGGAAAAACTTAGTCTCTAGCAGCATTTACATTGTATGAAGTAAATGTACATAACAGCTATTTTACTGAGTTGAAATCAGTGTGTATGTACAATTTTGCAGTGTTTTTTTATTTTTAATTTATTTCTTGTGTGTTTATGCTTTATCTTTTTCTATAAAGGATTTAAGGCTACTGTTTTTTTCACTTGGTTCATGTACACACTTCCACGTGTCAGTTTAGCCCATATGTTTGTCATTTTTATGTTTTACAATCTGAGTGCTTTCTTTTCAGTGGCTTATAAATATAAAATAACCCAGTTCTGATTTTTATAACAAGCAGTGGTAATACCACTTGAATCTCCTCTTGAAGATAACATTGAGTGCTGCCATGTGCTAAGTTCAGCTCCAATAAACAAGAAACAAGGAATCAGTTCCAGTTCTGTCGAGACAATAGTCACTTGAAGTAACTTAAGGAAATTAACAAGAACCACATTAAGAAGCACCACAGAGCTTAAGTGATCAGGGAATATGACATAAAGAAGTGATCAGATTGGGAAGGCTCCCTGAAGAAAATTAAGCTTTGAATCAGCACCAAGAGGAAGTGATGGATATGGATAGGCAGGGAGTGGGAAAGCAATTTCAAGTTTAGAGAATGTCTTTTCCAAGGGCTGAAAGAGGGGAACTAGCAGGTCATGTGCTGGGTGTGATCTGCCAACTAACTTGGCTCAAAAAGAAGGTCATGTTAGGGAATAACAAAACATGAGGTTGAAGAGTTGACAGTGAGCCCAGAAAGCTAAACCGAGAGATATGGCAATCAGTAAACAGGGAATCTTAATATACTCACAAATAAGGCAGTGATTTGATGAAAACTACAGTAACCTATAAAGAATAGTTGATACTCAAAATGAATACTGCTGTAGAAGAAAACTCCATGGGCTTATGCTGTTGGCAATATAAGCCATTTAAAGCAGGAATTTTTGCAAATAAGATATATAATAATTATTTGCACTGTTATGGCTTTTTCTCCTGTTTGTACACTTAATGTGCTTTAATAACTCTCTGCCCTATTTACCCCAGCATCACAGAGTAAAATAATTCTAATGTAAATTATTTGTGCCAAAAATATCAAATAAAAGAAGAAATATCATGCAATACTGTTCAGTACTAACCCTGAGTTCTATTTTTTCTTTTTAATATTAATAGTTTACATGCATAACAAGCCATCTATAATTGAGCTGTAATTGTTCACTCTGGGGTCCACGTAACTCAGGGATACCGCGGTCAATTTAAATCAACAGCAGAAATGATGGATAGCAAATCAGTGCAGGAGTTTTGCCAAGGCTTGATAGCCTAGGAATTGATGATTTCAGAGTGAAACCTTCCAAACCTGTCAAGGACTCTAAGAGCTAGGGAGAGCAAAGTATTGAAAAGCAGAACTCATGGATGAAGTTCAACATGTGTAAGGGTCAGCACTAACGTTTTGGCTAAAAGTAAGTTTTGAGAAATGAGGACTGAGGTTTGGGAGAGTAAGTAAATGAGATGGTGAGAAAAGAAGTGTGAGGATTTCGTTCTTGATATAAACCAAAGAAAACCACTGGGTAGATTCCTCCCTAGCGGATGCATATGGATCTTTTATTTTCACCTCTGTTCCCATTATTTCAATTCTTCTTGCTGTCCTGTGGGCCCATCAACTATGGTGAGTCACAAAAATACGTACATTTATTTATTTCCTTTTAAATTTTTTTTTAGACTGGCCAGTACAGGGATGGAAACCTGGACTTCAGTTCTAGCACCACACTCTAACCCACTGAGCTAACTGACCAGCTCTACATTTACTTTAAATAGCAGACCTTACAAGCTCATAAAAGAGAGAGGGAGAAAAAGAGGAAGAGAAGTGAAAAAAGGAAGGAAGGGAAGGGGAAGAGGGAGAGTGTGCTAGTTTAATTGGTATGGGGAAATCTACTTAATTGGGAAAGCGACTATGCCCTTCCCGACAGCTCACTTTCCACATTCTTCTCTGAGTGTGAACATTGAGCTACACTTAAGTGTGATTTAGGGTTTAAAGGTTCATGTTTTTTCATATGACATGACTCTTACATACATTGGTATCCAACTGAAGGAAAAGGGATCACTTTTAATAAACGTGGGAAAATTGGCTCTGCTGGGATCAAAGAATGAATTTTTCCGAAGAGGCTCTTCCTGGGGCATTTTTTTCCTGGGATAAATTTGGCTGTTGGTGGTGTTTCTCCCTGTTGCTGGTTCAGCATCTAATCCCAACATCTGGGATGATTCCACTTGTTGCCCTGTGACTTTGGGCAAGTAACTGAACATCTCTAGGCCTCTGTTTTTCTTCTGTAACAGTAAGAAATATTTACGAGATGATGCCCATGTGTCTTTCTTGCACACAAAAGTTTTGATTCTGTGACTATTCCAAGTGCAGCCTCCCTTGTCAGAGCTGCCGGTTCCTGACTCAGAAACAATCTGAACTTTTGGAACTGTCAATAGAAATGTTTAACTTTGGGCCGACCCTGTGGCGCACTTGGGAGAGTGCGGGGCTGGGAGCGCAGCGACGCTCCCGCCGCGGGTTCGGATCCTGTATAGGAATGGCCGGTTCGCTCCCTGGCTGAGTGCCGGTCACGAAAAAGACAAAAAAAAAAAAAAAAAAAAAAGAAATGTTTAACTTATTCAGCCCATCCTCAGGTTTTCCAACTTCGTGAGAGAAGAGAGAGGGGGAAGGGGATGGGGAGAGATTGGATAAGGGGAATAAAGAATGGAGTAATTTGTAATAATGAATATGCTAATAATATTGATTTGATCAACATATACTGTACACAGGTGATGGTAATCAGTGTTGAACCCCCAAAAATGTACGATCAATTATGCTTCAACAAAAATAAATTTAAAAAAAAAACAGTATTATAGACATTAAAGAAGTTTTCTAAATTGATTGTAGATTTGAGACTGTGAATTTTATTTTGTTTTTCCATTATTGTTTCTCAATAGAAACTATGTTTTGTAAGGAAATACATAAGAAAATAACTCAAAATAAGGAAAATGGGAAGTTTATACAAATATCTAAATAAGAGCAATTGAAACCATGAGGATGAGAAACGAAAAATGAATAGGGAGAAAAAAAAAGGACAAAGAAACATTTAAATGTCCCAGAGAAGAAAGATTACTCATGTTTGCTTTCAGGTCAATCAATAAACATTTATTGTTTTTCTCTTACTGTGTTCTTCAAATGATGCTTGTTACTTTGGGACCTGAAACAAATTTTTTTGATATTAAATACATTTCACACGTACTACACCAGTGTACCTCAAGTGAGGGCATAGAAATATTACTTTTTCATATCTCTTGTTACAAGCTTGTTGTATTATTTATATAAATACAAGTTATTAGTATCTATTAGCTATTGGTAATTGCAAGATAAAAATAATTTCTTTAATGTAGGCAAAATGTATTTATAAAGAAAAGATTAGCAATTCATTTTTATTGTTATAGTAATAAACATTTATATAGCACTTCCTATATGCCAGGTAATATACCAAGTGCATCATACCTATTAACTAATTTAATTCTCCCCACACCCCATGAAAATAAGTATTATTCTAATCCATATTTTACTGTTGAGGAAACTGAGACACAGAAATGTAACGTAACTTACCAAAATCATTTACCTAGTAAGTGGCAGGGCTAGATTATGAGTCCAGAGTCACATTACAAGTACTACACATTTCACAAGTACTACATCAGTGTCCCTCATGTGAGGGTATAGAAAGATCACTTTTCTCATATCTTTTGTTAAAAGCTTGTATTATTTATATAAATACCAGTTATCAGTATCTATTATTAAGAAACATCATGTGATACCTTCTAATTATTCTTTTTTTTTTTTTTTTTTTTTTTTTTTTTTTTTCTTTTTCGTGACCGGCACTCAGCCAGTGAGTGTACCGGCCATTCCTATATAGGATCCGAACCCGCGGCCGCTGGGAGCGTCGCCGCGCTCCCAGCGCAGCACCCTCCCGAGTGCGCCACAGGCTCGGCCCTACCTTCTAATTATTCTACCAATTGCTGTCTATGATTAGAAATATTCAGTAGAAGAACCTCAGTCTATAGTTAATATACTTTTATGTTACTTGATAGATGTCAAACCTCACAAATTAAAACTAATGGGGAAAGATGTCTGAATTAGTTAAAATCTGATTTAAAGAATAGTTTAAAGAAATACATTCTCTCTTTTGGCATACATTCCTTGGCAGTAGTTCAAGACAGAATAATAAAAATAAAGTGTAAGGAAATGTCACTAAACAGGAATAATTTGAAATCAATATCTTAATTGTATGTAGATGGATATTTCTTCTGTAATCAAAAAATAGTTTATCCTCATGAAAATTAAAATAAGTTTAACTCTATTTATAATCTTTGTTTAATTAGCCAATCACAATTTCCTACTTAGGGTATTTCATTCTAACTCATCTCACATCCATTTTTTTTTTTTTTTTTTTTTGGCCGCTGGTGGGTACTGGGATCTGAATCCTTGACCTGGGTGTCATAACATCACACTGTAACTGATGGAGCTAACTGGACAGCACATCCATTTTTTAAAATAACTCTTCTTTAAATTTTTACAATTATCTGATATTCTCTATATAGACAATCCCCAACTTAACAGTGGTTTGACTTAAGATTTTTATCAGCACCGCACTCTCCCGAGTGAGCCACGGGCCGGCCCTGACTTAAGATTTTTAAACCTAAGATGTTGCAAAAGCAATACGCATTCAGTAGAAATCGCCCTTTCAGTACCCACACGACCATTCTGTTTTTCACTTTTAGTATAGTCTTCAATAAATTACATGAGGTATTCAACACTTCATTATAAAACAGGCTTTGTGTGCTGGCTGGTTGGCTCTGTTCGTTAGAGCACAACCTTGTAACACCAAGATTAAGGGTTGAGATCCCCGTACCAGCCAGCCACCAAAAATAAAAATAAATTTAAAAAGTAAATAAATAAAATATTCTTTGTGTTAGATGATTTTGCCCAACTACAGGCTGTTGTAAGTGTTCTGAGCATGTTTAAGGTAAGCTAGGCTAAGCTATGATGTTCGGTAGGTTAGGTGTATTAAGTACATTTCTGACTGACGATATTTTAAACCTTGATGAACCTAGGGTTTATCAGGATGTAACCCCTTTGTAAGGTGAGGAGCATCTGTATAGTAAAAGAAACAGGTCACTGTGTTATCTTCTCAAAAGATCAAGTCTCTCGAAAATGTTACAGGATTAAGTGTATTGCCGTGGGGAGCAAAAAGAGGAGAGAACAAAAAACCCAGTGAGCTCACTTTTAAGGAAAGCAAACCTTATCTATAATTCTGTGAGTTTTTAAAGGTAGCTGTATCATTAGAGAACCTTTTTAAAAAATGTGCTATTTTGCAGGAAACCTCTATACTCTTAAAGAACAAGTTAATAATCTTTTGAATACTGAAATTCTGGGAGAGGATGATATTTGGAGAAGTTGGGGCCTGGCTAATATTTTTAATAAAGGGAACTGCTATGTCATCATTCTGTTAATTATGAGACAAATTCTGTTAATTATCCATTGCTATTTTCCAAGCAAATGAAAGTAGTAGGCTTTCGACAAGATTAATGTCTTCAATCAAATTTTCTGTAACTATCCCTACCAGACAACTGTACTGATATAATTTATTTTGTGCTTCCAAGTTAATTGCTTCCTTAAGCAAAAGCAGAACAAAATGTATTTAGGTTACTCAGAATTTGTACATGGACAAATGGATTTGCATTTGAATAAAACTGATCAGTTTCTAACCAGTTAAAAACTCTTCTTCCAGAATTATGCATAATTTATTGTTACTTATTAATTGGGAAATTCTATTGAAATGGTAAAACTACCTGTGTGATTTAGATAAAGGTGTCTCACTTTATTTTTTTGTTTTATATGTTTCCTCTCCTTCTTTCCCTGCTTCCTCCCTCCCTGTGCCCCTCTCTCTCCTCTTTCACAGTTTCTGGGTTCAAGAATCCAGAAGTAGCTTAGTTGGGTGCTCAGGGTGTCTCTTGAGGTTACAGTCAAGGTGTCAGCTGGGGCTGAAGTCATCTCAAGGCTTGCCTAGAGTTGGAGGATTCACTTCTAAGATGGTTACTCACGTGGCTGTTGACAGGAGGCCTAGTACTTCACCAAGTAGGCCTCGTCCTTACGGCTGCTTGAGTGTCTCATGACATGGTGAATGGCTTCTGCATAGCCAGTGATTCCATTTTGGTTTTTATTTTTAATTAAAAACTCATTTTATTTAATTAAATATTCTTTTGTTCCTATTAAATTTAATCATTTTTCCAATAAATGTTCTTGCAGAAATTACTAAGCTTATATTATTGCACTCTATGACACAATGTACTCTATACTATCAAGTATACTTTGTTCTTGAGGAGTTTATAATTTAGTTAGGGAAATTGCACACACATACACAGATACTCACACAAAAAACAGGATCATGTCATCTGCAAATAGGGACAGTTTGACTTCATCTTTTCCAATCCTAAAACCTCTAAAAAAAACTCTTGGAGTTGATAAATGATTTAAGCACAGTAGCAGGATACAAAATCAACACACAAAAATCAGTTGCATTTCTATTCTCCAATAGTGAACATGCAGAAAGAGAAATCAAGAAAGCCTGCCCATTTACAATAGCCACAAAAAAAATAAAATACTTAGGAATTGAGTTAACCAAGGATGTGAAAAATCTCTATAATGAGAACTACAAACCACTGCTGAGAGAAATTAGAGAGGATACAAGAAGATGGAAAGATATCCCATGCTCTTGGATTAGAAGAATCAACATAGTGAAAATGTCCATACTACCCAAAGTGATATACAAATTCAATGCAATCTCCATCAAAATTCCAAAGACATTTTTCTCAGAAATGGAAAGAACTATCCAGACATTTATATAGAATAACAAAAGACCACACATAGCCAAAGCAATGCTGAGCAAAAAAAATAAAGCTGGAGGCATAACACTATCTGACTTTAAACTATACTACAAACCTATAATAACCCAAACAGTATGGTACTGGCATAAAAACAGACACACTGATCAATGGAATAGAATAGAGAATCCAGAAATCAACCCATACACCTACAGCCATCTGGTCTTTGACAAAGGCACCAAGCCTATACACTGGGGAAGAGACTGCCTCTTTAGCAAATGGTGCTGGGAGAACTGGATATCAATATGTAGGAGAATGAAACTAGACCCATACCTTTCACCATACACTAAAGTCAACTCAAAATGGATTAAAGAATTAAATATACACCCTGAAACAATAAAACTTCTTAAAGAAAACATAGGAGAAACACTTCAGGAAATAGGACTGGACACAGACTTCATGAATATGACCCCAAAAGCACGGGAAACCAAAGGAAAAATAAACAAATGGGATTATATCAAACTAAAGAGCTTCTGCACAGCAAAAGAAATTATTAACAGAGTTAAAAGACAACCAACAGAGTGGGAGAAAATATTTGCAAAATATACATCTGACAAAGGATTAATATCCAAAATATATAAGGAACTCAAACAACTTTACAAGAAAAAAAAAACAAGCAACCCAATTAAAAAATGGGCAAAAGAGCTAAGTAGGCATTTCTCTAAGGAAGATATACAAATGGCCAACAGACATATGAAAAAATGCTCCACATCACTCAGCATCCGGGAAATGCAAATCAAAACCACACTGAGATACCATCTCATCCCAGTTAGTATGGCTAAAATCCAAAAGACTCTGAACGATAAATGCTGGTGAGGTTGCGGAGAAAAAGGAACTCTCATACACTGTTGGTGGGACTGCAAAATGGTGCAGCCTCTATGGAAAATGGTATGGAGGTTCCTCAAACAATTGCAGATAGATCTGCCATATGACTCAGCTATCCCACTGCTGGGAATATACCCAGAGGAATGGAAATCATCAAGTCGAAGGTACACTTGTTCCCCAATGTTCATCACAGCACTCTTTACAATAGCCAAGAGCTGGAACCAGCCCAAATGTCCATCATTGGATGAGTGGATACGGAAAATGTGGTATATCTACACAACGGAATACTACTCAGCTATAAAAACGAATGAAATACTGCCATTTGCAACAACATGGATGGACCTTGAGAGATTTATATTAAGTGAAACAAGTCAGGCACAGAAAGAGAAATATCACATGTTCTCACTTATTGGTAGGAGCTAAAAATAAATAAATAAATTCACACACACACACACACACACACACACACACACACAAAACAAAAAAAAAAACGGGGAGGGGGGAAGAAGACATAACAACTACAATTCCTTGAAGTTGATAGGACAAGCAAACAGAAAGGACATTGTTGGGTGGGAGGGGGGAGAGGGAGGAGAGAGGGAGATTTCGGTAACGAGCCACAATAATCAACCACACTGTATATCGACAAAATAAAATTGAAATAAATAAATAAATAAATAAAGCAGAAGCAAAATTGAAATAAATAAATAAATAAAAACAGTATAATTTGGAAGTGAGCAAGGAGATTATGACTTGCATATGGCATTTCAAGCATGTCTTCCTTAGCCCTCAAAAAAAGAAGTCTAATAAAATACAGCCCAAGGGAGTAATGAATATACATGTAGATGTTAAACACACAAATATTTGCAATATTAAAAAACCGGGAGACCCAAAATGTCTCACAATAGAGAATTAGATAGATTAGGGCTGGGGAATATACAACCTACAAAAATCATGTTCTTGACCATTTAAGGATCTGGGAAAATGCTTCTAATAAGTAAAAAATGTTGGATACCCAATAGAATATCATTAGGTAATTATTATTTTTTTCATTAATTTCCAAACCGTCTACAATAAACATGCATTACTGCTTTAATATTTATGTTATATTTTATTTACAAGTGTAACATATAATCATTGTAAAAAATAAATACATAAATAACAAAGACAGTATTGTAGAAATAGGAGGGACATGGACTCTGGTCAGACTACCTGGTTTGAAGTCCCAGTTCTGCCATTTACTAGCTGTGTGGCCTTAGACAAGTTTTTTAATTTCTCTGAGCCTCAGTTTCCTCATCTGTAAAATGTACCTACCTCATTGAATTGTCATTAAAAAATGAGTTGATAAATGTACAGGGTGTGTAACATTACCTGGCACAAAAAAACACCTGTGAAAATTAGCTTTTATTATGAATACAGACATATATAAAATAAAAAGTGAAAACCCTACACCCCATTCCACTCTGCAGACACAATCCTGGTTAATAGTTTGGTTTTCTTTTGTTCAGATTTTGTACATGCATACACAAATTTTTATCTGTATGTGTATACATATATGTGCTTTATGTAAGTGGGATCATTCTGTTCTTCAACTTGCCTTACCTTTTCACTCTACTGTATTTATTTTAAAATTGGAAAGAGATCGATATCCACTATATATTGTATAGAATTAAATATACTATAAATTAAGGTCCTCACCCACTCGCCCACACACATAAGCAAATAGGATAAGGAGATTCCTTGCAGGCTGTCTGTAATACCAAGCTGGATAGTTTGTGGTCAGAGAGGACACATGCGTAAGAGAGAATATGGTACATTGTTAAGGTGATAATTTATCCATTGACATTGATTGAGGTCAGCTTTAAAAAAAAAATAATCTAACAGAATTTGATACATGAAATATTAAAGTTAAGAGTAATGCTAGATTCATCTAAACAGAGATATGTCCACAGAAACAGAGAACACATCTTTGGACTAGAATTCTGGGTATAGGATCAGTGAGGAATGCAAGTGAACAGCACTAAGTGAGCAGAAGTTTACAGACAGCTAATTCTTAGAAAGGTGGTGTTTTAATCAGATCACTGAAACATTGAACACAATTGGGAAGAAACAGCATGTACGGGTCTTCATGCTGGTGTGGACAGAGATCAACAGTTCACCTGGTGCTCAGAAGCATGGAAGGTATATTCGGAGCTAGGAGAAACATACAGTGCCTTAGAAATGTCTAATAAGGTGTTCCTTCTAGACAGTTTCTCCTATTTCATTTTGAAGGTGAAGGTTAGGTTCTTTAAAGTGGTAGGAGAGAGACATGCCTGGATTAGTTCAGTGTATGACACAGATGTCAACTCATCTGCCATT
The DNA here is from genome assembly GCF_027409185.1 of Cynocephalus volans. Lineage (NCBI taxonomy): Eukaryota > Metazoa > Chordata > Mammalia > Dermoptera > Cynocephalidae > Cynocephalus > Cynocephalus volans. Next base: position 98,491,327 of record NC_084468.1, on the reverse strand, counting down.
CAGTCAAGCGTGCAATAAAAGCAGTCCTCTTGGAGAATCACAAGAGCTCAGCCTGCTTATGAGAGACCTACCACTCAAAGGGGAAGATGATGCTGAGCCCAGTAGCGCACTGACTGAACGGGATTTGATTCCCGGCCTGCAACAGACTCCTGGCCTCCCCAGGGTCTAGTCCACAAATGTTTGCCTTCGGCTCTGGTCTAATCGCTAACAATTATGGTAGCAAGGTGAATTCTTGACATACATGAGACAAATCATATCTTTATGCAGGAGGGGGAAAAGGCCTAGGAAGGTTTAACGGGCCCTTGCTTAGGAATTCATGGACCACTTCCTTTGAACTCCACACCTTGCCTGCCATGAACAGTTCTAGGAGTTAATCTTAAGCACACAAATACTTATAAAAATTAAAAAATAAAAAACTAAGTGTCAATCAATAATGGATCAATTAATAAGTTATGGTAGATACATTGAATGGCATGCTGTTTAGCTATTAAAAATATGCTATTTTAAAGACAGACACAGAGACAGAGGACAGTTGATGAATGATTATCATCTGCCAAGCATGTGTGAGATGGTAGATATTATTACAATCTCTATTTTACAGGTCAAAAACCTGACATAGAGAGGATAATGTTTATTTTTTAAAAAATCTTTACAGTATATTATTTGGTAAACAAAGGAAGTTATGGAACAGTGTAATAGCATTTATAGAATTTTGGTGATTTTTTTTTTTTTCTGGTGGCTGGCTGGTATGGGGACAGAGATCCAAACCCTTAACCTTGATGTCAAAAGGCCATGCTCTAACTAGCTGAGGTACCTGGCCAGCCCTTTCTTTTCTTTTTTGTTCTTACTTATTTTCTAAGTGTTTTCCACAATGAATTTGTGTTATTAATGTAACTGAAATTAATGAGGGAAGTAATTTCTAATAAAAAATTAAAGATTATTTTATTTTTATATTTTTATTAATATTTGAGGTAATTTTAAAATATATCTTCATTAATTCATTTAGTCTTTTTCTTTACTTTTTATCAAACTTTTTGGCTTTTTTTTTTTTTTAATCTAGACACAGGGCAAATAGAGTTGGTTTCCGTAGTAATAGCAGCTAAAAGCTCCCGAACATCCTTTTCTGTTTGTTTTCTCCATTCCTTTCTTTTAAAACTGTTTGGATTTCCTGAGTAATAGATATGCATACTAATTATCAGTCCAATTTTATTCTCAAAGCTTGAAAATGTTGATTGTGAAAATGGCTTGATTCAACAATTTTAGTGGGTCACCAGTTCTTCCTAGAATTTTCAGACACTTTTCAGCACTGCAACTTAAGTTCAGGGACCAATGTCTTATTGTCAACAAAGGTTCTCATATTAAACGTGAGATGGTATTAGAAGGATTCCTCAACATTATAGTCATATAAAAAACTTATTAAATAAAAATAATACATTTATTAAAACATACAAACAGGACAGAAAGACAAAATAAAAATGAAAGTCTCTGTCTTGGGCCGAGCCTGTGGCGCACTCGGGAGAGTGCGGCGCTGGGAGCGCGGCGACGCTCCCGCCGCGGGTTCGGATCCTATATAGGAATGGCCAGTGCACTCGCTGGCTGAGTGCCGGTCACGAAAACGACAAAAAAAAAAAAAAAAAAAGAAAGTCTCTGTCTTTAGTTCAGTTCTTCACCAAACAGACCACTCAACAGTTTCTTGTATATTACAATTCTAAAATGTAATATATATGTATATAATGTATATAACAGCACATATATGATATGTGCTTTTTAAAATAAGATATATTCTATTTAATACGTTTACTGAGATGGGCTAATACTATATGTACTGACTTGTGAATCTTTTCTCTACTTCAATCTTGATCACTGCAGAGTATTCCATTGTATAAATGTACCATAATGCAAATAGCTAGTCTCGTTTTAATGATTTAGGGTTTCTTCTTTTAGAAACAATCCTGGGATAAGCAAACCAATGCCACAAAAGAACATCTAAATGTATGATTCTGTTTCTATAAAGCACAAATCAGGTGCAACCAATCTATTCTGTTGAGTCCTCCCTTGGGGGAGGGAGTGGAAGGGAAGGGAGGATGCGTTCTTACACAGGTTGCTGATAATAACATTTCTTGGAAGGCAGCTATGCTCACCACTATACCACCAACGCGATAATAACATTTCTTGAGTTGAGTGCTGGTTACCCCTGTATGTTCCTTTTGTAAAACTTCATGGATCTTTACTAAGTTTTTACATACAGTTTTCAGTATATATGTTTTACTTCAATAAGAAGTTGAAGTGAGTTGAAGAAGTTGTCATTAGTGCAATTGCTTTTTGTAGGACTTAAACACTCTATGCAACATAAAGTGATTAGTTAGGTTACTTTTATTGAGTTTTAGCTCTGTGCTTTTGCATATTTGATAAATATATAATTTTTACAAATATATAACTAATACATATTACAGTCCATTCCCCAGAAAACTTCTTCAAATGTCCAGCTATTTGGGGAAAACTCAAGTTTTTATATTTGGCCTCTTGATATTATCTGATCATGGTTCCTATATGATGGTACTTCAAAAGGTCATGGAAACATTCGTATCAACTTTCAATTCTATTTTTCCATGACCTTTTTGAAGTACCCTCGTAGTCCAACAACCTATAGAATATTTCCATGTAAAACTCCACCCCCAAATTAACACATATTAAAGAGCTTACAATCATAACTCAACCCCAGTAACCCACCTCCTGAAAATCAACTCTCCTCTTAACATTTTTAAAAAATCAACTGCCTTGTTCTGCCATCCAGCCTAAAATCTCACAGATAGCTTTGGCTCTTCCATTTCCATCAACATTTGTATCTGTCAGTCATCAAGGATTGCCAGCTGTTCCTCTGACCCAGGCCTTGCATTCATAACATCCTTTCCACTTTCATTGGAACTCCATTTTTTTTTCTTTTTGTCATACATTATTGAATGTGACTGCTACTCCTGGTAATGCTATTATTTGCAGGTGGTGGGCATTGGTATGGAATGGTATAGCGTGGCATTTCCCAAACCATGGGTTGTAAACAGTATTTTTTTTTTTTTTTTTTTTTGTCGTTTTTTCGTGACCGGCACTCAGCCAGTGAGTGCACTGGTCATTCCTATATAGGATCCGAACCCGCGGCGGGAGCGTCGCTGCGCTCCCAGCGCAGCACTCTACCGAGTGCGCCACGGGCTTGGCCCTAAACAGTATTTTTTAAAAAAATTAAAAATAGAAAGTATCACAGTGTATGGTATATAAGGCAAATGTTTGGTGATACTTGACGTGTGTGTATGTACATACACACATACGTATATATATATATATATATATATATATATACACATAACACACACACATACATACACAAACACACAATAGATTAGATAGATAGATAAGATTGTGATATAAACCTTATTTCTTACTCTGGGTTCCCATCAGAAACGTTTGACAATCATTGGTGTAGAAGAAATGACTCATTGTGAGCTATGCTATATGTATGCACTCTCTGGAGTGAGAACAACTCATTAAGGGAAATTCTTAAACATTAGTTTGGATAGTTACTAGAACGCCATTTCTACATGACTAAATTATCTTAGTAGCTTTCTAACCTTGTTTTATTGATACCTGTTTCTTCTTATTTTAATTCAAATAGTAGACATTTTGATTTTAGTTTTATTATACTGATATCTCATGATATTGTTCCCTTCTTTAAAATCTTCAATTGCCAACAGGGTAGACTCCTGAGTACAACGTTCGAAAAACTTCTATACATGTATCTTTATCAACCTTTCTCATTTGTTATCTTTTCCTAATTTTTTTTTTTTTTTTTTACCAGCCTTCTTCAGCTGCTGAGATTCTTCACTGTGTCCCAGACATTGGCAGGCAAGTTTCCCCTTTAGTCTTTTTACATGTGCTGTTCTCTCAACTGTACTCTTATAAAAGAATTAGTAGATAGGGTAGATGCTCAGCTAACCTTTGCAATTAAGAAATTTACTGCCAAACCTGTAGTCCTACTGTGGGAATTCAGACACTCTGCTCTTCCTGCCACAACTGATTGATGAATGCATCCCAACAAGGCGTGGTCTTCAGATTCTGTCTCCTGGGAATTAAGAGTTTTGAGCTAAGAGTTTGTGAGCCTGGGGAGCACTGCTATTTGGTCAACTGCACAGTAACTCAAGGTAGCTTCTCTAAAAACTCTTACTATTGAGAGGTCTAGAGCTGCTTCACTTCCTGAGGCTTTATTATTCATCTGTTTCTTCCTCAGGTTTCTTGAGACTCCCTTGTATTCTCCCAATAATTTTTTTTTCCTTTGCTTAATATAGTGGAGGTAATATCTATTTCTTACAATCAAAAGAATCATAAATAATACAATTTTTTTCACTTGCTCTTGCATGCCTATTCTATAAATATGCTGATGGGTTCCATATTGACCTATCCCTGCTCTGATTGACAGGTGAAAAGAAGTGAACCAACAATCGTTGAGTGTCTATTTCATGAGCGAGCAAGTTACACACAGCACAAAAGCTCTCATGTTATTCTTGTGTCCTGAGCGTGGCCCAGAAGGAGCATAAGAACAACTGGGCAAGGTATGCAGGAACAAGGGATATCTACACACCTGGAATGAATTCATGATTTGAGATTAATTGGGACAGAGGCCTTCTCAGATAGATGACTTGAGACTGGTGGGTCCCCCAACTTGATATTGCATAGGTCCCCAGAATTTTGACTCAACTCAAAGAGAAAGAGAGAGATTCTGAATTGACTGAGATTAAGAAGCTTTGTAGAATGTGGTGTTTGAAATAGAAATTAAGTTGAATTATAAAAAATAAAGTTATATTTCTTGTACACCTTAGTTTGTGGACTGAGATTTGTACGGAACAGAAAAAATAGCTTTGCATTAAAATTTAGGAAAGCACTATAAGATGTATGTTATTTGACCATACCCATTTGATTCAAAATCTAATTTATCAATTGCATAATGAACTCACTAGTTAATCCACAGAATATCAAGATTAATTTTAAAATATCTATCCAATTTTACTATTATCTTCTTTATATTAAAATAAGGATTAGGCAGAGGTTTAATTCAATGGTTATTGTGTATTTCCACAAAATGTTCTTGAAGTATAGGAAAATAAAATAAACTCCTTAAAATCTGACAATTTTCATATAGTCACACTTCTAGAGATTATGGAAATACAATCCATATCTATTGCAAGTCAAAAGATAACACAGCAAGAGGCTTATCAAATTGATTCAAGGCACAAAATAGCTTTTTTTTTCTTTCTGGCATCAACTAAGTCTTTTGCAGAGATAAAAGCTTTTGATATTCTCATTTGATTCAGTAACTGTAAGTCAGCATAAGCTATTACAGTAAATACTGCTATTGATTACAGTTGCATTGCGGTTCCTCCAAGTCAGTACTATCCAATCAAAATATAATGTGATCCACATACGTAATTTAAAATTCTTTAGTAGCCACATTAAAAAAAATAAAAAAGAAACAAGTAAAATTAATTTTAACAATATCTTAATTAACCCAGTAAATAAAACATATTATTTCAATGTTTTCAATATAAGATTAATGACATAAATTTTCTTACCAAATCTTCAAAAAATCGGTATGTATTATACACTTCTAGCTCATCTTAATTCAGACTAGCCACATTTCAAATGCTTAACAACCACATGTGTATTAGATAGTGCAGCTCTAAGTAATTATAAATTAATTACATTATTAAAGAAGTTGTTTACAATTTTTAGGATTTTATTATTCTAAAGAGGTATCCCTATTTGCGTTTTATTTTTATTTATTTTTTTGTCTTTTTTGTGACCGGCACTCAGCCAGTGAGTGCACTGGCCATTCCCATATAGGATCCGAACCCGCAGTAGGAGTGTCGCTGCGCTCCCAGCGCAGCACTCTCACGAGTGCGCCACGGGCTCGGCCCCCTATTTGCTTTTTAATGCAATCCCTACAGATAATTCCAAGAATGAAATTCATATAAAAATCTCTGACCATAATATTGGTTTATAAATTTGCAAGCTATTAAATACTTGGCTTGCTCCTATGGACATGAAAGGACCTGGCTTTGTTCCTTTATACACATTTTATCATCTCTCGCCATGAGGACTGTATAATTTCTTTCTTAATATAAATATATATATTTAGGGCTGAGCCCGTGGCGCACTCGGTAGCGTGCTGCGCTAGCAGCGCGGCGACGCTCCCGCCGCCGCGGGTTCAGATCCTATATAAGGATGAGCGGTGCACTCCCTGGCTGAGCGCCGGTCACGAGAAAAAAAAAAAAAAAAAAAAAAATATATATATATATATTTATATGCTGAAGTCATACTGCCAGATTGGAGTTTATTCATTTCAAGACAACTGAAATGTATTAAGGATTATATTTTAAACAGATTTTTATCAAGTCATAAACAAAAGACAGAGCCTACTTGCTTTTCTGATGTATTCAACAACACTGTATGTTATAAAACTTTGGGATCTTTGCCAATTTAATAAGTGAAAAATAGTATCTTGGTGCAGTTTGACTTTTGTTTCTCCTGTTATGAATGAGGTTTGAGACTATTTTTACGTGTCTGAGAGTTGTTTGTAGTTCATTTTCTGAAGACTGGGTTTATAGTATATATTCTTTAATTTTGATAGATATTTGCTAAATTTTCTTTCAATAAAGTTGTACCAATTTACAAAACAGTATATTATGTTACCTCTTTGCCCCTATCCTTGACCATACTGGGTAATGTCAATTTATTTTTATTTTTATTTTTATCAATGTAATCAACCAAAGGAAGGTGCCTCATTTTATTTTTATTTGCATTTCCTTGATTACTAATGAGTTTATGCATGTATTGTTTATTGGCCATTAGTACTTCTTAATCCTTGCTCATTTTTCTATTAAGTTGTTTATCCTATCTTCACTGACTTTTAGAATTAAAAATAAAAACTGAAAACAGAAATACAATACTTTTCTCAAGACCAAGCCCTGTTTAGTCAAGATAGAGCAAATCTAAAACCTTTTAGTGGATACTTGGAATATGCAAGTAGTTATAAACATAGCTGTAAGTATTGCTATGATTATTCATGAAATGCTACCATTGTCCTAAATAGCTGCAAAATCTCAGGAAGCCTATACTTAGAGATCCCTGTTCTAATTCTCATCCCTGAAGTGAGGTACAATTACTTAGATGATGAACTGTTCTATATTAGAAATCATGCTTCCAGGTTTGGATCACCTCAGATCTGAACTACTTATACTTTCTAAGAATGTCAGTTTTTTGTTTTGTTTATCAGTGAAAGGATGGTCACAGTTGCAAAGTACAAAGAATCCTTGTGCATGGGGCTGCCACCTGTGATGTACAGACTGCAGTGCACAACTCCAAGAACACCATTCACATTGTAGTCTAGGTGAATGCTTGCTAGCAGTGCATCACTTGTGTAGCTGTATGGTGCATGCAGCTTTGTCTGTGCCTGTCATTAAGAAACTCAACAGATAAGCCAGGAATAAGTATAAATGATAGTGTTGACTCCTTCCTAGTTTTGCATTCTAATTGCTCTTCTATTTTGTTCATATTGTAAACTTTCCAAGGCATGGAAAAAGTAAAATGTGTAATCTATTTTTTTTAAGATGATATTGCTTTAATTAAGGTTGTATTTGGTTGCAAAGAACAAAGACTCGCTAATGCTAATTCAAGAATGAGCCCTGTTATACCCTCCCTCATCTGGACATCAGAGAATAAGAAATGAAGTAATGATGACTCACAGACAGGGAAATCATTTTCTGTTAAAAGCAAATTAATAGACATGGTTCTGTAAAAATATAAAATATCTATATAATAATTGTACTATAAACCAAGTTGAAAGACAAGTGGTTGAATGGGAGAAAATATTTACAGGGTTATGTTAGTAATATATAAAGTTCTCCTGCATATTAATCATTTAAAAAAATTATCCATCCTTTAAAAAACTAAGAAAAGCAACTCACAGAGGACATACAAATATTTATTAAGCATGTGAAACGTACTCAATCACATGGGTAATCAGGGAAATGCACATTAAAACAGTAATGAGATGCATTTTCATCTCACAGATTAGCAAAAATGAAAAAGACTGATAATGTCCTGAATTAGTAAGAGTTCAGTAAAAAAAAAACCCCCAAACCCTCAAAATTACCCTTGAACATTGTTGCTGGCAATGAAAATTTGTACAGCATTTTTGGACTATTTTGGACACAATTCCTGTTCCAGAAATCTATCCTGCAGACACACTAACATAAATCAGCAAGATGGAGGACAAGATGTTCACTGCAGTGTTGCTTTTTTAAAAAAGCAGTAAAAAAGAAGGGACAACTATAAGTCCAATGGAAGCATGATTATATAAATTACAGTATATGTCTGCTATGAGATGCAAAGTTGGAAAGAAGGAAAGAAGGAAGAAAGGACTGGAGGGAGGGAGGGTTGCAAGGGAGCTACCATAGTCATTAAACATGTGGCCTGTCAAGTAAGAGAATCTGGGTTTAAATCTCACACTAGCTAGCTATTAGGGCCTTTGGCAAGCACCTCAGTTTCTTCATTTTAAAAGTGGTGATAATAATGGAACATACTTCATTGAGAAAATACAACTAACACATAACAAATAACAGACAATGGTCAATAAGGTTTTGTGAAACTGATACTGAGCTACTCAGGGGTGTCTGAACAAAATTGGTTTTGCAGTTTAAGAAGCAAATCCCACTGACATGCACAAAGATAGGTACATAGTGGACACCTCAATGAGCAACTTGAGAAAAACAAAATATCCGTTATGCAATAATAACATCTGCACTTGGGGACTAACCTAAAGCACACTTTCAACTTAATTCAATTAACCAAATATTTATTAAGCAATTATTGTGTGCTAAGTGTTGTATAAAGAAGGATATACTTACCCAAAAGAAAGGTCATGCAGAAATCTGACTGCTTTTAGAATCCATCACATATCATCTGGAGTAACTTTGGTCACATCACTTACATTTATCACAATTATATGTTTACTTGTCTTCCCCAAGTGCCTTAAGTTGAATGTCCCCCCAAAACTTAATCCCCACTATAACTGTTGAGGGTAGGAAATCCTATTATGGTAATTGAAAGGTGGGGCCTTGAAGAGTGATTAGATTCTAGGACCATGCCATAATAAATGAATTAAAAATGGTGGTCTTGGGCATGGTTCTGAGGGCTTTAAAAAGAGTGTGAATGAGGTTAGTATGCTGCTCTCTCTGCTTCCACCATCTTGCAATGCGAAGGGTCACTGTCGCCACCACCAGATGTGTTCCTTGGACTTTGGACTTCCCAGCCACCAAAACTGTAAGCAATACATTTTGTTTTCTATATAAAATACCCAGTTCTGTATATTTTGTTATAAGCAACAGAAATGGATTAATACACCAAGAGACTACATTATTTATTCAAGAGCAGGACTTTTCTTTTCCTTTGTATCTCTAATATCTAAAATGTCAGTGTCTGATATACAGCCAGGACTAATAAACATTCCTTGAATTAAATTAATTAAAGAATAAAGAAGTTAAAGAATGAATGAATAGGATTCTCCTCCTTTGCCTTTTTTGTTCTTCCTCAGGTCTTGTCACTTTCTAACCAACTGTGTAATTTACTTACTTTCATTGTCTGTATCTATGGCTGGAATATAAACTCCTGAGAAAGTGATCTTTGTTTTGTTCAGTGATGTCTCCCAAGTGCTACAACAATGTCCAAACATAGATATTCAAGAAACATTTGTTGAATGAACACTTATTTTAAAAACTAAGGGCAGAAGTTCTGAAATTTTACTTGGTAACATCTCCAATGTCCCTTTAAGATATTCCTCACTGAGATGAACTGAATTCTTGAAAAATTTATTTACTTCTGATTATTCTGGATCTACTGGAACATCTTTAGTTGTAATCCTCATAATAAGACTATTAGCAACTATTTATAGATCTCTGTGGGAGTGTATATGTTAGCTTTCCTCATGGAGGAAGTGAGTGAGTAAGTGGCAACTTGCCAGAGTACTTATTTTGAGTGGTAATCAGCTGTTGTCACCCCAACCATTGAGGTAGTCCATCTCTGTAACTCTCTGGCTCCTAGTAGTGAACAACCGATTCCTGATTGCAGGCCCCCCACCATCCACGGAAGGGGAAGCTAAATAGGCCCCCAAAGCTGATGGAACCAGAAATGGGTTTGTAGTCCAAGGAAATGTATCCCATGGCTGTCCAGAGCACTTTCTTGAGATTTTGAGAAGAGATTAAGATGCCAGTCTGGTACAGACCCAGTGAATTAAGGTCTGGAAAGGCCTTACGTGCTCTAGTCCTGTGATTTTCCTGAATAAAATGACAGACCTCAGTTCTGCCTGAGGTTGATTTCTAGATTTTTCTACCCTTGTGTTCATAATACCTTGATTTATAAATAATAATTTATAAATCATATAAATCATGTAAATAATAATTTATAAATAATAATTTATAATACCTTTGATTTATAAAAATCAAACTCAGTACTTTTAAAATGCAACAGTTCATATGGTCTATAAATGGAAGCTCAGATAGGCAAAGTGCAATAAATAGAATGAAATATTACACATACATGTCTGCTTATGAAGATGAAACATGAAAAGTTATCCATGATATTTGAAATGGAAAAATAATAAGTTCCAAAATAATAAATATGGTGAGAGTACACTGTTAAACATTTTTCTAAACTTTATGTTCATGTTTGCATTTTTGCAATTATGTATTGTTTTTGTAATATAAAAACAAAATTAACACATTTCAAAATAATGTTCAAAACACATTTATTTGCTAAATCACTCGAAGTTAATATATAAAGTAATTTTAACAAATAAAATGTTTAACAAAAAATTGTGATATACATTGTACTTATCTCTAAAAAATGTCTTATTTACAAGTTGAGGAACAAAAGTATTTCTTCTAATTAAACATAGGCTTTAGAAAAACATTCATTATGCAGTACTACCATAATAAAAATGGATTTCCTAAGATAGCTCAAGTATCTACTGAAATAAGAAGTGAACTGTAATTTTTTTCAATCATATTCAGAAAATCTAATGTGTTTACTTGCTTGTTGAGTCTTTTCCAGTCTAATCTTTTCAGCTTTTGTGATTAACTATAAAGAAAGAAATAAGAAATTAGAATGTACTGGAAACAAAAAAAATTATGACTAGAAAAATTTCATAACTATCAGCATGAATAAAATTTTTTTAAAAAGGGGGAGAGCAAGCCAAATGAGTTAATTATGCTTAGGCCAAATCAATTACAGAGAGAATTGTTGAGATTAAGGCTTATTAATTATAACAGATATTAAACCTTTAAATTATCTAACTTCCCTCTCACCCCCTATTTAGTTCCATATTACTTGAAAGTTCTTAATTAAAAACAATCACTCCAAAGGAACAAAAAAGTCACTCTACACCTGGTAATTTTTTTAACTTTTTAGGAAAATTTAGGACCTGTATTTGTTTCTTGTTTCACATCCCCTTGGGATTGAATATTAATTGGCCATTCCTATATAGGATCCGAACCTGCAGCCTCAGCGGCGCTCCCAGCACCGCACTCTCCCGAGTGAGCCACAGGGTCGGCCATACCAACACACTTTTTAAATGATAATGTTGTCCTGAAAAATTATATTGTGTTTGAGAATTTATGTATTATTTGAATGAGACAGTATATTTTTGGGCCAAAAAGGTTTGCTTACGAATTGCTTATAAATCTGAAAATTATAAAATATTTCAAATAAGGATCTGCTATTAAGACTATTTACTATTACACCCTTACATAAGTTCTTGGGTATTTTTATAGAAGGCGAATGGAATTATGGAGAATGCAGAAGAAACCATTTAAAATGTCTAAAATACTCCAAAAGGCATCCATAATGGAAAAATTTTAAATATTTAGCTTTGGAGTAAATGCAAATCTTTTTCTCTTAAAAATATAGATTCTAACGAGTATTCATTTAAATAGTTTTAAAGTGTTTGATGCCAAGTTTCCATTGGCAGGAAATCACTTTTGGATTAAACTAAAATCCTATTGACAAGTGAGGTGAGTAAAAAATGTTTAAAATTCTATCACACCCATGCCACTGTTCAAATTTTATGTATTCTGCCTTAACCTGCTGAATATTAGACATCTGTAATTTGTACAGAAGACCACTTTGATAAAAACAACAACAAAAAACCTCAAATGTTTTAAAAGCTTAAGAGAAATAAGAAAAACCTCATTCTGTCTCTGATAGCTGTTATCTATTTTTACCAATATGCTGAGAGTGATATGGCACACTACAAAGATCCGGGCTCGCAAGAATGAATAAGTGACACCTCTTTTGGCAGATCTTTCCTTCATCTTCCAGATCTTTTGCCAAAGGTCATCCATTTAATTTACCTGTGCCTGATTTTTATAAGTAAAAATATGTAGAAAATAAAAAAAAATTTCTTTACCTATACATTTTTTCCCCTTTTAATTCTGTATAAACTGAATGGAGCTTCGGAGATTGTTCCCAGTATTGTTCTACTCCATAATGTGAACAATAAGAACCAGAATGCTTTATTAATGCTTTTTTTTCACTCAGTGATGGACAAATACTACACAATACTACTCTGAAAATGTTGGACTGTCATGTTAGTAAGGTATTTATGTCATAATTTGGCCGAAACACTGACATTCTGTTAATTTTTTCTAAACACTTAATTTCCATTACTAAGGTGCTCCCAGTACTCCAGCTATCCTGGACTTCTAGGCCCTGACAATCTTCACTCAAGGCCTCTGTAGCTTCTGTTGCTTCTGCCCAGAAAGCTGCGCTTCTAAACTCTCTTTTCTTGCTTGCTCACTTCCCTAATGTCTCCGTTGTAATGTCACCTTCACAGAGGGAACTTTCCCAGACAGTCTCATCTGATGTAAACTATCCTGCAACAGTCTTTAATTTGGTTTATTATTCTGTACAGCACTGGTCATCACCTAACATATTATTCATGAAAGCAGGGGATTTTGTTATTCATGGCTGTACCCCCAGTTTCAAGAATAGTGGCTAACACAAAGGGGTACTAAAAAAATATTAAATTAATTTGCAAACAAATAGGTTAAAAGAATTATGGTCTACTCCTCTCCTCTGATAAGCTTTGTAATAGTACTTATTTTGGGTGGTACCTTCTTTTTATTTCATGATATGAACCAACTAGCTACTTCACAGCTTCAGCAGTTTCTACTTAACAAATCATGCTAATGTCAACCCTGATGGTACAGCAGGTAAATGAAATCAGGAAAAGAACTCTCCAACTCAGTAACAGAACTACTCAATGTGTTCCAACTCAATTTATAAAATTCCCTAGCCAATGTTTATTTCCTGCCTCAAATTTAATTTTCAAAGATGGGAGCTTTCTAAATTTCTAAAATTAAAAATAAATTCCTAGTTTAAAAAATATATACAACTACAGTGAAATTTCACACCAATTAGAAGGATAAGTATTATTTAACAAAGTGACTTCATTTCAGTTACAGATTCTGTATTAATGATTTTAACATTTAAGTAATCTCTAACAAGCTTTGAAATTAACACCTCATAGATCTGAAAGAGTCCTTTGGAAGGAAGGAGGCCTCCTCATCTCAGCAAGTTGTTTCCATTCAAGGAAACAAAATTAACAAAGACCAGCAGGAAACCTCCCCCCAAATCATCATAAATTCCAATGAATTCCAGGCAATGGGAGGCTGATGAAAAACACTTGATTTTTAAGTTTTCTTTTTTTTTTTTTTTTTTAAAATGAACTTAATAAATATGACCCAAAATCAACAAGCCTAGAATACAGGAAGTATGACTTCTAATGTGTTCACCAAACATAAAAGGATGTACATCTTTCTAGGATCTTCTCAGACTTTTATAATATATATTTCTAAATTTTTATGATAATAGTTAACATTATTTATTATGTATCCTATTTTTCCTAAGGATTTTAAAATGTATTAACCTTTACATATATAATAATTTGTTTCAAAAGAATAAACTCAATAGCTCACTAGCAACAATTATTTTATAAATTTCCATTGTCATTTTAAGACTCACAAATAATATTACTGAAAGAGGGGCTTGCTTTAAATTATTTTATTTAAGCTTGTTTGTGTCACTTGTTGACTATCCTAGAGAAAAAGGAATAAAGCTTATCATTGCTATAAGGAAGACTATGCATAAGGTCTCCTAATCTTATCTGTGGAGTCTCATACCTTTATAAACTACACTGTAAATACACTGTGTTTTACCATTAAGACAACCTTTCTATAATCATTTACCACAAAACTAAAAAACACAGCAGCCAGAAATCAAGACTGTTTAAATTTAAAGTACATCTATGGTTAAAAAAAGGAAAGAATAAAAGGAAAACTCTAAATTAAATTATGTATCCTTGTAGGAAAAATAATTCTAGTTTCACTTATTTTGAAATCTATAGAAATGTGTATTCCCTCCTAACCTAAAACAGTTTATACTCTTTAAATATGTATGTAACAGCAAAACCAAGGTTATTTTATGACTACCTATTAGTGACTTTCAGAAGACATTCAACTTCCAAAAAAAGTTTATTCTATGAAAACAAATACTAATCAATTACCTTCTCAGTGCCTCTTTTCTTTTCCCGAGGCTGATTAAGTTTGGCCTGTCTATCAACCAAAATCTTCTGCCAGTACCTCTGTTCATGATCACCTTAAAAACAAACAAAAACTCTGATGTATGAACATGGATACATGTGAAAAAACATATTCAAGGTATTATATTCTCAATAATAGAACAGGAATAGTTGTTTGACAATATTTTATGCTACTTTATGCACATTAAAGTATGAAAAATACTAGTTAGATTAGCCAAATTCAAGAAAATATAATACAATCACCACAATAAGAATTGTTTAAAAAAGAAATTTCTATGAAGTTTTACCAGAAAGGACCTCGAGTTTCCAGCAATGTTTCTTTTTAATTTCTGTATATGCATTTATTACTGCTTGAGCATCCTCAGGAGTTTTAAATCTAGCATGGCATTCTGTATCTCCTTCTAGTAAATCAACATAAAGAACTTCTGCGATTGCTGCCAAAGTATCCTGCATTAGAGTTAAGTAGAAAGACTTAAAATCAATAATAAAAATGTTTTGTAACTCTGAAATTATTCCAATGGTGTGTCAGAATATATTCTATAAATAAACGTTACGTAGATTAATGAGAAGTAAATATTCTACATCAAACATTTCCTTTAAGACATACACAAATGTTCATGAAAATAGATTTGGACAAAGAAGAGAACCAATTTAACATCAACTCTAATCATAATTTGCTTTCCTTTATTTTCTTTAATCCTCATCCTTAAAATCTGAACTAGAATGGGATCATATTGTCTATAACGGGATCATATTCCCTAATAAAATCTATAAGGGAAACATATTTGTAAAGCAGAATATACAAATAGTGTTCCCCTTTCCCAATTCAGGGGGTTCAAGTCTGGGAGTAGTTAGTATAAAAAATAAAATTTAAAAAAAAGGATTGGGGGAGAAGGTTTGCTCTCCCTCAGCTGTACAAAATCACTTATAACTTAAAATATGTGTAAAAATTTTAAAGCAACTCATGAGAAAAAGTTTCATTAAATCTACAAAAACTCTAGGTTCCTGAATGGATCAGCTAGAGCATAGCTCAAAAGCTCCTACTTTCTGATAAAATACCTAAGTAACCTCTTCTAAACAAGTGTGGTCACCCAGCAAGGAAGTTTTACCTATAATGCCTGCTGTGAGGGCAAATTAACAAGATTCCTGCATTCTTAGTCATTTTTCTTCACAGCAGGTTCTACATAGTATACAATGCATTTATGCAGGAATGTTACACTAATTCTTAATTCATCAACTTCCATTCATAAAACTAAAGAAATAACTGGAGATTCCCAACTGGAAAAAAAAAAAAAAAGTCTTATTTATCTCCCCTCCAGTTTTGACCCAACTTTTCAAGTAGAGTATTTTTAGATGTTGAATTTTTAGATGTTTGAATTTTTTTAAGACTTAAGCAATACCTGTAAATATTATTTCATCATAAAAAAGTTTATTAGTTAATAATAAAGAATATGTAATAAATATCTGTGAGTCTCTAGAAACCAGGCAGTAGGTTTTAAGTCATTCCAACCCACACTTAGCATACTGTTTATCACAAAATATCACTTAGTACATGTTTGCAGAATCGATTAAAAAAAAAAATGACAGAACTGAAAAGAAATATATTTGCCAATCCTTTCCATTTCTTTATTTAGTTAATTAGTACTAAATTTAGAGAAAAAGCAAGAGAAATAATCGGTATTAAATTGAAGAAATTTGAATGTATTCACTGGTAGTAATGAGTTTTAAAACTGATTTTTCAGACAGATTAGATTACTACAGTTCAAAAGATATTTACTGAATATACATTATAATGTCAGGCTAATCTCCCAATTAAAAACCCTTAGAATTTAAAAACCTTAGAATGACAAATTAGCCTGGTAATCACATGGGCAAGTCACAGACAGCAGTAACTACCATGATAGCTCAGTTTTGTTCCAGCAAAATGTAAGTAATTACTAACTTAATTAACGCAGTTATTTTATGATTTTGTTGATTATAAATGAAGAATTTATAATTGATAGAATTACCATTTAGATAATAAAAGCTCATTGATAAACACAATTAAACCTATGTCAGCAATTCCAAATAACTGAATAATTTTTGTATTAAATCTTTTGCAATCTGACTAACCACAGCAGCATTTAAGACCCTCAATTTTTTAGTCTTCTTACCCTAAATTCTATATTACTACTATATCTTGAAATGCAAGCTGGTAATAGAAATTTGGGATTGGCCAAATCCCTCACCAATACTGGGAAGAGAATCAAAATTTATGTCTTAGTGCAGCTACAGGATTTTAGGACAGGGTTTCAGATAAAGAATGCTAAAAGATGATTATAGTGAGCAACAATCTCAATGGTTATTCAAATTAAAAAAATGTGACTGGTATGAGTCTATGCAAAACCAAAACAACATGTCAAAGCACCATATTTTTGGGTAACATCTTTCTGCACCCCAACACTACAAACAACATAATATGTGGTGCTGGATGTCAGTATAACAGAATTTTTTAAATATTCGATATGTAGTTTAAAAAGAAAGTGCCTTAACAAATTGAGTGCCAGATTAGGGTAAAGATATGGTATTCCTACACAAAGGAATATGATTTCATTAATAAGAAAGAAGCATTGCTGTCAGTGTTGGTATAAAAGGCTGTAGAAGATAAACTGTATAAAGTGAAATAAGAAGATTAAAAACCAGCATAAATAGTAATTTGTAGTGTGAATTATATATAACTATGGGATTTCTTTGCGCATGCATGCATGCATGCAGCTTTTCAAAAATATTTCTCTTTTCTGTAATTGTTTGAAAATTTTAAAACAAAAAGCATGGATTGAAAATACTTTACCAAAATTTTTTTTAAAAGGTAAAAGTCTATTTCCTACAAAAACCACTGTAGTTCTTTCAGGAAAAATTTTCAATTCCCAAAAAGGATTCATTAAAAGACAAAAATAAACTAAATCCATGATAAGTGAAAAATATGCATATTTTTCCTTTTATTCCACAACAGCAGTTCTAACTTTTTTGTTTAAGGCAACAAAATCATTTAGGAATCTATTGAAAGCTAAGAGTGCTAATGAAAACAAATTTACAAATTCTCTAGTTTGCTCCCAAAGCAGACCATATAGTGTGATTATAATTTTAAAATAATTTCAGACAACTCTAATGTGGATTAAATCTTCAAAACAGTTTTGGCACCAAGTATTTTTCTAAAATCTATTTTCACTGAAAACAGAAAAATAGTCCTGTAAAAAATTAATGTTAGAAAAGCACTTTACTACATCTACTCCTTTAGTTAGAACAACTCCAGTATATTTCCTCATTCACCTACACAGCAGCCAACCATTAGGGGTACCAATAAAAATAAGCACAAGTTGCAATTTTCCTATAGAGAAGGATGTTTAAACTGTACTCACTGTAAATTTGGTTTAGTGTGGAATTTTGGTCTTTACATTTTGCTTCAAGTTAAACCTAAGAGTTACCATGGAATCAAAACTCTACAGGTAGTTTAACCATAGAGGCACAAATTCTAATTTGATTTGTTGCATTTTCCATATTCAAACGTTTTCACAGCAGGAAGTTAATTAGGGGAGAAAGGGACAAATACCCTAGGGGCTCAAAAGCATTACCCTGACTTGTTTCCTGCCAGGTAGAGGTTCTGTGCTAATAATCTTCACTATCACCCCACTCACAAACTGTGGTCCTGTCGAATTAACTTTCTCCTCAGGGCGACACTCTTCACTGTTGGCTGTTGATTTCAAAAGGAAAAGACCAATAATAAGTCTCTTAGACTTAATTTAACACTTAGGAGGACAACTTTAGAATGACAACAATGATTTCTTAGGCCGATTTAAATAATTAATTTTAAATTTACTTAATTTAAAAATAATTAATTTAAATAAATAAGAAGGTTATGTTGTATGTTATACTGCATATTTCAAATTACCATGAAATAAAACGTAGAACTTTTTATTACTCTAAATGCAAACTGTTACTCTTAGAAACGAGCATCTGTAAAATCTTTAAAAGAACGATTTTATTCCCTGAACCAAGAATTTTACTTATAAAGAAATAAAAAGGCATTAAATAAAGGAAATAAAGAGATTTGAATAACAATACATTATTATTCAAATTAAAAATTTATTTTTACTATCTATAGGAATTTAAAAGATATCCTAATTTTGAACAATTCATAAGATCCTTGCTTTAACTGGTTCCTGCTTGTGGCTCATACTGTGAAATAAAATTACAGGTGAGAAACTATAATCTTTATTCCTATAAACTTGTTCAATCTACAGATTAGACACTCATTACTAAATCTCATTAATAATAAAAACTGTAGAGAAAACTCAGGTTATTAAAAAAGATACTATATATAATGAGCCCTTCAAATATTCTTATATCAAGAAAAAATCACACATCTGGACAACCTGACAATTCAATAATTATTCTAACAACGAACCCTGTGTAATTTTTTTGAAATTAAAGTTTATCCTACAATAACTCAGAAATAGCATTTTAGTATGTAAATATATTATAATGCTACAAAAACTACCACAGTGATCTTTACCTTTTTCATTTTTCATTCCACTGTCTGTTTCCATTTCTGACTCTGACTTTATTTGGGAAATTGTTTTTTTTAAAGAAGCCATACTGGCTTTTTGTAGTGCTAAGTACTCTTTTTTCAAATCCATCCATTCGCTCCTGTAAGGAAAAAAAATGAGCTATTGAACAGTGACAACAGATGACTAAATAGAAAGTAAATATGGAAATTTCTAAATATATACATTCACAGTGACTTGCAACCACTCCTCCTCCCAACTTTCTGCTTTCTTTAAACACATACACTCAAATTGTTTCCTGGGTTCTAAATCCATCTAGCAAACAAGCAAAGGGAGTTCCCCTTAACCCAACATTCACATTAAATATTTTAACTTTGCCAATTAAATTGAGTGTTTCAAATACTTTAATTTATGAAAGTAAAATTTTATTATTAATTTTTTAATTAACTAGTAACATTTACTAGATAAGTCATCTATGAGGGAAAAATGAGAGATTAAAATTTTAAGATTATTTGTTAAGCTGCTTTCAATTTGAAAGATAACAATCCTTAGTATTTACTTGAATCAAAAGGAATTTCTAAGAAGAAAGAAACACCCCATGGAAGCAATTTATTTATTTACATACATTTAACATGTAGATGTTTCTTCAAACAGCTAGAGCTCCTCCAGATAGAAGCACAATGCCTCTCCTGGCTCTGTGGGAGCACTCATTGTTACCCTAATCTATGCCATCAAACAAGCAGATAGAGGATTTTTTTAAAAAGGAGGATAACTGGTGGTAATGGTTTTAGCTGTTAACATTGACATCTGTATACTTCAAAAAAAAAAAAAAAAAAAAAAGTATCCAGACCCACCCAGGATCATACATTCCCTGAGAGCTGATACATTAAAATAACAAAAGGCTCTTGTAATGATTCTCTGAGATAAAAAGGCAAAAGGAACTCAGGAGTTGAGAATAGTATAAATAGGAGTGCCTTAAGTCCTTGCCTTTTACCCTTCAAGAGGAGGACAGAAACTTTAGGAAACTAACCCAGGAGGGTAAAGAAAATCTTTTCTGTAAAAGGTATGCCGTTTTATTTTGTTTTGTTTCTTTTCCTACTCAGCTGTCACCACTGCGGTCCAAAGAAGTATTATTTACGTGGACTCCCTTCAACTTTAACATGGAAGTACTTTCTGTGGCTTTTTTAAAAAAGAGTAAGTGCTTCCATGTTTTAGTAGAAGTGAATCCAACTTACTCTTGCAGAATGGAGCATGCTAACTTATGGAGATTGAAGGGATCCCCTTTGCTTTAACATGGGGGTACCTGCTGTCTGAAACAAAAGTAAGTGCTTCCATGTTTCAGTGGAGGTGTCTCCAAACCGACACAACTTTTGTTACAGATTTTGACTGTTAAACTTTTCATTACAGGTTAAAAGATCCCATTTTTCCCCAAAGACTGGGCTCCCCACCACTTAAACGTGGATGTACTTGCTTTGAAACTAAAAAAGTAAGTGCTTCCATGTTTTGGTGATGGTGCGTCTTCCTTTTACATTACAAGCCTTCAAGAGATTGTTAATTAGCTGTACTGGCCACTTTTAGTAAATTTGAGTTACGTTTAAAATCTGTTAAGGGGCCCCCTCTACTTTAACATGGAGGCACTTGCTGTGATGTGGTAAAAATAAGTGCTTCCATGTTTGAGTGTGGTGGTTCCTACTTAATCTTCAATTGTATTACACTCACGCTGTGCAGACATTGGCTACAGGCCATTACTGTTGCTAATATGCAACTCTGTTGAATATAAATTGGAATTGCACTTTAGCAATGGTGATGGAGTGGGTTAAGTCAACTGTCAACGACAATAGAATTGATATAATGCACTTACTTTGATAGTACTCTTAGTGGTATAACCTCTTCTCCCATTTTATGTCTCTCTTTATGTTTTTTCTTATGTTTCCTTTTGGTTTTTAAGAGTGAACCATCTTTTATATCTCCAGTATCCTTTTCCTCTTCTGTAGAGACTTCTAAATCTTGAGAAATTAAAAAATCAGTTAAGACATTCGTGGCTATTAAATGGGGGAAGTACGAGGGCATTTCAGAAAGTTTGTGGAAAAATGGAATTAAAAGATAGTAATATGCATCTTTCCATCAACTTTTTGGAGACCCTGCATATAACCTTAATTTATCTAATCCTAACTTTAAAGATGTTATACCTCTGTTTTCTTTAGAAACTTCTGATGTTTCTTTTTTAATGCTGTCTTTCTGAGCCATTTTTTTTACTTTTGATCTGGGAGCTAAGCCTTCTGCATCTTCAGAGCTACTTCTCTTCCTCTTCCCTGTTCTGACTTCAGGTAAGATGGATACTTCAACTCTTTCCCGTTTTTTCTTTTTCTTTGAGGGTTGCTTTTGGGGTTCAGTAGTTTCTCCTTCAGAGCCCTCAGATGTAGTTCTTGATCTCTTCATTTTACATACGCTCTCGCTGTTTGTGTCTGTATTTAATTCTTTGGCCTGAACACTGTCTTCCTTCTTCATTCGACCTTTCTTCTTCTTTTTCTTTTTCTTTTCTTCTGTAACAATGCTATCGTTAGTTTCATTTAACTTAAACTACATCTAATTAAATATTAAGTAAATACTTACCAGCTACTCTTAAGGCTGGAATGGGCTTATTTTTCACTGTTTTAGGAAATATGCCAGGTTTTCTTGGTGCTTCTTCTGGTGGGTTATTAAGAAACTGAAATGATTACAATAAAATGTTTTAATACTTTTAACAGTTTAAAGTTCTTTGCTTTTTCTTTTTAGGATCTGGACCTACCTCAATAGCTTTTTCTGCTTGTTCTTTTGTTTCAAATTCCACAAAGGCAAATCCCTTTGGATCTCCAGTAGACTTATAATGCGGTATACTTATATAAACAACATTGCCACATTTCCCAAACACTCTTTCAATCCAGCTGTGATTAACATTTTTGGGAAGTAACTCCTGTGATAAATTAAAAGCAGCATTAAATAAGGATTTACTAACTATACCCTAAACTATCCACAATTCCTACACCTTACTACAAATGTCAATAAATTTTAGCTTCAATATTAAAATGTTTCTGTGTCACTTTTTGAATGGGGATCTGGGCTCTAACTTTTGTAGAAAAACGGCTTACCACATATACTGTCCGCTCATCCTCATCCTTTGGTCTTTCACCCAGAGGCTTTTTCCTCCTGATTCTGGTGCCTTCTAAATCCAGCTTTAAAATAGTACCTTCAGTTAATAAAACTAAGTGTAATTATGGGATATAATAAAATTGTAATGATTCTTACCTCTACAACAGTTGAACTTTTCAATGCTCTGGCTATTAACTTCCCATCAGTAGTCAATTTTTTCATTTTGTTAAAAGACACTAGAAGTGATATATCAACATCTGAAAACACAAAAGAGAATAATTAAAAGAGCACAGGAAAATTAAACCAGCAGGATAAATGAAATTTGCATTGAATTTGGCAATTCTTAAGCTTCAATATGCCCCTATAGACTCTATATATCACTAATTATACAATAGTAGGTGGTGCACAGTACTTTTTGGCATGCCTAACAACTCATTTAACATTTTAATATAAATAAGATTTAAAATTTGAACACGTTCAACAAGAGTCCCTAGGGCATGTGCTCACTTGCTCTCTATTATAGAGAGCACATGGTCAATCTGAGGTTTGGAATAGGTGAAATGCCTTCCTGTCTGAACTAAACTTAAGTTTTCATCTCTGAGATATGCATGATAAATGATTATTTTAGCAATTCAATCCCAAGACCTAAAGTTATTTTAAGCACCTTTATCAAGTAGGTCTTTAGAATTATTTTACTGCTCAGGTTTGAAAGCTGACTTAAAACAGGCTTAAACTCTAGGAACAAGAAACTTAAGCATGGTTTTTATCTGGGCAACTAAAACTTCTGAATACTATTTTAAAGGTTATTTGTCATTAAAATTTAAGAGAACATTTGCAAAAATGGATATATACTACATTATATCTATACTAGATAAGTTCACTTCAAGGCAACACATCTAAATATTGAAGCAAACTTACATCCATCTCTAGATTTTTCTATCTGCTCTCGAAGAAATCTATCCTTGTGAAGATTTGCATCACCAAACCAGAAGTCCACTTGCTTAGCAATATCAGCAAGCACCTGTTTAACTCTAGACCGTTTCTTTTTTTCTACTTCTTTTTTCTTTTCAGTGCTTTCCTCTTCCATTGCTTTTTCTTGGTTTCCACTTTCAGTTTCCATTCCTGTAAATTAGGAAAATATTTAAATCACCGCAAGTACTACTTAATACATAAAAATATTTGGATTAGCCTTTAATTGTCTGAGGGGATAAAGAGGCCAACACTTAGATGCCAGAAGACAAATTTTTCAGGGGAATGCTTCCCAGGCATTTTCAACAAGTAATTGAGGAAAATTTAGTTGGGTTTGTTTTTTGTTTCCTTTCTAAGTTCTTACCGGCTCACTTTTCATTGGCCTTGTTTTTACTTTTAAAATAGTTTAGGGCTGTCTGGTTAGTCCTTATAACACCAAGGTGTACCAACCAGCAGGAAAAAAAAAAGAATAAAATAATTTACTTCCTATGTACTCCACCATAGCTTTAGTTTTTTGTGTCTTTTAAACTGCAGGATCAGATTATCTTATTATGAAATTTACATCTTTATCTATCTCACCAACCTACAGTTTTAAGATAGTAAATTAAAGTGTAAGATTAAGGGATTCAGTCACTCTCCAACCAACAAGCCTAATAAGGACATTTTATTCACATTTCCTAGTACTACAACCACCAATAGACGAAATAAAAATAAACTGATTTTTTGATTTTGATTTTAAACATATTCATTTCTGATTTCTAGAAGCTGAATTCAACTGCTAAGCTACAGGATCAGACTTCTTTTTCCTATTCTGTTTATTTCTTGGGCAGCAATTCCCAACCCCCTCCTCCTTTCAAGTTACTTTGCATGCCTCTTCCCCTGTGCTCCCTCAGCTCCAGCCATTGTTCTTACTGTTTTTAAAACTCCCCCAGCGAACTCTCAGCTGAGGGTCTTTTGAGCTTGTTTTCTCTGAAACACTGATCCCCTGAGAAAATACAGATTTCTCCCTCAACTTCCTCAAGTCTTTGAACACCACCTGAGTAAGGTCTCCTCCCACAACCATATTTAGAAATGCAAATTTCTGGACAGATAGTTCCCTGCCTTATTTTTTTCCATAGCACTTATCACCTTCTAACATATACTATACAATTTCTTTATTCTTCATCCTTCCTAGAATGTAAGATTGATGAAATCATAGATTTTTATCTGTTTTGTTTACTGATTGCCCAGTCTCAAACACAGCAGTCACTCGAAAATTTGTTAAGTAAATTGTGTCTAAAATTTTTGAATGGAAAAAATAATAAAATAAATTTGTCAATGAATTGAATCACTAGAGGTACATACACAAAAATGAATGTAGGACCAAAGGATTAACATCAGGCCTAGGATGATGCAGGCCTGCCTGAGAATAACCTCAAGTCTCCCATAATAATACGGTTTTCTCAGAAAGAGCAGAATTAAGACAAATGGGGAGAGTTGTACCTGTTTCCCCTGCTGCACCTGGATTGGAGTAGCTATTAGTTGGCATGTAGGCCTTGGGCCTTATGTGACCAGAATGACATAAAAGATTGGTAGGCAAGCTAAAGCTTTTATGTTTTAATGCGGACCGAAAGATAACTTGGCTCTCATCCAGGGAAGCCACACACACCTACTGTAGGTAAGGCAGCCCCCCACCCCCCAAAAAAGCAGGAATTTTGGTAATTGCTGAATTTGGGTAAGTGCTGGTGCAGGGCCCCCTGATGAGATAGAGATGCTGCACCAACTGTATCTTCTACCTTGTATCATTCTTTAAAACTAAGTAAACACAGTATTAAAGTTTATTTGTTTCTCTTAAGTCTGAATGCTGACTAGAATCTGTAAATTAAATAAATATATTTAAAAGTAACTGTAAAAGTGCTAAGCATTTCAAATCCTTTTGTAAGGTGGTACGATATAAATAAAATACAAATGTAGGTTATTGTTATCACTATAGCAGGCTCCACTGCTAACCTTCCCTCCTGAAAAAACTATAAATTATAAAGGGCAGACTAGATATTCTCCAATTCCTTTTCTTGTCAAAGCCCACCATCTAAGAATAATGGACAGAACTACAAAAGCACAGAAAGTCATGGTTCTTCCAGAAACCAGACTTGTCCCATCATTCTCATATCTCAGCCCAAGACTCTCCTTCACTCTTTCCATTAAGGATAATTTTTGTGGCTTGAAGGATTTAAATTCAGAATAATCAAATATACCTTTGATTTAGAGGAAGAAATGGATTAAACAGAAAGTAACATAATATATGATACAATTTAGCTTCACTACACAATGACTGCAGAAAATTGTGAAGTTACACAACAATACTTTTGCTACAGTCTTGATCCTCAAAGTCCACACTTCAGTGTTATTCCATACATCCAAAATCAAACTTATTTTTCCTACCCAGGCCTGTTCTACCATCCTCATCTTATTTAAGGATGCCATATTCCACCAAGTTAACCAATCAAGCATTTACTAGCTGTATGGATTTTTAAGCAAATTACCTCATCTCTCTATGGTCTATAAAATGTGGATAAAAATCATACCTAAATAATAGGTTGTTCGAGGGCTAATCAAAATAATTTAAATAAAGTACTTCAAATTGCTGCTGTATAGAAACTCAATAATATGTAACCATTACTATTTTTTCACCCATCTGTCACTAAGTCCTATCAATTTGACCTTTGAAATGGCTCTCATCTCCATCCAGTGTATTCCACAAGTACTGTCACTAGAAGGCAACAGTTTATAAACTGCTCTAGAAGCCATCCATCCCTCACTTGTCTAAAACACAGATCTGGTTTTGTGATGCTGAGATTAAAATGTGCAACATTACAACTTCCTTGGCACATTCCTATAACATAATATGTATTTTTAAAAAAAATTATTAAATAAACCAGTAACATGCTTCTAAGCATGATCTTTGAACAAAGAATAAAAGTTACTGTACAACAATGCGAGTCACTTTACATACCTTGTTTAAATCCTCACAATCCCATTGGATAGTTTCTTCTACCTTCCTTTTACAGAGGCTCAATGGTTAAGTGACTTGGCCAAAGCCAGGTAGGTCAGTGAGCCTAGGTATGTCTGATTCCCACATCACCTACCTTCTAGTAAAACCTCCTGCAATTTGTCAACATGCACTCTACGTTCTGACCCAGGAATTCTTAACCTGAAGTACCATGGAACTTTGGATGGGTTTCAGAGATTCTGGTGAACTCCATGAAATGGTTAAAAGACAAGTTTTAAAGAAAGATAAAATCGTGACTCTTGTACAAATATAAAATGAATACATGGTAAAGATTTTAGTTAGGTAATTAATGAGAGAACAAATGTTAAAAACCAGTTCAAAGGAGAATTCAAAAAAGCAGATACATACAGATAATCGGGAACTTTGAAATGAATGTTGATTGATACTGGTTAGGGCAATAATTAATTGCATCTCCACTGGGTAAACATAAGTTCCATTTTTATCGTTTTCTACAAGTTACACAGTTGTAAAATAGCTCAATGACAACGAAAAGGCACAGATAACCTGAAAGAGTGAGCTAGACTAGACACCATTTTTTTGTGTGTGGATTTTTTGCCATTTCAAAGTTTTTCAAAATGTTTTGACAGGTACATGCACATTTTCCTGGGAAGCTCATCCATAACTTTAACACGTTTTCAAAGGAACTGGTATGCCAAAAAAAGGTTAAAAACCATTGTTCTAGTTACAGAGGACTATTCAACGATACCTGAACACTTAATGACCTGTGTCTTTGCCTTGATGAGTTTTCTCGCCTAAGCTGCCTTATAAACCCCTATTCAATTTCCAAGGCCCAGGTAAATGGTATCTTACTCTTTATGGCCTTCCACCACTAATTAACTGCCTTCTCATCTGTTTTCCCTAAGTACCTCAATTAACGCACTCAGTACACCATATTTAGCACTTATTATTTGTTAGCTTCCTTCCATGACTGGATTTTCAAGTCTTTGAGGAAAAGCACTAGAATCCTGCAAAATAAAATGACTTAATTTTGGAATACAAGTCCTCACATTCCTTTGGCAGCCCAAGCTCAACCTCGATGTGCGAAATAAGACACTTTCCCTAGGAACTACGGCGCCTCTCGGCAGCCGTACTTCCGCACGGCCTCCGCCAGATACGGGGCGTGCCGCAAACCTCCCAACGCAGTGCACTACACGCCCCCACTCTTTCAAGACTGGAACCACAGGGCCGCCAGAAGACTTTTGCGCGTGCGCACAGAGAACAAGGACGAGCGAACTGATGGGTTCGTGGGAGGGGGCGGGATGAGAGGGAGGACGGATGACAGAATGGGCTGCATGAAAAGGACTTGAGAGGAATTTACACTTTACCCAACGAGCGACCCATTAGGCCATCTGTAACTTACTCCGTTCAATTCCCAAAATACGGGGTCAGAGACCGCGTCCTTCAGCTCTTTCCGTCTCTCGATCCTTAACGTCGTGGTTATTTTCGCGTCATAAGACGAGCGACACCACTCTCTCGTCCCCCTCAAGAAAGACAGGCCCAGAGGCGGTGCCTCCGTCGTTCACGTCACCCGCAAGGGTTGGCTCTGGGAAGGCGGGGCATCGGAGAAGGCGGCCCGCTGAGGAGGCTCTAAGGTAATGAAAAATTTGATTGGCGGTTTGAAAACGGCGGTCTGGTTGAGGCGGTGGTGGGCGAGCTAAGTATCGGGTCCTCGTCTGCTGCGGTCCCGGGCTAATGACGTCACTCGTTCGCGGGAGAAATTCGAAAGTGGATTTTGTGGAACGAGACAGGTGAAGTGTTTCTCGGGGTTTCCGGCGAATGAAGGATGGATAGGCAGGGGGACTTGAGCGATCTGGGAGAAGGGACGAAAGAATCTGCTCCGCAAGAAGCGGACCGGTGCTGGCTGGAACTGGGGCTAGGGGGATGTCAGTCACAGCTGTAGTAATTGGTGCCTCGTCTTCCGCGCTTTTCCCAGCGCCTGCTTTGCCCGCATACAGGTTAGGACCAGAGAGGACTTTGCTGTTTGTTTTTAGGACTGAC
This sequence comes from Cynocephalus volans, assembly GCF_027409185.1. Classification (NCBI taxonomy): domain Eukaryota; kingdom Metazoa; phylum Chordata; class Mammalia; order Dermoptera; family Cynocephalidae; genus Cynocephalus; species Cynocephalus volans. Next base: position 98,462,940 of record NC_084468.1, on the reverse strand, counting down.
AAGGAATCAAGGCTCCATTGTCATTTGGTGACACAGGATCATGGTTATTAGAATCTTGGCAATGAAATATGGGTTTCTTTTCGTTATTTGGACTTGGTGGTTTCTTAACAGGATGTTGAGTTCGTGATTCTAAAACTTTTAAATCTGAACCATTTAGGGGTTCACGTTTAGGGTTGGAAAAGCTTGCTTGTTCAAAAACAAAAGGACCAAAAGCATGTCGTAATTAACAAGAAGAATGGCTCATATTTTACTGAGAATACCGAATTATATACTCATATATATATATGATATATACGTGCTATGATAAGTATGTATGTACATATTTAACCACAGAACATCTGGGGTCTCAACACCACTTTAAAAACTTCTATGCAGATTAATCTTTCTGTTAATTAAAGGCGGGTCAACATTTGAATTGTGTGACATGTGGGCAGATTTACACTTTGAGGAAATGTTTTATTCTTGCGTGCTATTGGCTAAAGCCATTTTTCCTGTCTAATGGTAAGATAAAAAAGGAGTGTTGATTCTCATTGAATGTAAGTATTAGTGCTCTTCAAAGTATTTTAAAATCCAGTTAGCTTCCCCCCCCCCCCGAGGTTTAATCCTATAATCTAATTTACCACTTTTGCGAGTTTGAACCTAATCAGTTCCTTTTAAATTGGAAATCACAGAAGTAATATTTCTAATTTAGAAAAATAATGGGGAGTTTACTTTGCGATTCCTAAATAGCGTATAAGTAATTCTAAATTAGTAAATACTGGATTTATAATCTGTAAATAGTGATAATACCTACTTTTCAGGATTATGAGACTGGTAAATATTATATGTAAAGTATCTAGTCCAATTCCTGCCTGACACATAGTAGGTAATCAATAAATAGTTATAGAATGTTGTATTTATATGAGCACTAGAGTTTAAACTACTCGGTTTTGAATTCTGAATCTGCCATTTATTTACTTTATGACCTTGGGCAAGTTACTTACCCCACTTTCCTCTAAGGAGTTTGGACTTTCCATGAAGACAGTAGGAATCCATGGCAGGATTTTAAGAATAAACTGACAATCAGACTTTGGTTTTACAAAGATCACTCTGGCTGCTGAGTTGAAAAAGGCTGAGATAAAGGAGAGGCAGGCCCCAGTACATAGGTCACAGGACAAGACCCAGACCTAAAGAGGCAATGCCTTTCAGAAATATAACTTCCACATCCTACATCCCTCCTGTCCAGCCCACAGGAATTGCTAGATACCTAAGAATGCCAAGATGATAGAGGTCCAGAGAAACATATCATCCCTGGTGCTTTGGATCAACAGTTACTTGCTCACAGTTACTGAATGGGCTAGATAGTCTGTGTATGAAGATGAGAATACACGGTCATAGACACAGTGCTTGGCATGTGGCAGTTGGTAAAAGTATACCTCTTTAATAATAATTATCATTTATTCACTGCAACTACATGCTAGACACTGTTAGAATGCTATAAATGCTCACCACCTTGCAGTGTAGATATTATTTTTATATCCATTTCACAAACGAGGAAAGTGGGGTAAGTAACTTGCCCAAGGTCATAAAGTAAATAAATGGCAGATTCAGAATTCAAAACCGAGTAGTTTAAACTCTGGTGCTCATATAAATACTACATTCTATAACTATTTATTGATTACCTACTATGTGTCAGGCAGGAATTGGACTAGATACTTTACATATAATATTTACCAGTCTCATAATCCTGAAAAGTAGGTATTATCACTATTTACAGATTATAAATCCAGTATTTACTAATTTAGAATTACTTATACGCTATTTAGGAATCGTGTATTTAGAACATAGAAGGTTCTCTGAATTCAATTACTAATTATTTCAGTCTCTTCTCTCACCACTCACTCTCTTGCACTTCACCCCTTAATTGTGCTTTTTAAAGTTCCCTATCAGGCCTTTCTACATATCGATTCCTGTTTGGAAAACCTTCACTAGCATCTTCTCTTGATTAATGGTTATTTCAGCTTACAGCTTAGACATTACCTCCTTGTAGAAGCGTAGACCAAGTTGGGTGTTGTCCTATTTTACTGTAATTACCACTTATCACCCTGCTTATACTGAACATTTCCTTGAGACCAGGGATAATATTTTGTTCATTTTACTATCTCAGCCTAGCACAATGTCTGGAACATAGTAAGTACTAAGTAAATACATGCAATTTATAAATAACATGTAGGTGACATTTTATATGTATAAAGGAGGAACTGAACCCAGAATATCAAGTTATAGCTCTATTGAATCCCTCTAGGTCTTTTAGGGCCATGTCCTCAAACTTGAGCATGCGTCACTATCATTTGAAGAGTTTGTTAAAACACACACTACTCGACCCCAATTCCAGACTTTCTGATTTAATAGGTCAACGGTGGTGACTGAGAATTTGCATTTCTATCTAGTTCTTAGGTGATGCTGTTGGCCCGCAAGTTCATACCTTTGGAACTACTTTAGGAAAAAATAAAAAAGTGTTTCTTGGCATTTGTTTACTTCTTCATTTCACTGATTTTGGATTAACAAATTTGCTCACAATGACAATTTTATCCAATTTAGGGTAACTACAGTACATATTGTAACAGTATTAAAAAAGATTTTTCCTTGCAGAGGTATTGTATAATATTTAGTTTTAGATACTGTGGTATACTGACTTTAAGATGTACAGTAAAAGGAAAAATTTAAAACACAAGGGGGCCATCTTGTGGTGACCATAGAATTCATCAAACTTCTAAAAATTGAATTCTGGATATAAAGAACCTAACATTTACATGGGAAAAGTCTTATTTTCTGATGCATATTATGGCACCTAGAAATATTTTTGTAGACAACTAATTAATTTTTATATTTTGCTTAGTTTTCTCTTTACTTGGCAAATTCTTTTTCTACAGCATGGTATAACTTTTACTATGTCCTCAGTGACAGATAATTTGATTACACCTCCGTTTCCCTTGGAAGTTAGATATTGTTGTAACTTTTTGATTCCTGTCTCTGGTCAAGAGTTTATTGGGAAAAATTACATTTATTCTTTTCATCAGTGTTGAATATTCTGTGTCATTTTTTATTTTAGGTGGTATAAAATAGTTGAATAACTACTGATTATTTTCTGGGCCTTTCTGGTTTATAACTTCAGAAGAAACAATGGAAAGCCAAGAATTTATTGTAAGTCTTACCAATTTTCACAATTTCCTTCTCCACCCTCCCTCCATCCCTCCCAACTTTCCTTCCTTTCTTCCTGACATTTCATAAACATCTTGCTAGGGTTGCCAGATTTAGCAAAAACAGAACAAAAACCAAAAAATAGGACATCCAGTTAAATTTGAATTTCAGATAAACAATGAATACTTTTTTAGTATAAGTATGTCATAAATATGTCACTATATTTTGTCTGGCAACCCTATCTCTTACCTACTATTAATATTTGTCATACATAGTTCTTTGTAACAAATTCTTTGGAAGCTTGGGACTAGAAAACTATCTTTTTCTCTTGAAAACCTGACATGCCTTTCTGTCTAGATCAGTGGTTTGGTTTCAGACTCTTTGGTCTCAGGACCTTTTTACACTCAAAAAATTATTGAGGACCCCAAAGAGCTTTTATATATTGGGCTTATATCTATTGATATTTTTCATATTAGAAATTAAAATAGAAATTTAATAATATTTATTTATGAATTATTTAAAATATTAATAAATTTAATATATGTTAACGTATATAACATTTTTAATGAAAAATACCTAAGTTTTCCAAAACAATAACAACAGCAGAAAAGAATATATTGAGAAGAGTAGCATCGGTATACATTTTTTTGCAAATCTTTTTAACATTTGACTTAATAAAAGATAACTGGATTTTCATATCTGCTTCCGCATTCAATTTACAATTGAATCTTGCAGTATTGTATGTATGTAACCCTGGGAAACTCCATTCTGTACCCCTGAAGGAATGAGAATGAAAAGACAACATCATGAAAATAGTTATGATCTCACAGACACGTTTAAAGATCTTGGAGACCTCCAGGAGTCTCTGAACCACACTTTGAGAACTGCATGGATTATGAGTAAATCAACAATTTTTTCCCTTCCCACTGGTGACTAGAAAGCTCAAAATTATTTCTGGTACTCAGTTAACTTTTCAGTTTTTTTCTTTAGATTTTACCTCTCCTATCTCCCTTCCCCTGCCTTTTGCTACCTAATTTTCTTTCTTTATTTTTTTAAAGTTAATGTTTTGTTGTTATTAGGATATCTGTGCTTTTATTTTTATAAAAAGCGTCTTAAATATTTTCTGTATGTAGGAAGGGTATAAAATACATAACATCAAATATATATAAATACAAACCATTTTTTTGCTTTTGTACTTTTTGGAAATAAGGTCCTATACACTCATCAAAAGATGAAGAAATCAAAAGTATGGCAAGATGGAATTCTAAAGATCACTCACTTAGGAAACAAAGTAAGTGCAAAGCAATTGACTACAGAGTCCAAGAGCTAGGTTCTCACTTTTTGATTGAATATTAAGAAAACTCTGTAGAAGATAAAATGTTAGGTATGTCCATACACTGATGTGCTGTGAAAACAGAAGTTTTCAAATGATTCCCATATCACAGTGGTTAATTTGTATATTATAAAAGTTCAGTAAATGTTACTTGTTTTGATTAAAAAATTTATATTATCAAGTGCATTCTATGTGCCAGGCATGATGTTTTAAGTGTATCAATATTCTTAGACTATATAACTCTCCTACTGGTTAGTACTATATTTATCTTTATTTCACTGATGATGAAACTGAGGCACACAGAGGTGAAATAGCTTGCCCAAGGATCTCACAGCTTGAAAGTGGAGTTATAATACATGGAACTAAGCTTTTTGGCTCCAACAATTCTACTGTCTCTCTTAATATTACTAATTTAAAAAAAGAACTTTATTACAGATGAGTTGGCAATATATAGGATACATTAATGACATCTATGGCATCCTGAATGAAGTTCGTACTCCTCAGTCTAGCAGTTGAAGATGTCCATATTCTGCCCTTATCCTACCTATCTGTCACTGTGAAGTTATCACTAAGGGAAGCTTTTCAGAAAGGAAAATGCTATTTATTATTATTTTTAAAAATTTAATGTTTAATTTATTAAAACAGCAAATTAAAGAAAAAGTTTGGCCTTAAGCTTTTATGTAATCCTTTTAAATTTATAAACCTAGTTAAGTTTAACAGTTATTTTCAATGGAATCTTAGCTTAATGTTCACTCAAGTTGAAAAAGCTAAATGCTTTAAAATAATCAGTCTTTTAACAAACATAATTTACCTTAAGCATTTAAATCAAATTTATAAATTTACTATATTTGATTTTCTTTCTTCAGCATTTTAGTTGCCCCTAACCAACAAAAACTTTCCAAGTGCTTAAGCCCTTCCAGTAATTCTAATAAATTAAATTTATGAATACAGTTAATTTTAATGTCCTTTAAGTATTCTAATACTGTTTATAAACCTAGTAAAATTTACTTACCCCTTTCTTTTCAATTTAAAAGTCAGATATCCAAATGAATTTCTCAATTACACATTTTAAATTGGAATCATAAAGCTAATCTGTTAGATATATTTAAAATATAAATTGTCTAAAATATTACAAGTACCTTATAAAATCAAAAAGAACTTCTTAAAACTAAAAAGAACACAAATACTTTAAATATCAGATTACCTAATATCAGATTGTCTAATTACTAAAGCCTATTTATGGTCCTAATTCAAAAATATTGATATTTTTGGTTTGAATTCCAGTCAGATGTGTTATCTTGGACAAGTTATTTAGCCTCTCAGTCCCTCTATTTTCTTTTGAAAATGGTGAAAATGATACTTTATAAAGTTGTCTTAAGGATTAAGTGAAAAAATGTAAAACTGTTAACAAACCACTTGCCACATCATAAACACACAATTGAATGGTAACTTATAATTCTTTTTTTTTTTTTTAATCATTACACAATGTGAACATTTTCTGTGGCCCTTTACCAATTTTTCCCTAACTCTCTCTCCCTTTCCCTCTTCTCCATCTCTGGTAGCTTCAGTTCAATTGTCTCCTTTTGAAAGTTCAAGAAATTATTGTGATTGTTGTATCTTTCTTTCTTGTTTTATTTTTTATTTTTTCAGCTCCCACTTATGAGTGAAGACATGCATATGGTATTTCTCTTTCTGTGTCTGGCTTATTTTACTTAACATAATTTTCTCTAAGTTTATCCATGTTGCTGTGAATGGCAGAATTTCATTCCTTTTTATGGCACATTAGTATTCCATGGTGTATATATACCATATTTTCCTTACCCAGTCATCCATCGATGGACATTTAGGTTGGTTCCAACTCTTAGCTGTTGTGAATAGAGCTGCAGTAAACATGGGAGCGCAGATATCCTTTTGACATGATGATTTCCATTCCTTTTGGTAAATACCCAGCAGCAGGATTCCTGGATTGTATGGCAGTTCTATCTGTAGTTGTTTGAGGATCCTCCATACCGTTTTCCATAACAGCAGCACTAATTTACAATCCTACCAACAGTGCAGGAGAGTTCCCCTTTCTCTGCATCCTCACCAGCATTTGTTATTCTCTGTCTTTTTGATAATGGCTAGACTAACTGAAGTGCAATGTGGTGAACTCCTGGAGTTTTTGTTTGTCTGGAAAATACACTATTTTTCTCTCATTTCTGAATGATATCTTCGCTGCTGATAGTATTCTTGGCTGGCAGTTTTTTTTTTTTTGTATTTTGAATATATCATCCCATTTTCTTTTGGCCTGTAGAGTTTCTGTTGAGAAATCTGCTGTTATTCTGATAGGGGTTCCCTTATAAGTGACTTGACACTTTTCTCTTGCTGCTTTTAGAATTCTTTTTGTCTTTGAGCTTTACCAGTTTGACTAGAATGTGACTTGGAGAGGAACTTTTTGGATTGAATCTGTTTGGGGATCTTTGAGCCTCCAGTATCCAAAGGTCCATGTCTCTCCCTATTCCTGGGAAGTTTTTTGTTACTATTTTGTTGAATAGGTTTTCAATGCCTTTTCCATTCTCCTCCCCTTCTGGAACACCTGTGATACATATGTTTGTGTGCTTAAGGTTGTCTGCTAGCTTTCTTAGATTTTCTTCATTTTTTAAAATTCTTTTTTCCTTTTTTTTTTGTTTCCCTGGGTTATTTTGAAAAGACTATCATCAAGGTCAGAAATTCTTTCTTCTGCTTGCTCTAGCCTGCTGTTTAAGCTCTTGGTTATGTTTTTTTATTTTATTGACTGAATCTTTCAGTTCCATGAATTCTGCTACATTCTTTTTTAAGGCAATAATCTCTTTGTAAATTTTTTCCTTCATATCCTGGATTTTTTTTCTCATTTCATTATATTGTCTGAGTCTTCTTATATATTATTGAGTTTCCTTAAGATTGTTGCTCAGAATTCCTTTTCAGTTATTTCAAGGGTTTCTTGCTCTATAGGGTCTGGTATTTGAGAATTATGGTATTCTTTTGGTGGTGTCATATTTTCTTGGTTTTTCTTATTTCTAGTATCTCTATATTAATATCTGGTCATCTGGTAGAGCAGTTGCTGCTTCTTTTACTCTGGAATAGGCTTTGAGAAGAGAGACTTCCTCTTCTTTTTCCATTATCCACTGGTGACTTTCCTTGTGTCAATGTGAGTGGGTGGTGGAAAGCCTGCATGTTGGCTGTGGCTGCTACTGTGGCAGCAAGCCATCCTTGCAGGCTCCTGCCTAGGACCCTGTGTGTGCTCTAAGTTGGGGAAAAGAGAGCTGAAGATATTGTCATAGTCATAACAACATGGATGTATAAAACAGTATGAAACATATAGGGAACTATAAGCAAATAAATTTGGCTGGAATGAAGGGCCCATGTTGTGAAATGACAGAATATAAAACTAAAGAGGTAGGCAAGAACCATATCATGAAGGACTTTTTGTATGCTCGTTCTTAGGAGCCAGTGAAGAATTGAGCAGAAGAATGACATAATCATATGTGTATTTTTAAAAGATCATTTGGCAGCAATGTAAAAGTTATGTAGGATGAAAGTCAGATTGGATTTAGGAAGACTGTTGTAGTGAAGAGGCTGTAGAATTATCTAGACAAAAAGTGGTGGGGGTCTGATCAAGCAGGCATTAGCAATGTCAATAGAGAAAAAGGATGATTAGAGAGAAATTATGAAAATATAGAATCTTCAGGTCTTGGAGATAGAAGATGATAGGAGAATCCAGAGTTACTTTTAGGTTTCTGTATTTTGATTATGGTACTGAGATAGGATATTTCAAAAATAAAAGTAAGTTTAGGGGGAACAATGAAGATTTTAAGTTCTATTTTGAACACACTGAATTTGAAGTATCCTACATATGCTCACGTAATTGGCTATAGGGACCTGGAATTCAGGGAAGAGTTCTGGGCTACCAATATAGACTGGAAGTTCCTGGCATTTAGATGGTATTTGAAGCTATTGGAGTGGACTCATTTGTTTAACAAATATTTTTTGAGCACCTATTAGGAGTTACACACTGTTCTAGGAGATGCAGCAGGGAACGAAGCAGGTAAATCTCTGACTTCATGGAAATAACATGGAGACAGGCTAGTAACTTAAGTGAATAGTTATGTTTAATGAGTGTGGCAAGTAGCAGGGAGATCAGTGTACTTGGAATAGACTGAACAAGGGTGGGAATGGAGATAAAGGGGATTATATAAGCCTTATTGCCTACTGGAAGGACTTTTGTTCTTAGGGAGCTGTGGATATATTGGAATGATTTGAGCAGAAGCATAACATCTGATTTGTATGGATGATACTGCTCAGGGAGGGAGTATAGAATGAAAAGAATAGAGTATTGTCACCCCAGAAAGAAATCCCATACCCATTAGCTGTCACTACTCACTACCCAAACCCCAGCAAACACGTATCTACTTATTGTCTATAGATTTGCCTATTCTAGAAATTTCACATGAATGGAATTATATATTATGTCATCCTTTGTGGTTTATTTTTTATTTTTTTTTTAGTTTAGCATAATGTTTTCAAGGTTCATCCATGTTGGAGATTGTATCAATAATGTATTCCTTTTTATTGCTGAATAATATTTCATTGTATAGATATATCATGTCTCATTTATCCAGTTATTAGTTGATGTCCATTTGGGTTTCTACTTTTTGGTTATTTTGAATAATACTGCTAAGAATATTCATGTGCGAGTTTTTGTGTAGATATATGAGGGCACTTCAAAAAGTATGCAAAAAAATGGAATTAAAAGATAGTAAGCATCTTTCCATGAACTTTTTGAAGATCCTTCATATATTTTTATTTCTCTTGGGGTATATACCTAGGAGTGGAATATGGTAACTTTTATGTTTAACCTTTTAAGTAACTGCCAAACTGTTTTCTACAGTGATGGAAATACCAATATTACAGGGGCTACTGGGGAAATTGCTAGAGTTACAAGGGGAGAGCCAGAAAATGATAATCACCTTAGCTTCCTTTATCTCCTTTATCTGTCACATTCACAAGTTTTATTCATTAGAGCTCATAAATAATTGTCTTATTCCCAATGCCAGTACCGTATTTTAAGCACTAATCATCTCCCTGATTCTCCACACCATACCATTGCAATAATCTCTTAACTGATCTCTTCTCCTGTTTGCCTCCTCTAATGAATTCCAATTCTGTTTTCTTCCCAATTCCATTCCAAGATCCTCCTGTTAGGAATTCAGTTCTTGAATTTTTTATGCGTATGCCTTCATTCTTGCACAGACTGAGTGATGCATATAAACATTTGAAATAGATGCACTTTCAAATCCAAGTTAAAGCAGATAATCCTTTCATTACATGATTTACTTGTATAACAGTATTTGATTTGCTATTGAAGATGTTTAAGAAAAGCATAATTATGTTCTGTTCTTTTTTAACATTTGTTTTAATACAGGCAATTTTATATGATGATAAAGGAACATGTTTGGAGAGTCTGTTTCTTAAGTGCCTTGAGGTATTTTAATATATTTATTCCTATTTTTAAGTTATTGTTTAAAAATCCCTTTAGATTCTTTCTTTATAAATGTTGTTAAATAATATAGTCATGGTACCAATACTAATAATTGTACCTGCTATTTGTTGAGCATTTATTATAACTAGACTTTGTGTTAAGAGCTTTTAGATATTGTTTCACTTAATCTTAATCAACACTGTAATTTTTACATGTTAGGAGTGTGGTGCAGAAACATTAAGTAGCTTGCCCACGTTCACAGGGTTACAGTGGTAGGGCTGGAATTAAACCCAAGAATTACTCTAAAATCTGATTCTATTACAGTAGTCTCCCCTTATTCTTGGGGGATATGTTCCAAGATCCCCAGTGGATACCTGAAACTTCGGTTGGTACTGAACCCTATATATACTGTTTTTTCTATACATACATACCTATGATAGAGTTTATTTTGTATTTATTTTGTTTTTGGAGGCTGGCTAGTATGGGAATTGGAACCCTTGATCTTAGTGTTGCAAGGTGGCACTCTAACTAACTGAAGATAACTGGCCAGCCTGATAAAGTGTATAAATTAGGCACAGTACTCTTGTTCCTTGTGGCTATTATTAAGTAAAATAAGGGTTATTTGAGCATAAGCACTGCAATACTGCCACAGTAGATCTGATAACTGAGATGGGTACTAAGTGACTAATTGGATAGGTAGCATGTACAGCATGAAGATGCTGAACAAAGGGATGATTCATGTCCTAGGTGGGATGGGGTGGGACAGTGAGAGATTTCACCACATAACTCAGAATGGTGTGCAATTTAAAACTTAAGAATTATTTATTTCTGGAATTTTCCATTTAATATTTTCAGGCATGGTCGACTGTTGGTAACTGAAACTGCGGAAAGTGTAACCGTGAATAATGGGGAACTCCTGTACAAGGGTTTTTGATAGAGATCTACAGTGGGAAATTTTTATGAAGTTATTCCCATTTAAGTGTTTACTCAAATACTTATTCAGTGTTTTTCTCCTACTGGAAAAAGGAAGGGAAGGGAACTATAGGCTTATTTTAATGTAAAGAATAAGGATATTAGAATTGGTCATTCTGGGTTCATTTCCTACTTTGAAATACTTCCTAGCTAACCTAACCTCTCTTTGGCTAACTTCTCAACTGTGAGATGTAGATCACAGACAGACTTTATAGAGTTGATCTGAAGATTGGAAATAACTTATGTAAAGTGCCTAGTAGTTTAGTGCAGTGATTCTAAATGTGTTAAGATATTCTTATTACGTTGATTTTTGGCTATGGTATTTAATTCATTTTAAAATTTTATGTGGCATTAGTACTGGATGTGGTACTTTTATATTTATCAAAAGAAGGTCTAGGAGAAGCATTGCACTGTATGCCAGTTATTGGTAACTATTGTTATTATTTCATCTTAAATTGTTTCACTGGTAAAAGATTATTCTGATAAAGATTTTGTGTATTTTCAAACTAGGTTGATAATCTTATTTTTATGCTGCAGTTAGAGGTAGTTCTATATTTGTTCATTAAAATGATTAAAATGCTTTTTGGAATATGATTAAGCAAGCATAACAATTTTTTTTTGCTTGTCTTTGTATATCCAGCATGTAACAAAAGGCCTCATATAGGTCCCCATTACATATTGTTGAATGATCAAGTTAATGAAATTTTTTTATATTATTTTTTTTTACATTATTATCCTTTTTTGTGCTTGTTAATAGTTAACTAGTGCATAACAATAAATAAATAGAAGAATTTAGTAACTGATTCATTCAACAACTATTTATTGAACATCCATTGTTTCTTGGTTGGTGCTAGTGAGCTTACTGGAACACACAGGTAATTAAATAATTAGATGAATATGGTTTTGACTTTTATTCTTTAAAATTTAGGTGAAACCTGGAGACGACTTAGAAAGTGATCGATACTTAATCACAGTTGAGGAAGTTAAAGTTTCTGGAAGTATAGCTATTAAACAGGATGTCATTAAAGAGGCACCAGAGTCAAATTCAAGGAAGTATATATCCTCTGGCCGGTCTCTTGGATGTCAGCCCGCTGGTTTAAAAAGGAAGTTTTCTGTAAGTTTCTCTGTGAAAAATAGTACATCAACATGTATTTATAAAATCGTTGTGAAAAGTAGTGAATTTTGAAGCTGTTGTACTCTGTCGTTAAAATTGTATTTGATAGTATACTTAGATAGAAAGGAAATAAACCCTACTTAGAAAAATCTTACTACAAATGAATGTTTACATTTTAATTTAGAAAACTTTAAATCTTAATTATTACTTTACCTTAGGCAAAGCATACACATTCCTTATTTTATTTTTTTTAGTCAGTTCATTTTACATTTTCTTTATAGGTAATGATACAACTAATAATTGTTTTAATATTTTTAGGGTTTTCAAGGACCACGTCAGATCCCAAAGAAAATGGTTATTACAGAGAATGGTGAATCAGCTGCATCATTTGAGGATAAAAAACCTGGCCCTACTGTTTTTTCTTCATTCTATAGCACATCTCCTTTATTTTCTACCAGTGGCGAGAAAGATATAAATAATATGCCAACGGACCCTGAGAACATTGTTACCTACAAGAACAGGGAGAGAAATGGCATGCTTTTTCCTTCGGTTGTCTCTACTCCATCCTCCAATATTAACCTCGATATGCTATGTGAAGAAAATTATTTTACCTCTCCTATCAGTTCAGGAAGTAGGCATTCAGACTCTTTACTGACCAATGAGCCCATAAAAAGATATAGTTTGGCATCTCGCTATTCAGGAGTTTCACAAAACATCAGAAGCAAAGCACAGATATTAGCTCTTCTGAAATCCAAATCAACTAGTACATATAAGGAACTAAATGCTGAGATTACAGAACATTTTCTTCAGATACAACCACAAGAAATTTTAAAAATCCCTGCTAAACCAAAGTGCTTAATTCAACAGGAAGAGTCTGCAGAGGTGAAGAGCACAGAAAATTTACACTACCATCATCAATCAGAAAATACTATGAGAAATAAAAGCCGGTGGTCGATGTATTTATTCTCACAGAGATCACCTATACATTCTTCTGCTACAGATGGAAATGACATAGAAAGGAAACCCAAGGCCCAGGAAGATGATATAAATTTGAATTTGAAAGACCTTTTGGTACAAAAAAAGGTACAGTTCTTTGAAACATGGGCTGAAAAGGTGAAAAAGTATAATGAAGACAAGCCAGTAGATCGTAATGATCAATTCTGTAATCAGGAAGTAAAATTAGAAATGCCTTCATTCTGTGAAAGCAACAGCTTACTGATTACCTGTAGCAGTGCAGAGAATGATGGTTTATTATCAGAATTTGACATTCAAGAAAATAATAAAAAGCCCTTTAATCAAAATAACAAGGTGTGCCTAAAAGGATCAATTCTCATTAGAGAAAATGCTGAGGAGGTAAATAGTTGTGAAACACCAGAAAAGGAGCATAAACAACTTGAGTCATCTCTGCCAGAATCAGAACATCTACAAATTGAAACTTATGTAACCAGCAATTCTAGGATCTCTGATGACATTTCAGACATGTTTTCTAAACATAATACTGATGATGAAAGTCTTAATAGTATTCATGAATCTCTAAGCCAAGTAACACAACCATTGTTGGAGGTAAATTTTGATCTGGACAATTTTGAGACCAGTGACATGGAGGAGGAATCACAGGAAAGCAACAAAATTTACCAGGATTCAGAGAGTTGGGTAAACGAAGTTTTGGTTAATAACAGCAATGCATGTGTTCAAAAGAGATGTGAGAATATAAGCTGTCAAGAAATTGGCAATGAAGATTTGCCACTCTTAACATCTATTGGTGGCAAACCTACAGAGACATTTCTTACTCAAGAGACTCTGTCACCATCACAGTTTTGTGATGAAACTTGTGTAGCTTTTGACATGGGACCTTGTGAAGATGGAAACACTGCAAAAGAAATAGAGGAGGAGTATAGTGACACATTAAGCCATTTTGACACATCTTTAGAGTGGACTTCTGATGTATTTGTAGGTAATAAAGAAGATGCTAATAAATCTATCCAAAAAGTTAGAATTAACTGTGATTTTGCTTCACTCCCTAATAAATCTAAAGATATAAATACGAATTTATGTATTCCTCCTTTTCCAAACAAAGCCACTAATCAGACTCCTGAAAACAATATCCTGTTTTTAGAAGATGCTCAACCTCAGTCTTGTATTTTGGGAAGTGACTTAGACAAAAAAGATGAACAGATTTTACCATCAACCTCTAGCAGTGACAACAGTATCCAACTATTAAATACCAGTCAGAATCACTCTGAATGTACTGCACTTGATAAACCAAATACCCAAGTTTCCAATTCTTTGTTTTACTCTCTGGGAATAAAGCATCCTATTTCCAAATACATAGAAACAGATATTCCTGAATCTGAAGATTTGGTAAAGATTAGAGGTTCATCCCAGGACCATGTTGAAGTCGAAACTGCCAGAAAAAGCAAACAATACTGGAATAATCCTAGAAATTCTTCAGAACTTTCTGGATTAATAAATAACATTTCCCTTTTAAAGTCACTGTCTGAGCACAGTACAGCTTTAGATAGCTTGGAAGTACTGAAAAAGAAAAATACTGCCTTTAAACAACAAGGAACTCAGCAGACATATGAGCTGGATAGCAGTCCTGAAGGTCAGAATGGCATGTCTGTTTTGGATTTTTCTCTTTATAGCTCAAAGAATTACTTATGGTGCGGTGCTGATAACACCAAGGTCAAGGATTCAGATCCCTATACCAGCCAGATGCCCTCCCCCACCACCCCAAAAGAATTATGTAGTGTTTAGCTAGGTAATACAGGTAATACATGTACTTAGTAAAACCAGTTCTAGTAGTGGATAGTATAGTGAAAAGTATGTCTCCTTCCTACTGTGTGTAGTCCCTCAGTCCACTCAGAATTAGCCACAATCTGCTACGATATCCTTCCAGAAATAGTCTATGCATATATAAGCATTTATCAACACGTATTAGTGAGTATATTTTATATATGTACATAAGTGTTTGTATCTGTGTCTGTATTATAATCCATTCTCATCATTATTCATTTTTGGACATGTACTAGGATATACTTTAAAAAACAACAACAACATGAATTCATATTCATGTACCTGTAATTCCAATCTTACACTACAGTATTCTCTTTCTTCCATTCTATAATTTTGCTTCTTTACTCCCACAGTATGGAAGGCCTGGTCCCAACAGCATCAGTATACTCTTCAGTTCTACAATTCACACCAAATAGTTCCCAAGTTGTCATGACGATATCACTGTTAGCAAAAAACCTTTACAAATTGGTGAAGTTGACAAATCCTTTGTAGTTTTTCTTTTTAAAATATATTTTATTCAGAGTATAGAGTTGTAGTACCACTTCAAAAATTACTTATGTTACTTTTTCTTAAGCATGACATATTATTTGATATATAGTTAAGTTCTTTGCTTATATTCTATATGAGGGCTTTTTGTCCATCCTTGTTTATATAATTTTTATTCCTGACTATATAAAATATTAATTGAGTTCAAAAATCAAAGCTATATAAAAACTGACCGTTAGAACTCTTTCTTATACCTCCCATCCCATTTCTATCCACCTTCTGTAGGTAACCAATGTATTGTACCTGTGTCTTTTTGTAAAAATAAATAGCTCCATATATAAATTCTTATTTCTTATTATTCAACAAAGGATATCATACTCATATATTCTTTAGCACTTAGCTTTTTTTCACTTAATAATGTATCCTGGAAATCATATCAGTTCATAGGAGTCATCCTCACTTTATTGTTCATTGTAGTATAATACTCCACTGTGTGGATATACCATCATTTAACCATTCTCCTATGCATGGACATTTAGGTTGTTTCCAGTCTTTTACTATTACAGATAATGTGATGATAGATAGCTTTATATATCTATAATTATCTCCATATAAATAAATGGGTTTTTTTTTTTTTTCATATTGTTGTAGGTGTGTCTTCAGGGCAAATTCTTAGAAGTATAACTGGTGGGTAAATGGGTAAATAGATGTGTAGTTTTATAAGATATGTGAAAGTTCTCTCCATAGGGATTATATCATTTCTTACTCCCACCAGTAATATATGAGTGGCTGTTTCTCCACAGCCTTGCCAACAGAGTGTGTTGCCAAGATGTTGAATTTTTGCCAATTGTGGATGAGAAATGGCATTTCAATGTATTTTAAATTTGTGTTTCTATTATAGGTGAAATTGAGCATTTTTTTCCTATGTTTAAGTTTCATTTTTATATCATTTCTCATGAACTGTCTGTTCTGCCTTTTTGTACAGTTTTTTAATTGGTGTTGGTCTTTTTAATTCTCCTTGATTTATAAGAGTTTTTTATATGTTAAAGATATTAGCCCTTTATGATAAATGTTCCAAATGTTTTCTTTCAGTATGTCATTGGTCTTTTTGAAAGGACGAGTCGACACCAGTTGACGAGCCACCAGAGAGAGCTTGATATCCCCTACCCGCTAGGAAGTTAAGCAAATGGGCAGTGTCAGCTTGGGATTGTTCCCATGAAGGACTGCATAGAAGGAGATCGTCCACATATTGTAATAAGGTGGACTCTGGATGATTTAAGTGAAAAGATTTGAGTTCCTGTGCTAGGGTCTGCCTGAAAATATGAGGGTTATCCCGAAATCCCTGTGGCAGGACCGTCCAAGTGAGTTGTTCGGAGTGACGGGAGTGTGGGTCAGTCCATGTGAAGGCAAAAATGACCTGAGTATCGGTTTCCAGGGGTATGGAAAAGAAGGCATCCTTTAAGTCCAGAACTGAGAAATGAGTAGAGGTCACTGGGACCTTGGAAAGAAGAGTGTATGGATTTGATACAAGGGGGTGAATGGGAATGACAGCGGCGTTAACAAGGCGGAGATCTTGGACGAGATGAAAGACGCCATTAGGTTTTTTTACAGCGAGTATGGGAGTATTGAAAGGGGAGTGAGTGGGACGGAGATACCCCTTTTTTAATAGGTCCTGAATGATGGGGCTTAACCCGAGGAGGGCTGTTGTGGTTAATGAATACTGAGCCTGACAAATATATTTGGAAGGGTCTTTTAGTTTTGTGCATACAGGGAAACACTGGGCCAGAGCAGGGCTGGCAGTGTCCCAAACTGTGGGGTTAACAGGGTGTGTTAAGATGGGTAAGGACTTCTTTGGAGGGGTGGGATTAGTAGGATCTTGGGCTTGAACTAGCGCTAGGAGGAAGGAAACGGGGGAAGAGAAAGAGGACAGGGGCAAAGTAATGGAGACTTGAAGCCGTGATAGAATGTCCCGACCCAACAAGGGGACGGGGCATTGTGGCATGACTAGAAAGGAATGGGAGAAAACGGATTGAGTGCCTTGAAGGCAGCAGGTTAAAAGAGGGTTTTTTTGGGGAAAGATTTGTTTACCTCCTACCCCGACTATAGGAGAGCTGCTGGAGGTGGTGGGGCCTTTATATTCCCTTAAGACCGAAAAGGTGGCTCCAGTGTCCAGGAGGAAAGATATTGGGTGGCCGTTCACAACCATGGATACCCTGGGCTCCTGCTTTGTTATAGAGATGGTCGGGAAGGGCCCAAGGCTCCGTCAGTCCTCCTCAGCAAGGCCCACCATAGGTGGTGTCCACGGTTCGGGGGACTGTGGGGCAGTTGGTCCCTCACCCCTTCGGGCGAGGGGGCAGTCAGATCCCCAATGTCCCTTTTTGCATTTTGGACAAGGAGTGGTGGGTGGCCTGGAGGTGGGGCAAGCCTTTGCCCAATGCCCTTCCTTTCCACATTTAAAGCGGGCTCCAGGTGGAGGCTTAGAGGTGGAGGCTGTGGGAGGGCGCCCAGGGGGTTTGATAAGCCGGGCCAACATCTGGAAGTTGGCGTGGTCGGCCTTTTGTTTTCGACGTTCCTTTTCCTCCTCCCAATTATGAAAAACCTTGAAGGCCACTGACAGGATTTTGGTCCGAGGGGTTGCAGGACCCTGCTCTAATTTTTTAAGTTTAGTTTTAATGTCGGGGTAGGATTGGGCCAGGAAATAGGTCATAAGGACATGCCAGCCATCTTCTGAGTTGGGGTTTAAGTTAGTGTATTGTTGAAAGGCCTGAGTTAATCTATTGAGGAACTCGGAGGGAATTTCCTCCTTTTTTTGGACAATTTCTTGAATTTTTTGGAAATTGATGACCTTGCGAGCCGATTTTTTGAGGCCAATTATTAAGCAAGAGGCCAAACGATCTCGAGCCTGGATTCCCTGGGCTGTGTTATAATCCCAATTAGGTTCTTGTTCTAGGACTGCTTGGGGGCCTGGCGGGTGATTCAGATTGGTACGATGGATGTCAGTGGCATGGATTTGGGCTGTATCCCAGACCCTGCAGCGTTCCTCGGGGAGGAGGGTATTGGCTAGGAGCATGAAGATGTCATGATGTGTGAGGCTGTAGGCCTGCAGGATCCATTGGAATTCATTAATGTAGGTGGTAGGGTAAGTAGAGAAAGAGCCTAGTCTTTTTTCTAATTCTGTAAGGTCAGCTAAGAAAAAGGGAACATGGACCCTAACTACTCCTTCAGCCCCAGCTACCTCACGTAGTGGGGCAATTGTTAAAGGGGCGGGAGGGGTCCTCGGGAATGGGTGAAAGGGGGGCTTAGTGGGTCAGGAGTAGGGGAGGGTAAAGATGGAGGAGTGGATGGCGCAGGAGGTGCAGAAGGTGACGGGAAGGAGGAGGTCGGTAGGGTGGGGGTTCATCAGCAGGGTCAAAGGTGGAAGAATCGAGGAGTGACTACAGGCTAAAAGGACTTGAGAGGGAGCACAGGAGGAGCAGAGGGTGGGGTTCTGAGCCAAGAGGCGAAAAGCCTCGATGTAGGGGATCTCCTTCCATTTTTTTAGGATCTGGCAGTAGTTAAAGAGGTCTTGTAGAATGTTAGGATCTAGTGTGCCCTCAGGGGGCCATGTGTTTTGATTATCTAAAGGATAATAAGGCCAATCTTGTGTACAGAATTTGGTGAGGAGTTTGGGCTTAATATCCGGCCTGAGGGAAAGGTTGGTGAGGTTTTTCAGAAGGCATTGAAGTGGAGAGTCCCCTAGGGAGGAGGAGGAAGCGCCCATTCTGGTCTCTTAATGGGAATTTAGACAGAAATCGGACAGAGATTAGTGATAAGACAGATCCTTTAGCCGGTTCGGAAAGGCGGGATCCTAGAGGGCATCCCCAGTAGGTCACATCAGTCCCGGCAGGTTCAGGTACAAACCAGGAGGAGAGAAGGGAGGTGTGGGTCGTCACTCAGACCTTCACTTCTCTAGGGCAAAAGCCTGGTGCCTGAAGGAGCCTAGCGCTAGGAATTTCTGGTCGGGTCCTGGACCCGGGAGGTGGAGAGAAGAGAGTGGTGGACAGGAGGGTGAAAGAGAGAAGGAGAGAACAGAATGGGGCTTTTAACCTCCAAAAATGAAAGTAAAAGTTTACCGGGGCTTTGGAACCTGTTATAATTTGGGAATTTATGGTGGTCGTGAAGACCATGGTGGGGTGGGGTATGGGCGTTAGGGGCTACCGGACCGATCACATCTAGACTCCCTGCGGTAGCCTGAAAAAGGGCTGGTGCCCTTTAGGAAAGGGGGCTTACCTAATGATGAGCCGTTGGTGAGCGGAAGAAGCCAGTGCTGAAAAGAATGGACGAGGGTGGACCGTCAGTGGTGAGCGGTGGAAGGGAGGCCGGTCCTGGCGGGACGGAGTTCCCGAGGGGTGACTCGAAAAGTGTTGCCGCTGCGATTCGAAAAGTGTTTCCGCTCGAGGGAGCCCCAAGGGGCGACTTGGAAAGTGTTGCCACTGCGATCCGAAAAGTGTCGCTGCTCGAGGGGAATTCTCCCGGGTTTTGGCACCAAATGAGAGGACGAGTCGACACCAGTTGACCACCGGAGAGAGCTCATTTATTAGGCAGCACACACACATATATATAGGGCTTTAAGGGAAAGCTGATTGGTTTAAAATACAATCCCTATTTAGCATACTGCATGGGGCTTGGGGGGGAGCTGATTGGCGTGCGATTCATGCCGGCAGGAAGGAGAATGTGGAAGAGAAGGGCAACCAGCGCCATGATGGGGTGCGGCCGAGAAGGGCTTATGTGATCAGGGTGTGATCCCTTGGGGCATTTGGGTTCTTACACTTTTGATTTTGCTTATGGTACATGGCCAACAGCATTGTCTTTTTAAGAATGTAATAGAAAATAGTGTATACATATGAATGTAAGTGAACAATGCACTTTATGATACTCTCAAATTGAACTCATTTGAATGTCTCAAGTGATTCCTGAGAAAAGTATGAATAAATTATTTACCTACTAAAATGATTCATTGTAATGTAAAGTTTGATGATAATTGTTATAGTTTATTTTCTAAAAAATTAAAAATAAATAAAAAGCTTTAATGAAAAATATGGGTAGATATAATTATATAATAACATACTAGAATATACATTTCTAATATGAAGATTTAGGAATTATAACATTTAGTTTTGGGAAACCTACTCTCATCAAGTTGATAAAGAGGATTACAGTTGATTCTCATTATTTGCTGTAGTTGTGTTCTGTGAAATTACCACAAACACTGAATTAGTGAATGATGAACCATTGCTCCTTGTGGAAATACAGGATTAGGTTCCTATAAGCCTCTGGTCAGAACATTTTCAACTCATCAATACATAACCTTGTTTTATGTATGTTTCTGTTTAAAGACACCTTATTTAATGTGCATTATTGACTCATAAACATTGAACTCACAGCCAACAGCACTATAACTCATGCCTGAACAAAACTTGTGTAGAACACATATTTTCTCCATAAGGGATATCACAGCCTTCTTTATTCTAGGGGACATTTTAAATAGCTAAATCACCAACAAAAAGCACAGAAATATGAAAAATATAGCACTAAATGGACCACGAAAAAGACACTTGTTTACAGTATAAGCTTAAACAAGAAGGTAGAGTGTTGCCTTGAAGGGAAACTGCATTTCAGACAATTCATTTTTTGCTGCTCTGTGCATGTCTATGAAAGACCATGAAAGCACTGTGAGTATTGATTTTGGGGTTACAAATAAATTTCAAGGAGTAGGCAGACTCCATGAGTAATGATCAACTGTTTTGCGATGTAAATGTATTTCTCTAAAAAGGATACATTTATAAGTTGGTTTTCCTGACACAATTTGAGAATATTGAATCTATTGGAATATAGCAAATAATTTCATGGAGTTTATTACAAAGAGAAGAATCAATTTACCACCATTTTTTGGGGGGGTTGTGGGTGGCTGGTCTGTATGGGCATCCAAACCCTTGACCTTAGTGTTATCAATACTGAGCTCTAACCAACTGAACTAACTGGCCATCCCTACCACCAATTTAGAATGCATGAAGGTATTAAAAATATCTCCAATTTGTTCAAGTTTTTGTGAGATGATTGAATATAGCTTAGAAATGTTCATTTAGAATTTTATTCTGGAATGAAGGCAGTAAAGTAAAGGATTGAATATAGCTTAGAAATGTTCATTTAGAATTTTATGCTGGAATGAAGGCAGTAAAGGAAAAACACAAATTTTCATCCAGTGCCTTTAAAAAACTTTATAGAAGTAACATGAAGTTCCAAAATCCATTTATTTTTATTTCATTTAACTTATTCTGAATTTTAACAGAACAGCAATGAAACCAGAAATAGCAATTGCCTAAAAATGAAGATTACACCAAATATAGCTATGATATTTTTTTACAGTAATAACATTACAATTATACTCTTCTGACTTTAGATGAAACAATTTTTTTGAATAGGCACTTATTCTTTTAAGAAAAAAAGGTCCTATTTTGAAATGGACACCCAAAAATGTGTTATGATGAGCCACCCTCCTTTTCATTCTGCAGACTTGCCAACTTTTCTACCCATAGTCTTTGTATTTGTTCTCCTTTCATCCGAACATGTTTACCCCTGGCATAGTTGTTTATTTCTTCAGGTTCTAGCTTAAGTTTTACTTTCTAAGAGAGAACTTTCCTATCCACCGTATCTAAAATTACTCTCTATCATTTCTTTCCGTATGATACCCTTTTGTATCATAGTCTGAATTTCTCTAGTTTAATTATTTGTCTTCTGTGTCCCTCCCTTTTCAAGGGATTTTGTCTTGTTCACTGCTGTTTCCCCAGTGCCTGGCATACTGTGCTTAGAAACTAATTGTTGAATGAATAAATTAATATAAATTTTTTTCCAAGCCATAGTTAAATGGATTTAAGATAGATTCAGAAATGGCATTAAGTGCTTTTTCGTTTGCTATGGTTGAACACACAAGTATAATGGTGATCGTGGCTTTCTTGATCCTAGCCATTGGTCAATATATCATTTTTAGCATTTGTAGCCTAGGTTATTTGCTATTGGCTTAATATTTATTTTTCAAATAGTTTGGAAAAAAAAGACAAGGAAACATTCCTACCGTTGACTTAGAAAGTAACCAAAAAGGCTTTCATTCTAAATATTTTAAAATTTTAATCATGAAAACGTTCAAACCTATACAGAATAGTACAGTGAAAATTTTGTCTCATCTCAAAATTTAAGTTATATTCCTTGTTCCTTTCAGTTTTAGAAATAAGTAAAGTTTTATTAGAGCACTACTATACTTACAATGAATAAGATCATTTGATTTTCTTCATCACAGCTAAGAATCCATTTACTACAGTAGTTTCACAAGCTATATCAAAGTCTCATCTGAACCAGGATTCTCAGCAGGTACATTTTTTTTTTCCTATCAGTATATTTTATTTTGATATGAATGTTCTGTAATTTGTAATAGAATACAGAGGTCTCAAGCTGTCTTGGTTTTTGACCCCCCTTAGTATCTTAGTAATTTTTTTATTGCATCCTTTGGTGAAAAGAAATAACTAACAGTTCCATTTATTAAGTATTTAGTAGTATTAAACAACTTATAAGTATTTATATCTTAGTAACTTAGTAAGCATTTTATTTTTAAATAAACCCAGTTACTAATGTAATATGTGCCCCGTTAGGAACTGCATAGCTTCTCAAACCTTGGAGTAGCTTAGATAACATCACCCCATTTCTTGTTCCACATTGATTTTCTTATGATAATTGCTTTTTTTTTTGTCTTAAGACTTTCAGAAGGAGATAATTGCTTTTATCATATCAATTTCTGAAGAACTATCTTCATAAAGATGTGATGTCATTGAAAGAAATGTAGCGGGATCTGATGTTGAAACTAAACTACCTTGAGTTAGCAATTTTTTTAGTGTCTGACAAATGTCGAGGGACACTGTTTCCTTAAATTTAAAACATCTTGAGGAGCCCCTGTGAGTTCACTGCAGGACCCCATAGTACCTTGTTGCACAGTTTGGGAACCATGGTAGTAGTATGAAAAATAATAGTACTAATTAGGATGAATTGAAATTCTAGAATAAACCATCTAGATTTGTATTTCTCAAGGGGGATGCTGTTAGAATTTTTAGATGGACAATTCTTTCATTATATACTCTTTCTAGCATATATGTTTGGAGGAAAAGAAAGTGAAATGTTTCATTTGCCCCTATTTTGTATCTTACTTTATTTTCTGTGTTACCCAGTCCTTTTTATTTTTCCTCTTAAAAATCTTGATTTTTTTTCTTTCTTTTTTAAATACAGAAAACAGTGAAGAAAAAATAAGACTTACCCTGCCTCCCAGAGACAATTATTATTGTTTCCAACTTTTTTGGTGCCTTTTTAAAAAAATGTGGTTAGATTGATGTGTATTAATAATTTTATATCCTTTCCCCTTAATATCGTATTGTGTTATCTCACATTATCAAAAACTCTTGTTAAATATACCTTTTAAAGTTTACTTACCATTCTATCCTATGCTTTGGACAAACAGTTCCCTATTTTGTACGTTTAGATCATTTCCAGTATTTTGCTACTATAAATAACACTTTAGTAAATGTTTTTGTACATAAGTTATTATTTGCATTTTAATTTCTTTCCTTAGGTTTGATTCTCAGAAATGGAACTAATTACTTGGAAGGCTCGGAACAACTTTCTTAGTTTCATGTTATTGTCGAAGCTAAAAATCTTAGTGTTTTACAATTAGAATATTTCACTTCATTTTTACCAATACTGTTAAGAGCTTTTTAAATTCTTGCTAAGTAAAAATATGATTTTGTCAGCATTTTAGTTTTTAAAATCTTATTAGTGATAGTGTTCCTGTATTTCTTATGTCTAATACAAATTTATATTTTTATTTTTTAAATTACTGTTGCCTGTTTATCTTACATTAATGTTCTATTCCTAAGATACTCAAAGAAAATGATGTTGAACCAAGTGAACCACTTCAGTCTTTGCAGGTAAGTTATCTTTTAAAATGCAAAGTAGCCAGAAATTATATTTGTATATATAAGTAATGGCATATAATTTTAAATTTGTATTATATATTGTCAGTTTTCAAACTCATTTGTAATTACTCCTTTACTTGTTTAGATGAGCCTGCTGTCTTTGTATAAATGTCCTGTATGATCTGTATGATTTGGTTAAATAACAAATCCATTATCATAAAGCTAATTTTACAAATTTGCAAGCATTACCAAACTCATGAATTGTCATTGACAATTAATTGTTCATGCAGCTCTATTGTTTAAAACAGTACAAAATAAAATAAAAACAACTGTGTTGTGGTGACTTACCATTTTCAACCTTGTATATAAAAAGATCAAATGCAAAAATCATAAACCACTAGCAGATGCATAATTTAACTTACAAATAACCACATTCTTTTTTTTACTTGAAAAAATATTATTTTCCACCAGAATGAGTTGTCATTTCAAATGAATGTCACACATTTAAAAAAATCTGTTGTAATTCCACAGTAATGAAAGAGGTCTTATAATCTTTTGCAATAAAAATTATTTAAATCTGTTTTTAGCATTACAGTAGGAGTACATTTGTATTTTTGTAATAGGTTCGTTCTTACTACAATTCTCTGAAACAGCGTCTTCATGTACCTTGGTGATAGAAGGAATATTGAAACATTAAAGTTAGGGTGCTACTTGAAGATACACTTAATGCCACCTCTGCCTTATTTCTGTAAGTATAATCAGCTACACAAAGCAAAGGATGTGTTCCAGCAGGGAAGGTAGTACAGTACGCTAATTAACTTTTAAACTCACTATGTTAGAAAATTCCATTTCTAAAATATGAGTTGAACATTTTCAAGAACAACTTGGTTGGCAGTTGTGTCACTTGCAATAGAGTGTTATTAAAAGAAAGTGACAATTATTTGAAGAAATACACTTTTTCTGTCTATCGAGAAAAGATTTTCTTTCATAAATAATAAGAAAAAATTGCTTCTAGAGTTGAATTTACTTTCTAAATCTATCCAATTCATATTAAAAATTATGGTTATTTTATATATTACTTGATGAGCTAAAAACGACTAGTTGCTGTTGTCACTGTCATGTGTTTCACAGTCACTAGAAAATGATTCGATTCTTTGAAACTGTTATACTGTGTACAATTTTTCCTTTTTTAATTTTATACTAATATTTGAATTAAATGATCCACATTAACATAGTATTAGGTTTGATGGGTGATTTATTATGTTTTCTAGTGTTAAAAGATTCAGTTTAAAATTTAGAATCAGAATTTTCTAATATGCTGAGCTTTTAAATTAATTAGCATTTTATCTTATCAGCTAGAGCACTCCTGTACCAGGAAAGCCTTCTTATATGTATGTGTAGAGAGAAGCAAGATGGAGATGGCAAGTGTATTTTCAAAGGGCAAACCTGCTTTTAAGTTCTGCAAATATTTTCCATCAAACTTATGAACCACCTGCAAAACTATTCTAGTCAACTAAATAGATAACTAGGTAACTTATTGATATTTTATTCTACTTCCCTTCCTTGGGAAGTGACGAAGAGACTGCTTTTCTAGCTGTTATTCCTAAACAAGTAGACAGAAAAACCTGTGACCATAAGGTAAAATTTGTGAAGAACAGTAATTTTCTAACCCACTATATTTTCCTGCTGTTTTTTACATAAGTATCATAGTTTTCACAGGTGGAGAGTTAGGAGCATAATAAATTAGCCTGGTTTTAAGAATAAGTGAAACTATTCAATGACTCCTACCCCTTCTATTTTTGGTCTTGAACCTTCTCTGTACTACTAATGAGCTAATAATGCAGCGTATGCAGTATGAATACATACATAGGGTACACTAGATGTTGGATACAAAGCCATGAAGAGTACAATTAGTGAATGCTCTGTGGAGAAGAACATGAATATCTTTATAGTCTTTAACTCATTATAGTCTACTCTACCACTTCTACTTCTGACTGGATATATGGAAGTATGTATAATCCAAGCTCTAAGTAGTGCCACCTACTCCACATCAAAAATTGACAGAAACAACAGCATATAAATGGTTGGGTTTTGTAAATAGTGATTTCTATTCCTAAAACCCAGCACACATCTGGAAGAGATCTACATAGCAGTGTAGAAGACAAGGCACCTATTTCCTTGTGGGCACTGTATATTCTTTATCAAACAAAGCAGAAATATACAGCGTCTTTAACAGCTGAGACTTGTTTTTGTTGAAATGTATATATTTTTTTAAATTCAGAAGAATATTTTCAACAAAACTTCTCTATAAAGGCACATTTAGATTTGATTTTCATTTCAAATCTTTCAAATGTGTGATTTAGAATCTTCATTTTTGAATGAGTATATTGACGTATATTATTGTCATTTTGTTAATTCATCAGTTAGAAATAAATGATCCTTTATGTACATTCCTTTGACTCTATTAGTCATCTCATTTTTCCACATTCTGGGTAGGCTTTGTTACCTTGTGTGGAGTAAAAATCCTAGAACTCTCAAGGGGGCAGCAGAGAAAACCATTTAAAGCCTGAAAACAGGTTATTCCCTGAGAGGATGAAAGAACCTCTCTGAGGTATATGTCTGCATTGGAATCATATTCTTAGTCCTTTGCTCCCAAGAGTGGTGGGATATCAGATGTTCTACTGGGAGACACAGCCTATCATCCACCTTGCAGTTAAGTCTGGTAGTCTACAAAACAAGCAAAGGAAAATGCTTTCTGTGTTTTCTATTATCTTTTATTATTTCTATTATCTCTTCCCCTTATATTGTTGTATGTTTATTGATTGTTTTCTGTATGCCAAGCACTGTGTTAAATGTAGATGATACCCAGATGAAACAAAAAGGTCTCTGTCCTTAAGGGCCTTACAGTACAGTTAGCATACAGATAAGGAGAAACTTTATAGTAGTATGAAGTGGTAAGTCTGTAATGTATTTTGTTGTATAAATGTATTGTTGATTAAAATGATCGGAGACACGAAGGAAGACACAGCAGACAAGATGCAGGTGAAGAGCGGGGGGCCACTGCTCTCTCAGGCGAGTAGCACCGACCCAGCCACTGTTACAGCTTTTATTACATTTAGCAAGCTTATGCATGCGAGATAAGCATTAATGCATAAATTCTGTTATACTTTTCTCAAGAGCAGAAGGCTGTTACCTCCCTTCTCAAGCACTTGGTTATCTATAATGCGCCTCCTGGGAACATCCCAAGAAAGTGTTCTCACAACTTCAAATGTTCTCAAGGATTGTTTGCAATCCTTGACATTTCTTGGTTGTTTACTTGTATGCAAGTTCACCAAGTGAACACGTCCTTGGGTGCTGACCACAGAAGTCCATTAACCATTTCCTTCAATGTATAGTTGTGTAATGTACAGTGGAGGCATAGAGAAAGGAGCAATTAAGTCTTTTTGGATTAATTAGCCATTAATATTATACTCATCTTATACTTGTAATAAAAAAAATGCTTATTAATGTTGAACTTGATTGGAGTTAAACTGATGCACTTTAAATTAGTTACTCTTAGCATATGTTTTAGGATAATAGAAATATTTCCTGGGTATTTGCTGAAATTAGTTTCCTAGTAATTATTTATATTAAGTAATATTTAATAAAATGCTGAATTATGTATTATTTTCTATGTATATACATTGTTAATATATATGTCAATATATATTTATATATTTATACAGTTCTCATTTTTAATAATTTACCTGTAGCCTGTTGAGTTTCAGGGGCATCAAGTGAAAGGATCAGCTACTAGTGGTGTAATGATCAGAGGACACAGATCACAGCTAGGATGCAGTCAGTTTCCAGATAGCACTGAATATGAAAACTTCATGACAGACACTTGTTTTTTGACACCAAAATTGCCTAACACTTTTATGCAGATTGACTTCATGCAGGTAAAACTATTTTTGTGGTGGCATTTTGCCAAATCATTTTCTCTATGTCAATAATAAATGTCGTAAAGATAGTAGAGTTAAATCTTTCTATGGTTATAAGTTAAAAAGGAGTACAGTAAATTGACAAGAAGCATAATACCTCATGAAACTAAATATGACAAGAATATATTATTTGAAAGATTTACTGTCTTTTTAGGATTAGGAATTTAAAGGATCTTTCCACTTCAGGGAAGACTAAGAATTCATGAGAAGAACAAATAGGCAAAAAACACAATACAAAAGACTCATCTGTTTAACAGCTAGATTTTTTTCTCTTCTAATATCCCCCACCTCTAAGTGTGACACTGAATACCTCTCATTGCTACCAAGGCAAATCCCTGGAGATGAAAATAGAGGTCATGGAGTGAGAATATGCATGTATTTGAGACAGTACCTGTCAGAGATTTTTAAAATTTTCCCTTTTTATTAAAAGTCCTCCATCTTTCTGCTCCAACATGAACTATATAGTTGATATCTTGAGAATGCCTTTTGCATCTTTCCTATCTTGGGTTACCTATACAAGGGTCCTTCAAAAAGTTCATGGAAAGATTTGTATTATCTTTTAATTCTATTTTTCTGTGAATTTTTTGAAGTATCCTCATATCTTGAACACTATGTATTTTTTTTCTGGTTTTGCTGGAGCACTTCTCTGGGTACCTCCAGAGAAAAGGAGCATAGGAGATAAAATTTGGGGGATTTTCCATGTTAAAATGATTTTATTCTGTTCTCATACTTGATTGATAGTTTGGTTGGATAAAGAATTTGGATATGATCTGCTTTTTTTCTTTCTAAATTTAAATTTAAAAGTGCTTTCTCTCTCCAGAAATTTTTAATGTCTTTTCTTTATTCCTGGTGTTCTGAAATTTCCACAGTGATGAGCCTTCCTTCAGGTTTCATTAATACAGTGTGTTCAATGGTTCTTTTCATCCTGCAGATACAAGTCCACCAGTCCTATGAAACTTTTTTAAAAAAATCATTTGTTTGGTAATTTTCTCCCCACTGTTTTCTTGGTTCTCCTTCTAGAATCTTTAATCAAATGTTTCAGTTCATTGTATCCTATTTTCAGTAGCACCTGTGGCTTCTAGTTTCTGAGCCTTTCCACGGTTACTGGTGCAAATCAGTTACTTCTCATTGGGCCACCCTGTAATAGGCACTTTGGTTTGACTTTCCTGCATATTGCCAAGTCTGTACTATTTTCCCATCCTCTTAATATTGTGTTGTAATTCAGGGCTATCATTATTTCTTAGTTTCATCAAAGATGGAGTTTCTGTTTCTCATTCTCTGTGTTTTTGAGAGAAAAATAATTTAGGCACTCCATATTGAAAAAGAAACATGTCCATTTGTTTTGTTCCTAATTATTTTCACATACATCACTTATGGTTATATGTTTTACAGCCTGAATTTATAAAAAATGTTCTAAAGCAAAATGACTAGACCTACAACAGAGATAAGTGCATTTTTGAATAACTGTGACAGACTGCTTACACATACCAGTGTCTGAACTTTAAAAAATATTCTGTATTTTATCAAATTCTAAGATACTGTCACTGCAAGAAGCACCATTTTGTTATATACCACCAAGAAAGAAGAGCAATCAATTAAACATTACATATAGACTTTAAAACATTAAAATTTGTTTATTGTGGTAAAAAACACATATAATAAAATTTACCATCTTAACCATTTTTAAGTGTACAGTTCAGTAGTGTTAAGTATATTTACATTGTTATGAAACATCTCTAGAACTTTTTCATCTTCACTTAGATTTCTAATGTTATACCTACTGAAACAATGCTTTTTGATTTATTTGAGCAAGGGTTATTATTGTATTTTACACTGCTTTGTATTCTCGCCTGTCTATGAACACAGTAATTTTTTGTTCATCTTTTTGAAGACATTTAAACAGCAAAATTACTTAGAACATGTCTAATATTAGCAATGCACTAACTTGTATTTAAGTGATCATTATATGAACAGTATGACTAACTTGCATATATTTGCACATGCACAGGCAATGACAGTTATGTCACAACTGTTGTATGTGCTGTAGAGATGTAAAAATATCATCACTTTTTTTTTTTTTTTTGTCGTTTTTTCATGACTGGCACTCAGCCAGTGAGCGCACCAGTCATTCCTATATAGGATCCGAACCCGCGGCGGGAGCGTCGCCGCGCTCCCAGCGCAGCACTCTACCGAGTGCGCCACGGGCTCAGCCCAAAATATCATCACTTTTAAAGTACGTTCCTACTTCAGATATGTTAAGATGTAAAAAAAATGTGAATCATAAGAATTGATAAAACATAATGTACTCTAATATCCCTGAATAGAAATGGCTTCATAATATATTTGTTTTTATTTTTGTGTCTCAAATTATAACCATAAACTGTATGTATGCATGTGTACATATGAGTGTACTCCAAAAAGTTCATGGAAAATAGAATGAAAAGATAATACCCATCTTTCCACGAACTTTTTGAAGTACATTTATATATAGATACAGATATAGATATGTATAGACACACACTTTTTCTTTTTACTAAGTAAATTGATAGATCTCTGTTTTTTAGTTCCCAGATAAAGATTTTCCAAAAGAAGGTACTAGCTTTAAAATTGAAGACAATTTTCAGGTGATAGCTGGGTCTGATAAGGATTCAATTGAAAGTGATTGTAAGTAAATTGTAAGTAAAATATAACATTAAAAATAATTTAACGGTGATAAACTGTTATGTAAAGATTCTGCTTTTTTTTCTCCATAGCTATTTTAGATTTTCCACCTAAAGATTCAGAACATTCATACCACTGTTTGGATTATAATTTTAAATCAGCAGAGAAGACTTCATGGGAAGTAAGTAAGGTAAAATGTAAACAAAGCTTTAGTAGTTGGAAGTAAAAAATTTTTGGTAGTCTGCCAAGAAATGAATCTATTAAAAACTAAAAAGGTAAAAATCTTAAGTCTGGATGATTTTTAAACATGATCAAGAATGTTTATCAACAACTAACCAGCATTATTTTGGTGATGAAACAGCAGAGTAATTTCTGTTAGACCCAATAACAAAATGTGAATGACTGCTATCTTCTTTGTTAAAAGTATTTTTATTTTGCAATATGACATAAAATGAGAGACATAATTAGGAAGGAAGAAATACAATTAAAATTAGTTAAAAGTTTAAGAAGAATTTTGTAAAGGAGATAAAGACAAGATAAACTTGAAAAATTAATAGCATTCCTAAACCAGTTAAAAAATGTAATAGAAAAAATGTCCCAACAATAGTAACAAATAATATAAAATGCTGAAGCATAATCTTAATTGGAAATGTGCAGGACATGTATGAAATAGACCATGAAATTTTACTGTAAAATATAAAATTCATGATTAAGTACAATTCAACAGTATTTACTGAATGCCTTCTGCAGGTCAGAAGACTTGTAAGACTTGGATATAGACTGATGAACGAAGTAGGTATGATTTATGTCCTTAAGGACCAGCAAGGGAGAGAGATATTAATCAGGAGAACAAACAAACAAATAAATAGAGATAATTGCTATGAAGGAAAGCTGTGAAAGTACTCTGAAATTACAGGGAGAATTTGCTGTAGAGTGGGTGATTAGGGAAGACTTCTCCAGCTATGGCAACAGTGAGGGAAAGAATACTCCATGCAAAAAAACAGCAAGTGTAAATACTCTGAGGGTGAAAAGAGTTGGCTTGATTTGAGGAAGTGAAAGAAGGCCAAGGCAGCTGGATTGTAGTGAGTGAAAGAGAAAGTGCTAATTAATGAGGTTGAACAGGTGAGCTTGACCAGACATATAGTCCTACAGGTCAGGTTCAGAACTTTGATTTTACTCTGTGTGCCACTGGGAAATCACTGGAGAGGAAAGCAGTTTATTAATCTGCTAGGATTTCCGTAACAAAATAACCACAGGCTGGGTGGCTTAAACAACAGAAATTAATTTTCTCACAGTTCTGGAGGTTAGAAATCCAAGATCAAAATTCCAGCCAATTTGGTTTCTTTTGAGGGCTTGCAGGTGGCTGCCTTCTTGCTATGTCCTCACATAGCCTTTCCTTTGTTTTTGTACTTGAAGAGAAAGAGTTCTCTGGTGTCTCTTCTTATAAGGACACTATTCTATCAGATCAGGGCCATCCCTACCCTTATGACATCATTTAACCTTAATTATCTCTTAAACGCCCTATTTCCAAATACAGTTGCATTGAGGGTTGGGGCTTCAACATGAATTTCTTTTTCTTTTTCTTTCTTTCTTTTTTTTTTTTTGGCGGCTGGCCAGTAATGGGATCCGACCCCTTGACTTTTGTGTTATAACACTGCAGTCTAAGCAACTGAGATAACCTGCCAGCCTCAACATGAATTTTTGAGGGGACACAATTTAGTCCATAGCAGAGGGAAGGGACAGGTTTGGTGAGTATATAAGAATAGATAAGGAATGCCTGTGAGACAGTCAAGTAGAGTTGTTAAGTAAGAGGTTGCATACATGGGTCTGATTCAGAGGAGACGTTTGTGCAGTCATTTGCATGTAGAAAGTTTAAGGCAATAAGAATAGATGGGTTCGTTGAAAAAGTTTCAACAAAAGTAGAGAGAGAAGAGAATGGGTTATATCCCATTCTCAAGAATTGGTATGAAGAGGGTTAGTTATGTCAATTATTGTTGAGGCATCCAATAAAATGAGGACAGAAATGTCACTTCATTTAGCAACTTGGAGGTCATTGGTGACCTTGGTAAGAATAGTTTCAGTGAAATAGCAAGGGTAGAAATCAGTTTAAAGTGGATTAAAGAATGAATGAGAAAGAAATAAGAAAGTAGAGACTGTGTGTGTCAAACTTTTTAAAAGATTAGCATATTTAGTCAGTCAGCAAATATTTCTTGAGCAATTACTGTATGTAGCACTCTTCTAGGTTTACAGACAGGCCTGTGAATAAAAAAGGTAAAATTCTGCCCTCACAGAACTTACATTCTAGTGAAGGTAGACAGGCAATAAATAAATAAATATATAGTACCTTGGAAGGTTTTAAGTGCTTTGGAGAATGATATAGCTATTTAAGGGGGACAGGGTGTGCAAATGGGGCTGAATTCTATTTTACATATATAAGATAAGGTGTCTTTGATAAGATAACATTGGAGTAGAGATATGAATGAAGGAAGGGAGAGAACCATGCAGATATCTCGGGGAAAAGCATTCCAGGCACAGGGAATAGCAAGTGGTGTTGAGGCAGAATACAGGCCAATTTGTAGAACAGCAAGGTGGCTGCCATGGAGTGAGTGAGTGAATGAGGAGGAGAGTGATAGGAAGTAAGGTCAAAGAGGAGGTAAGGAGCCTGATCAGGTTGGGCCACATAGGACATTGGAAGAGTCACCTTGTACTTTGAGAGAGACTGGGAGCCATTGGAGGGTTTTGATCAGAGGAGAGAAATGATTTAACTTAAATTTTAGGAATAACTCCCCAGCAAATTTGTAGAGAATGTACTAGGGGAATATGGTAGAATACTCAATAAGTAGTGACTGTTACTGTTATTTTTACTGAGGAGGCAATACAGTGTAGACTTCCTAGGTTTGAATCACAACTCTCACTTATAAGCTGGATGAATTTAATCAAATTTAACTGCTTAACTGCCCTTTTTCTCAGTTCTCTCAGCTGTAAACAAGGAAAATAAAGAGTACCCACCATGGTGGTTGTAAGGATCAAATAAGTTAGAAATATAATGTGCTTAGAACAGTTGCTGGCACATAGTAAGAACTCGAGAACTTAGTAAGACTATTATTATGGTGATGATCATATGGTAATTTCCCATTTGTTTGTCTCTGTCTTCCACTAGACTGAACTCCTTGAGTACAGGGACCATGAGTATTCATTTCACATCCTTAATTCCTAGCACAGCACCTAGAACCCCGTAGCTAGTCAAGAAAATGTTTTAACATTTATATATAAACTTTTAATCTTTATTGTCATTTACTTGAACAAAAAAAAAAACCTCACACAAACATATTCATTTTAACAAGTTCAAACCATTCAGAAGAGTATAAAGTTAGAAGCAAAAGAGTGCTTTTCCTCTGGTCCCACTTCTTTCAAAAGCCACTCTTAACAGTTTAGTGAATTTTCTTCCAAACTTTTATTCTATTAGTCTGTGCTTATACAAACATATATTTTAAAGGTAATGGTGATATTAGATTTTAAGATGATTAATTTCTGGAAGAAGCAGAAGCAAAATTAAATGCTGTTCTAACAAGAATAACATGGTGAATTATATGGCTATTCAGATCTAGGATATATTTAAAAAGTTCACTTCATTTGGGAGCAATATCATGAGGTTTAGATTAACTATAGATAAACCCTAGGCCTGAGGACATAAGAGAAAACTCTTCAGTCCTTGAATCTGTAGGCATTTAGATCTTCGCAGCTCTAAATATGAGGTCTGATTTGGCCTGAGCCTCTTAAAATGATAATTGATCTTCAGAACCAAATCCCCATAACCGAGATCAGTCTAAATCAGAATCTGACCCATTTCAAATAAATTCAAAGTGTTTTATGTTCTGTATTTCACTTTGTTATTCTTGTTGATTTTAATGAGTTTATTCTATTCTGTCCTTTTTGGAAGAAGTTTATAGTTCTTGCCACCACAATAGCTCTATACAATATGCTTGAAATCATTAAATTTATAATATATATTACTAAAATTTATTCAAACAGTAGGGAAAAAATGCAATAAGATTTTGGTCTGTAGTTTTGTTTTTTCTTTCTGGATAGGTAACATCACCAAGACAAAAGATCTCTACATTGAGCCCTATTTCTACTTTTTCTTTGAAGTCAAGAGATGAAGACTTCGTGCTAGAATTCTCTGAGGAGTGCCTGAAAGCAAGAACTTTACTTGGTGATCTTTACTTTCTCAATGTGGAGTATAGTTGTTATCATACTGCTCTAACATCTGTCTGTCCATGTAAAATGAAGTGGGTTTTTTTGGGAGATTGTTACTAAACTAAAAATGTTTTGGAACCAGATTCAGTGTCATACCATTTGAAGCATTCCCCCGCCCTTTCTTTCTGACTTTTTCTATTATAGATAGCTATTCTGAGTACAATACTCCCTTACAGCTTTCAAGTTCCTTCTTATTTCTCCCCCCAACTTTGTCATCACAGAACTCTGAAAGTGTCTTCTTCCATTGAATACTTCTCACAGCTGTAACTTCAGAGCCTGATCCCTCTATTAGCTACTTCCTCTTCCAGGGGAACGACTCATTGTGAATCATCAACACCATTGGTTGACTTTAGTATAATCTCTTAGTTTCTCCTTTTTTGCTTTGAGATCCTTGCAATATCAGGAAACTCTTCAACTGCTGCTACAACCATTCCACTCTCAGTCCTCTGTGTTTTCATACATTTTGACTCATTTTGATTCCTGCTTCTTGATAAGTGTAATACTATTCTGTGGGATCCCTTCCACTAACTTCTCGTTTCCTCTCTCTTATAATCTCATCAATATATCCTTCCCTGATTCTGAAGTTCTGTTGGGTGAGGGGTGAAGTTGTATGTAATTTTTTTGATGATACAAAAAATAAAAATTTTGTAATGTAAATGGGTTGTTGTGTTGGAGAAGGTTTAGTGGATATTAGTAGGAGGCAACAAGGTTGGGAAGAGTCAGTATGGGAAGTGTAGGTATTCTAAAACAAGTGAAGTGGCAGTGGAATAATAAATGATTTTCACAGTTATCCCACAAATCTTTTACTTCTTTAATGGAGTTTTAACTTTTATGTCAATGTTGCTTGATTGAGTTGTTAAAATCACAACATAGCACTTTATAAAAGAATATTCATTGTCTCACTTACTGCTACACTACTTCCCACATCAACTCCAGAATTTATTTCCAACAAAATAGAAACTCTGTCAGAAAGGCACGTTATTATAAAATAGGAACCCATAACATTGTTAGATAAAAACTTTAAGCCTGCCTAGTTCCCATGCAGTATTATTCATTTATGTACTCAACAAATATTTATTGCTTTTTACATTTTCAGGGATATATCTATTACTAAAATCACTGAGAGATAGAAGAAATTGTAAAAATCTTTCAGACAATATCTGACATGAATGTACAGACTTGTACTCTTATCACATACCAATAGATAAAAATAAAGCTAAAATCTTCTTTACCCTGAAGGGTAATGTAGTAATTTGTGAGTGTAATGAATATATAAAGGAAGTTATAATCACATAGTCATATAAATGAACCATGAACTTCAGTCTCTGGAGAAGGAATATAAAGTCAATATCAAAAACTAGTTCTGGGTTCTCATCCTGACTCTCTCTATTGGTAGTCATGTTACCTCTAGGTCTCTGTAATCTCATCTGTAAAATGAGAATTATGCATCATTTGTTAGCTTTAAAGTGCCTTGAAAACATAAGTTTATATAAGCATAATATAGTAATTAGGAAAAAAATAGGTAAGGAGGAAAAGATAAAGAGAAAAACTTCAAGTTCATCAAACTTAAAATTAAGTTTTGGAGCTATAAATTAAGCTTTAAAATCTTTATTTATTTATTTTTTTTAGATTAAAACCATTAGTTTTTTTTAAAGAAAATAAAATTATGTGATTTTTTCTTTTTTCAGGGCAAGTTGGTACTTTTTGCTTTTGTATAGTTGCTTGCTGTTTTCCAGAGCTGGGTGATGACTAGTAGTACATTTTTATTTAATTGTCATTTTGTTTTCTTTTAGGAATGAAAAAATTCAGTTCTCTAGAGAATAAAAACCTTCAAAAGCTACCATTAGTAAGTAGAGGCCAAGTTCCACTTATTACTTTGCCACCTACAGATGGGTCACTGGACTTAGATTCTTGTTCATATGTGATCAACTGTGACACACAAGAGTCTTCTGGTTCCCCCATGTTCAACTTGTGTGAAGAGTCGGCAGTTCTTTCTTTTAGCTTTGGGCCTGAGGACCAAAGTGAAATTTCTTTGCCTGAGGACCTAGTGAAAGAATCTAGGGAAGAGACTCCAAGGGATGTTTTACTTCTCAGTAATATGTCTACTCAAAGCAAGTGGCTGAAATATCAAAACACCTCCCAATGCAACTTGACTACTCCAAATGGAATTGATAAGAAAGTAACAGCTGGCTTTTTTGCTGAGGATGTTTCTGGGATACATTTTAGTGACATAGGCGAAAGGCAGAACGATGCTATGAATCAAAGCTCCTTAGACTCTGAGCATTTGCAAGTGATAAAAGATATGCTCTATCAACAGCAGCAGAATCTTAGCAGTCAAGATTTGGCTTCCAGAAAGTTAGTACTTTCTTTGAATTTAAAGCAGACATCCAAGACTGAGGAAGTTCAAAATGTGTTAGGAGGGTCCGCCTGCTACAACTACAGTGTAAAAGATTTACAGGTGAGGAAATGTACCAGTCTCTTGGTACATTTTTTCTAATAGTAATTATCTGAATTGCAACAAAAGAATTGCCAAAATTCTGTAATACAAATTTTACTTTTGGAGCAGATGGCTTTTTTTGACCTAAAACTCTAGCTATAGTCGCCTTATCTCCTTTAACTTAAATTCTTTCCTAGTAGTTGTAAACATCAAATGAAATTATGTATTTGAAAGTATCTGGTGCAGTGCTTACTAAGCACATAATAGGTGCTTAGTAAATCATTGCTCCTATTCCTGTTTTCACCACTCCTTCCATTACTGCTATTACTATGATTGTTTTTACTTTTGACTATCAGCTCGGTTTTGCTGATAAGGACATTGTTAGGGTAAAGGTACAACTTATTACATATTAGTTGTGAGTAATTCTTATAGTCATAACCAGAAATAAAGATACATAATGATCCATTCATATCAGTTAAATTTTTCTGGGAAAAAATATTTAAAAGCTTATTATGGGGCAGACAAGAAAAGTTAGTCTTATTTAGGGTTAAACGTGCCATACATAGCTATTCTTGCTACACTTGGTTTCTCATTTAAAATTAGAAAATAATCTTCAACGATTTTAGAAATCAAAAGAAAAATTAGTGTGGTTTTCTTAAACATATCTATGGAAAGTAATTTGCTCATGAGTAAGCAGTATTTTTCTGGAGTTATTATAATAACTTGAATTATTCCATTTCAGGAGATAAACAGTTCTGAGCTATGCTTCCCAAGTGGGCAGAAAATAAAATCTGCTTATCTTCCTCAGAGACAAATTCACATACCAGCTGTTTTTCAGTCTCCTGCTCATTATAAGCAGACTTTTACATCTTGTCTCATAGGTATGACTGTTATACTTTCACTTTATTATGATTGATTGCTGCTTAATGTAAGTAGTAAACTATGAGAGAGTGTAATATCTTATATTGTGAATTTTTGTACTAAATTCTCCACTTGAGATTTGTTATTTTCCATGTTTACTCCAGTTATTACAGTAACTTTTATTCCAACTTTAGATCAAAATTGAATTTTAAAAGTGGGAAATGATAACATTACCTTTTAAAAGTTATAATTATTTATTTCTTTATCTTGTGATGATATTGGCTAACATTTATTGAAACACAGTCCAAGTAGTGCTCTAAGTGCTTTGGTCATTTAATTCTCACAACGATTTTGTCAGTTTGGTACTATTATCACCCACTCTCCTTACGTTATTAGTGTTGAAATTTAAACAGAGATTTCACAGTTACTTCCCCTTAGGCATTAACTGAATTGATGTTGCCACATCAGTTTTTGTATTTAAAGAGTCAGTATTGACCTTTATTATTCCTAGAGTGTTTCTTAATTTTTACTACCCATATATGCCCTGTTGTTTTTGAGGAGAATAATGGTTACTCTGAAATGGTTACTCTGTTGATTTGCTGCTCAAATGATCTGTCCAATGCTGAGAGGCGTGATCAGGTCCCCCAATACTACCATAGAGCAGATGTCTCTTCCGTCACTATGAAATAGGCTCTGTGGAGACAGACATCCTCCTCTTTTCTTTATCTCTGCTGGTGACTCTCCTTGTGTCAACTCACTCCAGTGGCTGGTGGACCATCTGCATGGTGGTTGTGGCATCTAGCCGCCTTCACGGCAGCCATGGTTATCGTGGTGGCTGTGGTGGGCCACCCACATGGAGGAGATGTTTTTGGCCTGCTCCGTGGTGCTGGCAGTGTGCCTGGTTGTGGAGAGTGTCTAATCCTGGTTCCATGCCCTGGGTCCCCGAGGGGGTCCCGAGGTGCTAGCATGGTGTGCCTGGTTGTGGGAGGGGGGTCCTGTCCCCAGCCCCTTACCCTGGGTCTCTAGGCATGCCCCGAGGCGCTGGTGCAGTGTGCCTGATTGTGGGAGGGGGTTTCATTCCCCTTCTCCATGCCTTGGTCCACAGCAGGCCCCAAGGCACTGGTGCAGTGTGCCTGGTGGTAGGAGGGGGATTCGGTCCCCTTCTCCATGCCCTGGGTCCCAGGGCAGACCCCAAAGTGTTGGCACAGTGCGCCTGGTTGTGGAAGGGGGGTCCTGTCCCCAGCCCCTTACCCTGGGTCTCTAGGCATGCCCCGAGGCGCTGGTGCAGTGTGCCTGATTGTGGGAGGGGGTTTCATTCCCCTTCTCCATGCCTCGGTCCACAGCAGGCCCCAAGGCACTGGTGCAGTGTGCCTGGTGGTAGGAGGGGGATTCGGTCCCCTTCTCCATGCCCTGGGTCCCAGGGCAGACCCCAAAGTGTTGGCACAGTGCACCTGGTTGTGGAAGGGGGGTCCAGTCCTCTACTCTATACCTCAGATCCCAGCGTGGGCCTCGAGATGCTGGCATGGTGTACCTGGTTGTGGAAGGGGGATACGGTCCCCTTCGCTATTCCCCAGGTCCCCAGGCAGGACCCGAGGCGCTGGCACAGTGTGCCTAGTTGTGTGGGGGGGGGTGCGGTCCCTGGCTCCATACCCTGGGTCCCAGGGCAGGCCCTGAGGTGCTGACACAGGGTGCCTGGTTGTGGGAGGGGGGTCTGGTCCCCTTCTCCATGCCCCAGGTCCCAGGGTAGGCCCGAGGCGCTGGCACGGGGTGCCTGGTTGTGGGAGGGTGGGTCCAGTCCCAACTCCTTCTCCTGGGTCCCTGGGCAAGCCCTGAGGTGCTGGCATGGTGTGCCTTGTTGTGGGAGGGGGGTCCGGTCCCTTTCTCCATGCCCCAGGTCCCTGGGCAGGCCCTGAGGTGCTGGCATGGTGTGCCTTGTTGTGGGAGGGGGGTCCGGTCCCATTCTACATGCCTCAGGTCCCCAGGTGGTACCGGAGGCGCTGGCAGAGGGTGCCTGGTTGTGGTAGGGGAATCCGGTCCCATTCTCCATGCCTCGGGTCTCTGGGTGGGCCCCAAGGTGCTGGCACTATGTGCCTGGTTGTGGGAGGGGGTCTTGGTCCCCTTCTCCATGCCTTGGGTCCCTGGGTGGGCTCTGAGGTGCTGGCATGGTGTGCCTGGTTGTGGGAAGGGGTTCGGTCCCTGGCTGCTAGCCCCGGGTCCCCGGATGGGCCCCTAGGCATTGGTGTTGTGTGCCTGTATGTGGGAGTGGGGTCCAGTCCCTGGCTCCAATCCTTGGTGTTCCTGGGTGGGGCCCCAAGGTGCTGGTGGTGTGAGTGGGTGTGGGCAGGGGTCCTGCCCCTGGCTCCATCCCTCATGTCCCTTGGTGGGCCCCAAGGCATTCATGGTGTGCCTGGGCCGGAACTAAGTTTTTGTCCTTTGCTTGCTTCTAACCCAGGGGAACTTCCTGTGGGAACCAGTGCTTGAGCTGTGTGGTTGAGGTAAATTGCTGTTTTGCTGCTGTTTCCCTAGGGAAGGCTTTTTGTGGAGCTCAGGGATTAATGGTTGACCTTATAGGTACTTCTGGCTCTCCAGATACTCAGTGCAACTAGGTTGTGTAGAAACTCTGATCTGGGGGCCGAGCCCGTGGCGCACTTGGTAGAGTGCTGCGCTGGGAGCGCGGCAACGCTCCCGCCGCGGGTTCGGATCCTATATAGGACTGACCAGTGCACTCACTGGCTGAGTGCCGGTCACGAAAAAACGACAAAAAAAAAAAAAAAAAAAAAAAAAAAGAAACTCTGATCTGGGCCTGAGTTTTTTCATCGAATTGCACCTCATGCAATTCTGCATTCCTGACCGGTTTCCTCTGAGTGGTCCTGCACTGATTGGAGGGCAGACTGGCTGTCCTTGCTGTATCCCAGTGTTCTCCCAGTGGGCTCATCTCCCCCACCGCTCGTGCTCCAAACACTTCCCATGAGATGGGCCCTGCGCCAGTCCCTTGTGATGACTCACCAGCTTCTGAGTGGCTCCCCTTTTTCAGCTGTTCTGGCTCCTCGCTCCTGCATGGGTCCACGGGAACCCGGTTAGTGGTCTTGCTGTCCTGGGGGCCATCAAAGTCCTTCTCCCTTTCCGCCTCCAAGTAATTCCATCTAAGGGACACAGCTGTGGCTTTTGCCGGCTCCTGCTCCATGTGCTCCAGCATTAAAGTGGCCATGGCCCAAAACGCTGAGAGCAGATTTTTCTTTCTCTCTTCGTGGTTTCTCCTGCCTTCATGAGTTCCATAGGTCTCTCCTCTGCACCTGAGCTCCAGCAGCCCCAGCGTGGCTGATGTTACATTTTTATAGTTGTAAATTCATTGATTTGTGGGAGGGAGTGACACTGGGGACCGTCTATTCCACCATCTTGACCGGAAGTCCCTTATTTTTCTTCAAAAAGTAGAAGTCTTACAAATGACCTTGTCACATTAACTGGAAAATTTTAAATATGATGCATGATTAGGTCTGATTGTTTTGAAGTAAAGGTCAAAACTTGCCTTAAAAAAAATAGACAATAGTATTATGTTGTTGATTCTGTTAAAAGGCCATTTTCAGATTTAGTTAACACGCAGCAGATATGTGATACAAACATGAATTATTTTGTATTTAATTTTCAGTTTTTTTTTTTTTTTTGTAGAACATCTAAACATATTGCTTTTTGGGTTGGCACAAAGGTTGCACAAAGCTCTTTCAAAAGTTGACATGTCATTCTACACATCATCAAGAGGAGAGAAATTGAAAAACATAGAAAATAATGTGCCACTCTGCCATCATAATCAACCTGCAAAACTTGTCATGGTTAAAAAGGAAGGTCCAAATAAGGTAAAGTTCCCGCCTCCCTTTCCCCCACCCCACCAAATACTTGTCTTATAAAAAGTTTAGGTACGTATTGCATTATGACAGACTTAAAGAGTTAGTCTTGATTAGGAGCCTTTTTTTTTTGGAAGTGTTAGTAACTTAACATGTAGTAAGCTCTCAAATTTTTATTGGAAGAATGATCTGTGTTCGAGGACACAAAAATGAGTTAAGATCAACCTTTAAGTTGCTTATGAACTTATTGTATGGTCGTGTACAGAGAGAGATACATAAAAGAAAATTTTCTGTGGTACTATAACTGATGAAGTAGGAGGGATATGCTCAAGTTACAGTGAGAGCACTGTGAAGGGAAGTGTGTCCCAACCTGAGGGCTTAGAGAGTGAATTCAGAGATGAGTCTGAAAGAAATGAAATCCCCAGTACAGGTAACAGATAAGATCAGAGGA
Source organism: Cynocephalus volans (assembly GCF_027409185.1). Lineage (NCBI taxonomy): Eukaryota > Metazoa > Chordata > Mammalia > Dermoptera > Cynocephalidae > Cynocephalus > Cynocephalus volans. Next base: position 98,420,083 of record NC_084468.1, on the reverse strand, counting down.
ACAGAAAAACATGTTGACAATTTATATTGCTGGTAACATATTGTGGAGGAAGCTAGGTTAGTAAAATGTATGTTGATTGATGGCTTGTACAGACTGCTTTCACTAATAATAATACAGTTTTCCTCCACCGTTTGCGTATCCTACTTCATCATTATTGGATGTTTAAATTTGGATTTGGGTCTGGCCATTTAGCACAGTGTGGTGCTGATAACACCAAGGGCCAGGGCAGCCAGCTGCCAAAAAAAAAAAAAAAAATTGGATTTAAATTTAGTTGTCAAGGCTAGAATTCATACATAATAATGTAACCATAGAGTAAAATATTATATAGCCACTAAATTTCTTTATTTTCTTTCTAAGATTGTTTGATGTCATAGTTACATGCTCATACTATGTTGTTGGGTATAAGAATTAGGTTACAGAGTAGAAAATATATCATTTGCGTTTTGTTTTAAAAAAAATAGGAGAGTACTTTAAAAAGTTCATGAAAAGATTCATATATCTTATAATTTTTTTTCCATGGACTTTTTGAAGTACCCTCACATACGTGTGTATATCTTTGTGTGTGTGTATGTGTGTCTACTTATGTGAGGAAAAAGATGGAAAGAAATGCATAAAATATTGCTTGTAGTTGTTTCTGGGCAGTTTTCAAGTTGTCTATAGTGAACATTTTTAATCGGAAACCAAATTTTCAAGTAAGGTTTTATTCTCAAAATAATGTAATCTTTTGTTTTTTTATTTATGTTTATTGTAACAAAGTTGATTGTACATATCTGTAGGGTACAGAATTGAACATCAATATTCGTGTGAAATATGTGACGCTCACATCAGAATAATTACTATATTCAATAATATACACTATCATTGCTCTTCATGGCCCTTTTCCCATTCCTTACTTCCAATAACATAATCTTTTGATGAAGAGAAAATAAATGGAAAAGTAGGTGGTTTTAAATTTTTATTGTTTAAATTAGTTAAGTTGTATGGTGACTAATTGTTTTAGTCCGTTTTGTGTTGCTATAAAAGAAACACCTGAGAGTGGGTAATTTATAAAGAAAAGAGATTTATTTGGCTTACGATTCAGGGACAGCTGCATCTGGCACAGGCCTCAGGCTGCTTCTACTCATGGCAGAAAGCGGCAGGCAGCCGGCAGGTACAAACAGATCACATGGTGAGAGGAAGCAAGAGAGAGAGAGAAGATGCCAAGGTCTTTTTAAGCAACGAGCTCTCGCGGGAACTAATCAAGTGAGAACTCACTCATTAATTCCCCCTCCCCCAGGGAGAGCATTAATCTATTCATGAGGGATCCGCCCCCATGACTCAATCAGTTTCCAACACTGCCACATTGGAGATCAAATTTCCAAGTGAGTTTTGGAAGGGACAACACATCCAAACTCCATCACTAATTTACTGAAGTACATTAATGCCAAGCAGTTTTTATTATTAAAGTCTTGACCTACATAAAAACAATAGAAAAATAAAAGCATTTTTCTTCACCAATTTTTAATATCTTTTTTTTCCCTTAGGGTCGTCTCTTTTATGCATGTGATGGACCCAAAGCTGATCAATGTAAATTTTTCAAATGGCTTGAGGAAGTGACTCCAGGATATTTAACACAGGAAGAATCTCTACCTAGCATTGTTTTAAGTGATATTAAGAGTATTGGCTTGTACTTAAGAAGTCAAAAGATACCACTCTATGAGGAATGCCAGCTTTTGGTGAGGTATGTTATATAATACCAAATAATTGCCTATAATTGTATTAGAGAATAGCAACCATCACAGAATTATCATTAGTTTTAAAAGAGGCTGAGATAGGAAAAGTCTCTAAAAGAGTACCTGTTTGTATAACTGTTAAATGGGAATAAATCTTTAAAGTTATTTTGACCCCCTCTAAACATTATGCAGTGTCAGCAATGTCAAGATAATTGGCAGGATGCTATTTTTCTAGCCATTTTTATGTACAGTCAGGGCTATTCTTCACAATCTTAAGAGAAACCCTATTGAACAAACCATAGGAATAATTTTTCTCAGTGCAGGCTAATAGGTAAGTTATTATTCACAAGCCTGAACTACGTATCTTGTAGGATAATAGAATGCTACTTTTTGGAAACATATCTTTTATAAAACTGAGATTACTCAAAAAGTAAACATACTGACCGTTTGCATGGTAATTTAATAATAACAGTAACCTTTATTGGGAGCTTATATATGCCAGGCCCTCTTCTAAGCACTTTGCATGTATTATTTCATGTAATCATCACAATAACCTATAAGATGTGGAGATAATGGGGATGTTATTATTCCCATTTTACAGCTGTAGAAAATGAGATGGTCTGTCTTTTAGATACTTTTCTTATCTCAATCTTTTTTAAAACCAATGACAATTCTATGAAGGTTGTTTTCTTATTTTGACAGAATAATTTATATTTTGTATTCATGTGTGAAAGGATATAAACATATATACAACCCTAGTTCTTTCCTTTTCATACTGTACCTTAAAGATTTTGAAAAAATTTGTACCTTAATATTAAAATTCATTTTTAATTTTTGGTCTTTTTTTAGAAAAGGATTTGATTTTCAGAGAAAACAGTACGGCAAACTAAAGAAGTTTACGGCTGTAAATCCTGAGTTTTACAATGAACCAAAAAGCAAACTTTATCTAAAGCTGAGTCGGAAGGAAAGTTCTTCAGTTTATAGCAAAGGTAAGTAGATGTGATCATGTTAGTGTTTCAGTCTAGCCTTGTATCTCCATTCCATATAGCTCTATAAATTCTTTATATTAAAGAGAATTTTAAAAGTATAGTTTAATAGTGTTACATATTGTATTTTATTACTGTATAATAAATTAGACCATTTCTAAAAATCATTTTAATATTTTAGGGCTTTTTTCTAAACTTTATTAAAAGAATACTAAAAACTGAAAACTGTTTTAATTTTGTTTAAAAAGTTACACTAAGTTCTTGGTTGGCATCATATAAATAAGTATATTGATTCAACTGTACTCTGACCTAATATTTATATTTAAGCTGAAAAATGTAATGTTTATTGGTACTTCTTTCATTGTCTCCACATATTGACAACACTGGACCCTAAATTTTGTATTCTTGGAAATAAAATCGTTTAAACAGAGTTTTTTAAAGGAGCATAGGTATAATAAATTGGATTAATCATTATCTTTTGGTTTCTTGTCATTGGTTCTCACACAGCTTGCTTTTATTTAGTTATTTAATTGCTTAAAATAATGTAAGTATCTGTGAACCCATAAATCAAAGCAAAATCTAATAACTTAATACTAACGTCCATTTAATATAAATTAAACCCACTAACTCATCTGGCTGTCTCTCCTAACCCAAGGTAATTATTTTGATTCTTGTCATCATCAACTTCTTGCTTTCCTTTGCATATAGATTTATATAAATGAATTCCTAAAGAGCATTTTAAAAATTTTCAGTTTTGTTTAACCTTATTAAAATGATATTCTGTGTACAGTCTTTTGGAATTTATATTTTTCACTTAATGTATTGCTGTAATTTATTTATATTATTTGGTGCTGCTCTAGAGTCTAGATTATTTGTTTTGACTATTGTATAATATTTTATTTTGTGAATATGCTGCAGTTCATTCATTCAGTCTCCCGTTGATGGTCATTTGGGTTTCTAAGTTTTGCCATTGTGAACAATGTGCTATGTATGAGTATTCTTGTATTCTCTTGTAGATGTGGAAGTTTCTTCTGAATATAATTCTATAAATGAAAATGTTGCGTTACAGGATGTGAAAATGCTTTATATATCTTTAGGTTTTAATGGCAAACTGATTTCTAAAGTAGTTATATCAATTTATACTCATACTATCAAAGTATAAGAGATCTTATGTATCAGCCTACTTATATGGGTGTGAAATGATCTCATTGTGGTTTTAGTTTGCATTTCTCTGCTCACCAATTATATTGAAATGCTCTTCATGTACATATTATCTATATGTGTTTCTTTTCACCTATTTTACTATTGGGTTCTTTGTAAACTTTTTTATTTATGTAATTTCTTTACATATTTTTCATGTTAATTCTTTGTTGATCATGTATACTGAGAATATCTGTTCCCAGTGTGTTTCATGTCTTTCACTTCCTTTAAGGTATCTTTAGATAAACAAATATTCTTAATTTTAGGATAGTCAGATTTATTAGTCTTTCTTTTTTTTTGGACAATGATTTTTGTGTTTTATTATAAAAATTTTCTCCTGTGCTAAGGTCTAAAATTATTTACCTATATTTTGTACTGAGTGTTTTATCTTTTTCTTGACCAGCACTCAGCCAGTGAGCGCACTGGCCATTCCTATATGGGATCCGAACCCGCGGCGGGAGCGTCGCCGCGCTCTCAGCGCAGCACTCAACCAAGTGCGCCACAGGCTCGGCCCTGTACTGAGTGTTTTAAAGTTTTGTTTTTCACCTTCTTAAATCCATTTGGAGTTTTTTTTTTTTTTGTATATAGGTGAGATGTGGATCTAAGTTCATCTTTTTCTTTATAGTTACCAGTTTTGCTGGAAAACTAACCATTTTTTAGTGATTAGTCTCTGTTTTCCTCTCTGATCTGAAATGCTACCTCTGTCATACATAATCAAGTTCAAAGTAGCCTAGGTCTGTTTCTGGACTCTCTATTTTATATTATTGGTCAATTTGCCTATCCTTGTGCCAATCCCACACTATCTTAATTACTGTAGTTTCTTAAGTCCTGATCCAGATAGTGCAAGTTCCCCCTCCTTGTTCTTCTTAGATGTGAAGAACATCTTTGTCCTTCTTTGTCCTTCTCTCTTCCATATGTATTTTAGAGTAATCTTATCAAATTTCATGAAAATAACCTGTAGGGATCTTGATTGGAATGGTATCTATAGATCAACTTGGGGAGGGATGACATTTTTTAAATAGTAAGTTTTATTATCCATGAACTTGCTATATCTGTTTATTTAAATCTTTTATAACGTCTTGTAATACAGTTTTACAAATTTCTCTGTGGAGGTCTTTAACCTTTTTTTAAAAGATTTATTTATAGACACTTTATATTCTCTGATACTATCATATTATTTGTATTTTTGTTCTCTTGATCAGTCTCGCCTGAGGTTTATATATTTTGTTAGTTTTTTCAAAGAACCAACTTTTGGCTTTGTTGATCAGAAGATCAGCAAAGTATCTTTGTTTTGTTTTCATTGTTGACTTCCATTCTTATTTTTATGACCTTTTCTGTTTTGTTCGGGTATAGTACAGTGTTCTTTTTCACACATCTTAGGTGGTTGCTTAGCTTGTTAATTTTGAGGCTTTCTTCTTTTCTAATTTAATTAGTCAGGTTGTAAATTTCCCTCAAAGTACCACTGTACTTTTGCTGAAGTAATTTTTTCCTTATAATTCAGATTTTTAAATTTTCCATTATGATTTCTTTTTTAACCTGTGAGTTATTTAGCATATGTTTTAATATTCAAATATGTAAAGAATTTCTATTCTGTATTTTTGTTAATTAACTTCTGACTTAATTGTGTTATGGGCAGACATTATGGTTTTCATACTATTTAAAGTTTATTAAGATTTTCTTAATGGTATAATACATGAGAAATATATCTAATTTTCTCTAATTGTTGGATGTAGAATACTTTAGCCATCAGGTGAAGCTTATTAAGTGTCTTCTCCAGATCTTCTATAGTCTTGCCAATTTTTTATGGCAGTTATCTATCAGTAATCAAGGGAGATAAGTTGAAATCTGCCTCTATCGTGTACTTTCTTTGTGTTATTTTATTACTTTTTGCATTTTATATATTGAGTATTTTATTAGGCACATATATGTTTTAAATTACTATTATCTTCTTGGTAAATTGAAACTTTTAGCATTATGTAGAGACCCTCACCATCTCTAATACATTTTATTAAAATCTATTAATACAGATATACCAAGTTATCATTATGTAGAGAGTCTCACCATCTCTAATAATTATTTCTGCTTTTCCTTCATTTTTTAGTGGTTGGTCATGCAGACTATTTATTAATATCAATATACCAAGTTTATTTTGACTAGTATTTGCTTGATGTCATTTTTCAACCTTTTTTCACCTTTTTGTGTTCTTATAGGTGTGTCCCTTTTAAATAGCATATGTCTCAATTTTTAAAATTTGACTTGTAAATGGAATAAGCTCAGTAGTTAAGTTTATTATAATTGAAATACTTGGGTATGTTTCTACAACCTTAAATTATTATTTCTGTTCATTCTACCTTATGTTCTTTTAAATACTTTTTTGCCTTTAAAAAAAAACAAACACAAAAGATAGTTAAATCTTACCCCTCCCCACAATAAAACAAGTACTTAGAAAGCACTCATATTCCTTGGTTCTTTCCCTGATCCTTCCCCTCACTATTCCTTACCCCTGCCCCCAGTTGACACCATACAGACTAGTGCTACTCAAAGTATGGTCTGCAAGCTGGTTCTGGTCTGTAGCCTTACTGGTTTCCAAAGAGAGGTGAGGAATTGCTCCAGAATGTAAATCGTCTATGTCATTCAGAAGACTGTTTAGTTCAGCTGTGTTTTGTTTTATTTGTAGCAAGATTTTCTGAATAAAGGAAGAATTATGTTGGTTTGTTTAATTATATTGTGGCACAAACTTCTTGTTGTAGACCAATAACAAACCATTAGTACAGGCTACTTTGAGTAGTGCTAGTCTAAACATGTAATTTCTGGATTAGTAAGGGTCTATTTTCTATTCTAGGTTCTAAGTTCTTTTCCTTTAATACTTTTGACCTACAAAAATAGCAATTTCATATGTTTTTGCTGTTGAAAAATCTGATGGCACTCTGATTCTTTATGTTTGTTCATGTTTGTTTATGTTTGTTTTTTCAGGCTAGAAGCTTTAGAATTTTCTCTATGACTTTGATAGTTGTATATTTCCCTATAATTGTGTCTCACTGTGGGCTTTTCCTTTTTTCTCCTCTTGGGCGCACTATTGGCCTTATAAATCTAAGGACCTTTATCTTTTTTTAATTCTGGGAAATTGATCTTCATTATTTCTTCAAATAATCTTCCTCTTTATCTCTTTATTTTCTCTCTCTTTTCTTTTTAGGTCTTTTATTAGTTAGTATTTCTGAATCTGTCTTCCAGATCTCTTAACTTTTCTATTTTGTGGGGTTTTGTTTTTTGTTTTCCTTTTGAAATGCATCTTCACTACGGTCTTCTGGATTGCTTATTTATTCCTCAAATATATCCATTCTTGTATTTATCAATTATAACTTCATTTCAACTGCCATATTTTTCCAACTTAATATTTTTGTTCATTTCTTTTCCACATTTTCTTCTTATTTTACATTGCTACTACCTTCTGTTATCTCTTTTTATACCTTTCCAGGCTAAATGTCAATTTTTTACCCTTCTGTTTTTGTATTTCCTTTTCTGTAGGAATCTATAATTCAGTATGCTTTTCTTTTGAAGTGTTTGTGTTCCTCACATGTCTCATTATTTTGGCCTGTGAACTCATATTCTCCTGGTGGTATCAGCTAGTCTTTGTGGCAATGAATATTGGGGAAGACCCACCCCAGTCTTGTCAGCTCCAATGAGGAAGAAGCAACGTTAAGAAGAAACATTTCTTATATTGCAAAATTCTTTAGCTCTAAGAGATTGGAGAGAATGATGTGGGGTAGAGACTGCCTGTGATCAGTTAGTTGTCACCTGCTTTTCTCTGCTCTTTACACAGAGAGCTTGCTGCCTTGATTTTTTTCCAAAGGATTTCTGAACCAGAAGTGTGAATTGCCCTATGAATGGGTACACCCTATTTGTCCCAGTGCAACTGGGAGTGGGAGAGAGGCCGGGGATGGAAAATAAGAACAGAACTCCAACAGCCTTTCCACCTTTTTTGATCTCCTCTTCCACAGCCCTGCTCGGATACCTTTCTATCGTAGGCCAAAACCACCTCAGGGACACCCCCCCCCCCCATTCAAAACAGCCTCTCCAACTCCGGGGTTTTTCCATAGCTTTATGTACTTCCCTCTGTTCCCTCCAGGAAGGGAGCTAGTGATCATACTGTGCCATTCAGCATCTTGGTTTGGAATTAAAATTAGGAAGCCCCCTAAGCATTTCAAATGTGTTTATTTAAGAATTTTATTGAGTATTTTTCGTGCATGTTTTGAATTATGTTATTAATTCAGTAAGCAAAAAAAATTTGTAATGTGGCCTTCTTAGGAAACTTCTGTGCAGGACCATTATGTTTTTATTTTTTTAATTTATATTACATATAAGATATTCATGAAGTGGTTGAAGTTTTAGAAATTGAACATTCAAAAAAGGTTTTTAAAATAATTAAACAAGTAATACATAAATATATACAATGAAAAATCAAGAAATAAAGAAACAGTATGTATTAGTTAAACATGAAAATTTTTCTTTAATACCTTTGATTTTCACTTTCTTGTAGGTTACCATTTGAAAGTGCATAGTAATTGCTGCTTAGATATGTATAATCTCAAAGTTCTCTTTCATCTTCATAACTGTTTGTACTCTTCTTCACTCTAATCCCCCATTCCTATTTGCAGCAGGGAAAATTTAAGATGAATCCTATCGGGTAGATTTTGTCTAGTAATTTTTAAACTAGTTTGGGTATTAAAATCTTAGTCACTGCTTAGTTTAAGGTCCATCTTTCAGAGCTTCCACACCTTTCTCATTTTTTAAAAGCCTGTTCCTCCCTGGACGTAATTCTGATTTCACAAAATTCACCTGCTAATTGCTAGGCAGTTGCAAGAGGGGAGGAAGGTCACCTTTTCTGAAAGAGGGCTTGTCAGTGGAAATGGGATCATTATGTTGCTATTTTGCGGCTATTTTTCAGCTTACTGGAATTGCTAACATCCTTTCTGATCTAATCATTGGCACTGTTGCAATTGCCAATGCCTTGGCCGTTGGTTTTGTTAGCCTAAACTGAGTCTAATACTACTTTCTTTTGCAGTATGTTAGATGGTTGCTATGATCTGAATGTGTCCCCTCAAAATTCATACGTGATAGCACTAAGACATAGAGCCCTTAAGTCATGAGGGCTCTGCTATCATGAGTGGGATTAGTGTGACCTTATAAAAGAGATAGAAGGGAGTGCCCTAGCTCCTTTGGCCCCTTCTGCCACATGAGGACACAGCCTTCTGCCTCTCTGTCATGTGAGGATACAGCAAGTGGCTCCATCCATGAAGCAGAGAGAGCAAGACTTCACCAAATGCCAAATCTGCTGGAGCCTTGATCTTGAACTTCCTAGCTTCCAGAACTGTGAGAAATAAATTTCTATTATTTATAAATTATTCACCAAAGGCATTTTGTTATAGCAGCCTGAACAGATGGAAACAGTGGTCTTATGTGTCAACTCATGTCCTGCCTTCTTAGGCCTTCTGTAGGTTCATGCAAAACCCCATTTTACCAAACTCAGCTTCCTGTGCAATGTCACTGGCCTCTTTCTGGCTCATCAAGTCATTCTGCCATCTCTTTAAAGTCTGGGGCACTGGATTAGGAATGCAGAATCTGATGTTGTTTATTTTTGTTCAGGAGCACTCCCAACCTCAGGTTAACAGTTTGATGAGTATTGATGCAGTTTAGATGTGTTATCCCCTCCAAAACTCACGTGGAATTTTGATCCCCAATGTGGCAGTGTTGGAAACTGATTGAGTCATGGGGGAGGATCCCTCATGAATGGATTAATGCTCTCCCTGGAGGAGGGGGGATAAATGAGTGAGTTCTCACTCTATCAGTTCCCGCGAGAGCTTGTTGTTTAAAAGACCCTGGCACCTTCTCTCTCTCTCTTGCTTCCTCTCTCGTGCTTCTTCTCACCATGTGATCTGCTTGTACCTACTGGCTGCCTGCCACTTTCTGCCATGAGTAGAAGCAGTCTGAGGCCCATGCCAGATGCAGCTGTCTCAGAATCGTAAGCCAAATAAACCCCTTTTCCTTATAAATTACCCAGTCTCAGGTATTTCTGTTATAGCAACACAAAACGGACTAAAACAAGTATCTTTCCAGAACTTTATTTCTAAGCATGTCTAGGTATATGTATACATGTAGATGTATTTAGACATGTATGTACATATATATAATTTTTAAATATATAGGACCATACTGTATGTGTCTGTGTAGTATAAATATACATACATATATGTATGTGTAAATATATATTTATATGAACTATTTATATATTGTATCTAATTTTTATTTTGGAGATTTTCCATGATAGATTGCTTATTCTTAACCAGAGGTTGTACTTCCCTCTAGAAAACATTTAGAGATATGACTGGGGCCACTACTGGTACTTAAATGTCTGGGTCCAAGTACACAAAATATCCTGTGATGCATATATTCCTCACATGGTGAGAAATTTTTCCACCCCAAAATGCCAGTGGCATTCTTGAGAAACACTAAGATAAACATATCACATTCTTTTTAACTATTGCATAAAAGTCTGCAGTATAGGTGTGCCATAATTTATTAAGTCACTTCCTACTGATGGGTATTAAGCTACACCTTTCAAATACCATAGTCAGATTTCCCACCCTTTTAATACTAATACAATGGGGATTAAGTTTCAACATGAGTTTTGGAAGGGACAAACATTCAAATCATAGCAATAATGCATACAAATATTAAATATTTTATTTTAACTTAAAGTATATGAGTATATTTTTATTTAATGATCTTCTGATGAAAAATCAAGGCTTTTTCTTTGAATATGGGATTTTTGATTGAAGATTCTTTTTATCTTTCCTGTATAAACTAAGGATTTCCCTTTTGAATTCCTTAACATGGAATAAGAACTGAAAGGTACTTGAGAAGCAATCTAAGTGGAGAATCATTATAGGTTTTTTTCAATATCTTTTCTAATGGTTTACATTTATCTCACCTGCACTAGAGTCATAGCAATTTTTTTAAGCAAATTTAAGTGTTTCTAAATTATTTACTTTAGTTTTTCTAAAATAGCAATTCTTTTCTTCATACTCATTGTTTCCATTAATACATGATTAAGTTATAATAATAAATAAAACTAGTATAAATAAGTTTTAGAACAGATACAATTGGTTCTTTGTGAATATAAACGCAACTGGTGGTAGAAATATTGTACAGGTACTATGGAAAGTAGCCGGCTAGCTAGGGGTGCTTGGTGTACTGTGGAGATGAGTAGGCGTGTGATACAGAAAGAAAGAATAACATCAGTTAATCTGGAGTCAGTTAAGTGGAAGCCTATTAAAAGAATGTGTATTCTATCCATGGACTACTGACTTCATTTGAGCATGGGGAAACCATTACATCACAGCGTATCTTTTTAGATTAATATTCTATCTTAGGAAAGTGTGATGTAGCTATAAAGCTTATTACAAGAGAAAGATGATTTAGATGTTGACTTCTTTGCTTTATTTATATATTTTTTAGTAATTATAAAACTAACTTTAAAAACATAAAACTAATCAAGTTACAGACATGCAAATAAAATATTATATGTTCCAGTCTTAGTTTAGGTGGAATCTTATAGATTATAATAACCAATTCCATTTTTTTTTTTTTTTTTTTTTTTAAAAAACAACATGGGAATAATCGTTGAAGAAATCCAAATTTAGCTTTGGGTTGAGCAAAGTTCTACATACTTTAAAAAAAAGTTTGTCTTTATCAGATACATGGTTTGCAAATATTTTCTCCCATTTTATAGGTTGCCTTTTTATTTTGATTGTTGCAGTGCAGAAGCTTTTTAGTTTGATGTAGTCTCACTTTGTCTTACTTTGTTTGTGCTGCTATAACAAAATAACACAGCCTGTATAATTTCTAAAGACAGAAATTTATTTCTCACAGTTCTGGAGGCTGAGACGTCTAAGATCAAGACACTGGTAGTTTTGTTGTCTGGTGAGGGTAATGTCTCTGCATCCAAGGTGACACTTTGAACACTGTGTCCTTACATGGCAGAAGGCAGAAGGGCAAAAAGGACGAACTCCCTCTGGCAAGTCCTTTTATAAGGGTACCTAATTCCATTCATGAGGGTTCCACTCTCCTGACTTAATCACCTGAAAATCCCACCTCTTACTATTGTCACATTGGCGAAGTTTCAACATGAATTTTAGATGGAGCGCAACACTTAAATCATAGCATGGTTATTTATTTTTCTTTTGTTTTCTGCTTTTGGTGTCATATCCAAAAAAACATTGCCAGTACCAAACCGTATATCTGATAAGGGGTTAATATTCAAAATATGTTATAAAAACTTAATTAAATAGTAAGAAAACAAATATTTGGATTAAAAAATGGGGAAAGGACCTCAATAAGCATTTCTCCAAAGAAGACACACAAATGACCAACAGGTTTATGGAAAAGTGTTCAACATCACTAATCATCAGGGAAACGTGAATCAAAACCACAATGAGATATCACCTCAAATCTGTTAGAATGGTTGATATAAAAAAGACAAAAGATAGAAAGTCTTGGTGAGGATATGGAGAAAAGGGAATCCTCGTACACTGTTGATGGGAATGTAAACTGGTTCAGTCATTATGGAAAACAGTATGGAGGTTTCTCAAAAAACTAAAACTAAAAATAGATCCAGCAATCCCACTTCTGAGTATATATCTGAAGGAAATAAAATCAGTATCTTGAAGAAATATCTGCATTCCCATGTTCACTGTAATATTATTCACAATAACCAAGACATGGAAACAACCTAAGTATCTTATATATACAATGGAATATTATTCAGCTTTGAAAAAGAAAGAAATCCTCCTATTTGCAACAACATGCATGAACTTGGAGATCATTATGCTAAATGAAATATGCCAGACACAGAAAGACAAATATTACATGGTATCACATATATGTGGAACCTAAAATAGAGAAACAGGGTAGAATGGCGGTTGCCAGAGGCTGGGGGTGGAATGGGGGCTGGGAGAAACGGGGAGATGTTAGTCAAAGGATACAAACTTTAGTTACAAGATGAATACACTCTAGAGATCTAATGTACAGCATGGTAACTATAGTTAATAATAATGTATCGTATACTTGAAATTTGCTAAGGGAGTAGATCTTAAGTGTTCTCACTATAAAAAAAAGTTAGCTATGTCAGGTGATGGATAAGTTAATTAGCTTGATTGTAGGAATACTTAAAACACCATGTTGTACATGTTAAATATACACAATTTTTAATTGTCAATCATACTTCAGTAAAGCTGAGAAAAAATGTTTATCTTTTCAGATGATCTTTGGGTGGTTTCAAAAACCCTAGACTTTGAACTGGATACTTTTATTGCATGTAGTGCTTTCTATGGACCATCATCTATCAATGAGGTAGAGCTTCTACCTTTGAAAGGCTATTTCCCTTCTAATTGGCCCACTAATGGTAAGTACCTTGATCATCTTAATTTATATTTAAAAAGAATGATAGTCATAGGATATACTATGAGCAAGAATGCTGTGTGTGGGATTGTTTTATTAAAGCCAACAAAAGGAAAATACCACAGGAGGGTGTATCTGCATGCATTAAACCAGTTTATCAAAAAATTTTAAAACATTGGAGGGGAGGCAGAAGCTCCACAGAGATCACACGCCCTGCCGTGCTGGAGCAAGACCCAACAGGTAGGCCTCACCGCCGCCACCTGACTCCATCCCCAGCCCGGCTGAGTGCGCGGAGAGCAGGGAGACGTACAGCAGGGGAGGTGGAAGATCTGCAGAGACCACATGCCCGGCGGTTCCAGCGTGTGACACTGCAGCCCAGCCGACTGCGCACAGAGCAGGGAGACATCCAGCAGGGGAAGCAGAAGCTCCGCAGAGACCACACATCCTGTGGTGCCAGCACGTGACCCAGGAGGTAGGTCTCACCGCTGCCACCCGACTCCATCCCCAGCCTGGCCAAGTGCACGCTGACCAGAGAGGCAGCTCCCCAGAGAGGCCCAAGACCCTAGGCAACCACACACACAAGGCACTAGTGGCCAACTGAGCAGACACTGAGGTAGCCATACCAAATTGGCAACCCCAGCAACATTCTAGCCAGACAATAGTGTCAAACCAGTGGACTGTGAAACCCCCTACCACAATGACTAAACATCAAAGGAAAGATACCAGAAATATGAAAAATCAAGAAAGTACACCACCAAATGGTAATAACTCTCAAGCACTAGATCCTATAGAACAAGAAGCCCTTGAAATGTCTGACAAGGAATTTCGAGTGATAATTCTAAGGAAACTGAATGAGATACAAGAACACTCAGCTAGATAACATGATGAAAGGAGGAAAAGTATATAGGATCTGAAAGAAGAAATGTACAAGAAAATCAATGCCCTGAAAAAGAATGTAGCAGAGCTTGCTGAGCTGAAGAATTCATTCAGCAAAATAACAAAACAGAACAGAGAGTTTAACCAGAAGGCTTGCAGAAGTAGAAGGGAGAACTCATGACCTTGAAGATGGGCTGTTTGAAATAACACAGGCAGACAAAAAAAAAAAAAAAAGAATTAAAAACATTGAGGAAAATCAAAAAGAGATATCAGACAACCTTAAGTGCTCAAATATCTGAATGATGGGTATTCCAGAAGGGCAGGAAAAAGATTGAATTGAAAACATATTCAACAAAATAGTGGCAGAAAACTTCCCAGGTATAGGAAAAGACACATATCTTCAGATTCAGGAAGCTGATATATCCCCAAACGTATTCAACCCAAAAGGTCTTCTCCAAGAGATGTTATAATCAAATTGGCAAAACTCAAAGACAAAGAGAGAATCTTAAAAGCTGCAAGAGAGAAGCATCAAATCAGCTACAGGGGAGCCCCAATCAGGCTAACATCAGACTTTTCATCACAAACCCTAAAAGCCAGAAAGGAATGGGATGATATATTCAAAATACTAAAAGACAGAGATTGCCAGCCAAGAATACTCTACCCCACAAGGCTGTCCTTCCGAAATGAAGGGCAAATAGTATACTTCTCAGACAAACAAAAACTTTGGGTGTTCACTACCACACGAACACCCTTACAAGAAATTCTCAAGGGAGTACTGGGTTTGGTACCTGAAAAACAACTACCACTGCCATAAAAACCCAAGAAAAATCAAAACCCACTAGTATAATAAAAATGGCATCCATGAAGAGAAAACAAACAAATAGAAAGGCTATTTACAACCCAAGGAACCAACAAACACAGAAAACAAACAGTAAATCAGAAAGAAAGGAACAAAAGACACCTAAGACTTCCAAATAAAAATCAATAAAATGCTAGCATTAAATCAACACTTTTCAATAACAACTCTTAATGTAAAAGGCTTAAATTCCCCAATCAAAAGACACAGAATGGCTGACTGGATTAAAAAGGAGGACCCAACTATATGCTGCCTTCAAGAGACCCACCTCGCCCATAAAGGCTCACATAGACTAAGAGTGAAAGGATGGAAAAACATTTATCCTGCAAACAGAAATGCAAAACGAGAATAAAGCACAATTTCATAGCTGCAAAAGCAAGTCTCTAAACAGGGAACACGGCGCCAGGGCTGCTGTGGATGCAGACAGGATCCCGGAGGCCGGGGACGCGCTGAAGGCGGCCAGCTGCCCTATTCAGGATTCGAGGTTTCAGGCCGGCATAAAAGAAGATTCCTGGGAGCGCCTGAGCCGCGCCACGGGACCGAGCAAGCAGCCTGAGGGGGCGGGAACCGAGAACGGGGAAGGCGACAAACCAGAGAGTGAGCGCCCGACCTGGCACAGCCCTGTGAGTGACCCCTGGCCTGGCCCTGCTCGGGGGGGGGGGGGGGGGGGGGGGGGCTGACGCCCACCCGGCTTCCGCCTGCATCACTGGGCCACTCACCGCCCCAGGGCTGCCTCCATTTTCTCAGGTGGTGGCAGCTCCGGCCCAGCTCGGCTCCTCACTGAGCCTTCCCACTTGCTTGCTCCGGCACGGGGCTTCCCGGAGCCTACGGGCTGGGCTCCCCTCCTACTCCCTCCGTGGTTCTCTGGTGGGGCTGGTGGCGTGGGGCGTCCCCGGCCAGTGTCGGGAGGGCAAGCTAGTACGGGCGGGGCCGACTGTCACTCCACCACACCCTGGACTCCGGCCCGGTACACTTCCTGTTACTGGGAGGCAGATACCGTCCTGCGGACACCAGTTCGGAAAAACGCCTAACCAATTTCTGGTTGGGAACAGTGTGGTAGGAGAGTTCCCAAGTCCGCTTAAACCTGCAGGAGAGCTGTCTGCAGGCGGGCACTGGACTCGTCTGGGCCGGGGGGATACAAAGGTGAACCATGTGCTACGGGCTCCTCCCCCGAGGAGCTCACGCTATGGTGTGGGAGATAAGACAAGTACACAAATAACCGCAAAACCAGGAGGAAGGTGATTAGTCCCGAGAAAGATCTACAGAGTGCTACAAAGGCACCCAGAGGGACCGGTCGTCAGTGCCTAGCAGAAACCTGGTAGACTTCCTGGGTGAGGCAGTGCCAAGCAGGGTCTTGAAGGCCCAGCTGATAGACGAGGGTTCCAGAAGACACGTCCCAGCCCAGCCCAGTGCGCACAGAGTGGGGAGACGTGCGGCCAGGGAGGCGGAAACTAGAGAGAAACCACACACCCTGTGGGGTCGCCACTGCACGATCCAACAGCCGGGGCCAGAGCACACGGAACAGGGAGAAGTCCTGCACGGTAAGTGAAAGCTCAACAGAGATCACACACCCTGTGGTACGTGATCCAGCAGCCCAGCAGAGTCCAAGCTGACCAGAGAGGTGGCTCCCCGGAGAGGCCCACGACCCGAGGCAACCATACACACAAGGCACTAAAGGCCAACTGAGCATTTACGGAGGTAGCCATACCTAATTGGCAACCACAGCGACATCTTAGTTAGTCAATAGTCTCAAACCGGTGGACTGTGAAACCCCCTGCCACAATGAATAAACATAAAAAAAAAGATACCAGAAATACAAAAAATCAAGAAAGTACACCACCAAAAGTTAATAAATCTCAAACTCTAGATCCTATAGAACAAGAAGCCCTTGAAATGACTGACAAGGAATTTCGAGTGATAATTCTAAGGAAACTGAATGAGATACAAGAAAACTCAGCTAGACATCATGATGAAATGAGGAAAAGTATACAGGACCTGAAAGAGGACATGTACAAGGAAATCGATGTCCTGAAATAAAAATGTAGCAGAACTTGCTGAACTGAAGAAGTTATTCAGCGAAATAAAAAACACAACGGAGAGTTTAACCAGCAGGCGTGTCGAAGTTGAAGAGAGAACCTCTGAACTTTAAGATGGGCTATTTGAAATAACACAAGCAGACAAAAAGAAAGAAAAAACAATCAAAGGCATTGAAGAAAATCTGAGAGAGATATCAGACAACCTTAAGCGCTCAAATATCCGAGTCATGGGTGTTCCAGAAGGGGAGGAAAATGGAGATTCCATTGAAAACATATTCAACAAAATAGTGGCAGAAAACTTCCCAGGTATAGGAAAAATCACAGATCTTCAGATCCAGGAAGCTCAACGATCTCCAAACGTATTCAACCCAAAAAGGCCTTCTCCAAGACATGTTATAGTCAAATTGGCAAAACTCAGAGACAAAGTGAGAATCTTAAAAGCTACAAGAGAGAAGTGTCAAATCACCTATAAGGGAACCCCCATCAGGCTAACATCAGACTTTTCATCACAAACCCTAAAAGCTAGAAAGGAATGGGATGATATATTCAAAATACTAAAAGACAAAGATTGCCAGCCAAGAATACTTTACCCTGCAAGGCTATTCTTCCGAAATGAAGGGCAAATAGTATATTTCTCAGACAAACAAAAACTGTGGGAGTTCACTACCACACAACCACCCTTACAAGAAATCCTCAAGGGAGTACTGGGTTTGGTTCCTGAAAAATAACTACCACTGCCATAAAAACCCAAGAAAAATCTAAACCCGCTAGTATAATAAAAATGGCATTCATGAAGAGAAAACAAGCAAGCAAAAACACTATCTACAACCTAAGGAACCAACAAACACAGAAACCAAACAGTAAATCAGAAAGCAAGGAACAAAAGACACCTAAGACAACCAAACAACCAATAAAATGCTAGGAATAAATCAACAACTTTCAATAACATCTCTTAATGTAAAAGGCTTAAATTCCCCAATCAAAAGACACAGATTGGCTGACTGGATCAAAAAGGAGGACCGAACTATATGCTGCCTACAAGAGACCCACCTCACCCATAAAGATTCACATAGAATAAGAGTGAAAGGATGGAAAAAGATTTACCATGCAAACAGAAAAGAAAAACGAGCTGGAGTAGCTATTCTTATATCTGACAAAATAGACTTTAAACTAAAAACCAGAAAAAGAGACAATGAGGGACCCTACTTAATGATAAAAGGACTGATCCATCAAGAAGACATAACAATCATAAATATGTATGCACCCAATTTTGGAGCAGCCAGATTTATAAAACAAACTCTATTAGACCTAAAGAAGGAAATAGACACTAATACCATAATAGCAGGGGACCTGAACACCGCGCTGTCAATATTGGACAGATCATCTAGGCAAAGAATCAACAGAGAAACACAAGATCTAACAACATACCAGACCACTTGGACTTGGCAGATATCTACAGTACATTCCATCCAATGACCTCAGAATATTCATTCTTCTCATCAGCACATGGATCATTCTCCAGGATAGATCACATGTTAGGTCACAAATCAAGTCTTAACAAATTCAAAAACATTGGAATTATCCCATGTATATTTTCAGACCACAATGGATTAAAATTAGAAATCAGTAACGAAATTATGGAAACTATGCAAACACATGGAAATTAAACAGCATTCTACTTAATGACATATGGGTCCAAGAAGAAATCAAGCAGGAAATCAAGAAATTTATTGAAACTAATGAACATAATGATACATCATACCGAAACCTGTGCGATACTGCAAAAGCAGTACTAAGGGGGATATTTATCACATTAAATGCTCACCTCAGAAGAATGGAAAGATGGCAAGTGAACAACCTAACACTTCACCTTAAAGAACTAGAAAAACAAGAACAATCCAAACCTAATGTTAGCAGACGGAAAGAAATCATTAAGATCAGAGCAGAACTGAATAAAATTGATACCCAAAGGACAATTCAAAAGAACAACAAATCAAGAAGTTGGTTTTTTGAAAAGATAAATAAAATTGACAAACCATTAGCATGGCTAACAAAAAAAAGAAGAGAGAGTATCCAAATAACAAAAATTAGAAATGAAAAAGGCGATATTACAACTGATTCATCTGATATACAAGGAATCATTCGAGACTACTATAAACAGCTATATGCCAACAAAGTTGAAAATATGGAGGAAATGGATAAATTTCTGGACACACACAAGCTACCAAAACTGAGCCAAGAAGATGTAGAAAATCTGAACAGACCAATAACAATAAAGGAGATTGAAGCTGTTATCAGAAGGCTCCCAACAAAGAAAAGCCCAGGACCAGATGGATTCACAGCAGAATTCTACCAAACATTCAAAGAGGAATTGACACCAATTCTCTACAAACCATTCCAAAAGATTGAAACAGACGCAAATCTCCCAAACTCATTCTATGAAGCAAACATCATCCTGATACCAAAACCAGGTAAAGATACAACTGAAAAAGAAAACTACAGGCTGATATCCTTGATGAATATAGATGCAAAAATCCTCAGTAAAATACTAGCTAACAGAATACAGCAACACATACGTAAAATTATTCACCACAATCAAGTGGGATTGATCCCAGGGATGCAAGTTTGGTTCAACATATGCAAATCAATAAATGTGATACACCATATTAAGAAAATAGAACACAAGGGCCATATGATCATCTCTATAGATGCTGAAAAGGCATTTCATAAAATTCAAAAAAGACCCTTTATAAGTTATGTATAGATGGAAAGTATCTCAACCTAATTAAAGCCATTTATGCCAAACCCACTGCCAATATCATCCTGAATGGGGAAAAGCTGAAAGCTTTTCCTTTAAGAACAGGACTAGACAAGGATGCCCACTCTCACCACTCCTATTCAACATAGTGTTGGAAGTACTAGCCAGAGCAATCAGAGAAGAGAAGGAAATAAAGGGCATCCAGATTGGAAAAGATGAAGTCAAACTGTCCCTGTTTGCAGATGACATGATCCTATATATCGAACAGCCTAAAACCTCTACAAAAAAACTGCTGGAATTGATAAATGATTTCAGCACAGTAGCAGGATACAAAATCAACACACAAAAATCAGTTGCATTTCTATTCTCCAATAGTGAACATGCAGAACGAGAAATCAAGAAAGCCTGCCCATTTACAATAGCCACCAAAAAAATAAAATACTTAGGAATAGAGTTAACCAAGGATGTGAAAAATCTCTATAATGAGAACTACAAACCACTGCTGAGAGAATTTAGGGAGGATACAAGAAGATGGAAAGATATCCCATGCTCTTGGATTGGAAGAATCAACATTGTGAAAATGTACATACTACCCAAAGTGATCTACAGATTCAACGCAATCCCCATCAAAATTCCAATGATATTTTTCTCAGAAATAGAAAAAACTATCCAGACATTTATATGGAATAACAAAAGACCACGCATAGCCAAAGCAATGCTGAGAAAAATAATAAAGCTGGAGGCATAACACTTCTTGAC
Organism: Cynocephalus volans; assembly: GCF_027409185.1. Classification (NCBI taxonomy): domain Eukaryota; kingdom Metazoa; phylum Chordata; class Mammalia; order Dermoptera; family Cynocephalidae; genus Cynocephalus; species Cynocephalus volans. The sequence continues at coordinate 98,399,444 of NC_084468.1, read as the reverse complement.
TTTAACCTATACTACAAAGCTATAATAACCAAAACAACATGGTACTGGCATAAAAACAGACACACTGACCAATGGAATAGAATAGAGAATCCAGAAATCAACCCACACACCTACAGCCATCTGATCTTTGACAAAGGCATCAAGCCTATACACTGGGGAAGAGACTGCCTCTTCAGGAAATGGTGCTGGGATAACTGGATATCCATATGCAGGAGAATGAAACTAGACCCATACCTCTCACCATATACTAAAATCAACTCGAAGTGGATTAAAGAATTAAATATACACCCTGAAATAATAAAACTTATTAAAGAAAACATAGGAGAAACACTTCATGAAGGAGGACTGGACACAGACTTCATGAATATGACCTCAAAAGCATGGGCAACCAAAGGAAAAATAAACAAATGGGATTATAGCAAACTTAAAAGCTTGTGCACAGGAAAAGAAACAACAGAGTTAAAAGACAACTAACAGAGTGGGAGAAAATATATGCAAAATATACATCTGACAAAGGATTAATATCCAGAATATATAAGGAACTCAAACAACTTTACAAGAAAAAAACAAGCAACCCAATTTAAAAAAGGGCAAAAGAGCTAAGTAGGCATTTCTCTAAGGAAGATATACGAATGGCCAACAGACATATGAAAAAATGCTCAACATCACTCAGCATTCGGGAAATGCAAATCAAAACCATACTGAGATACCATCTAACCCCAGTTAGGATGGCTAAAATCCAAAAGACTCTGAACGATATATGCTGGCGAGGTTGTGGAGGAAAAGGAACTCTCATACATTGTTGGTGGGACTGCAAAATGGTGCAGCCTATATGGAAAATGGTATGGAGGTTCCTCAAACAATTGCTGATATACCTAGCATATGACCCAGCTATCCTACTGCTGGGAATATACCCAGAGGAATGGAAATCATCAAGTCGAAGGTATACCTGTTCCCCAATGTTCATCGCAGAACTCTTTACAATAGCTAAGAGTTGGTACCAGCCCAAATGTCCATCATCAGTTGAGTGGATACGGAAAATGTGGTATATCTACACAATGGAATACTACTCTGCTGTAAAAAAGAATGAAATACTGCCATTTGCAACGAAGTGGATGGACCTAGAGAGAATTATATTAAGTGAAACAAGTCAGGCACAGAAAGAGAAATACCACATGTTCTCACTTATTGGTGGGAGCTAAAAATAAATACACAAAAACCAGGGGCGAGGGAGGGAAGACGACATAACACTTACAATTCCTTGAAGTGGATATGACAAGCAAACAGAAAGGACATTGTTGGGATTGAGGCGGGAGAGGGAGGCGGGAGGGAGGTTTCTGTAACTGGCCACAATAATCAACCACAGTGTATATTGACAAAATAAAATAAAATTTGGAAGAAAAAACAAAAAAAGCCAACCAAATGCACCCACCTCTGGTTCCTACTATTGTGTACAATGTGTTCCTGAAAAATGTGTATGAAAGTTGAATATATAAAAATCTCTGCAGTTTCTGCAGTTAGTATTGTAGGGCTGACCATGAATTCTTGAACAATTACTCATTTTGTAAAGTTGAATTTTACATAGTATATACCTGATTTTTAAAAATGTAAACATTAAACATTTTAAATGAGAATTTTCTCAAATAATTTCTACCATTGAGTTCTCATTGTCTTGGTTTATTTGAAGGTGCATTTAGTAAACAATTTATTTTTACATTGAGAAGGTCTTGTAGATTTTGCAAGGAACTGCGCAGAGGTTGTGATTTTTGCTTTGAGAGTATCTTATCATCTGTCTTGAGAAATTCTTAATTAGACAGTAAGCTAACAGCCTTATTTTTCTTTTAAGAAAGAAATGTTTAGTAAGCTGAATTTCTGTACAGTTCTATGAATCACTAGACTTCTCTATACATTTAGATCTCTGGAATTATTTCTGATAGTTGAATTTGGTCCATAACTAATTAAAGATGCAGTAGTATTTCATGATACATTTCTAGTATTTCATATATGTTTTTAATTTTTGATCTTTCTTTCATAATTGAATAAATATAGCCAACCAGCTTGAGTCCAGTAAGAGCCTAATTAAGTAAATGTTTGTTGCTTTTTATATGGATATTTTCATTTTTGTTGCACTTGTTTCCTCACCAATATCAACATTGTAATTTTCTGTTTTCCATATGTTTCTATAAAGTAATTGAGGAAGAAATGCAAGAAAATGTTTAAAAATTAGACAAATTCCACTGTATAGCACAAGTGGTATGCTGATGAAAGGAAACTGCTGGATGTCAGGCAGTGCCACTATACAACAACTCTTGGCAGGTGTTCTTGTTCATTTGCTGACACATGGAAGTTCACATATGAGGGTACTTCAAAAATTTTGTGGAAAAATAGAATTAAAAGAATACAAATCTTTCCACAAATTTTTTGAAGTACCCTCCTGTGATTTAGGTTATATAATTTATGGATACCCATATATAAAAGGAATGAGCAGGTAGTATACTTATTTAACGGCTGAGTGTTTGGGACCTCTGCATGTACTTAAGGGTTTATTTTATGTTGTGTAATTAATTCAGTAGCTGAACTCTGAGTTATGTGGACGTTTAATACAGAGTTTTTTTATGGTCCATTTTATTTATGTCAAATGTTCATTTTCTGCATCCTCTCTGCAGTAGTCGTCCACGCATTATTGGTTTGTAATGCTAGCACAGAGCTGACTACTTTGAAAAACATTCAGGACTACTTTAATCCAGCTACTCTACCTCTAACGCAATACCTGTTAACAATGTAAGTCATTATTTGCCTTTGGGTCATTGGTATTTAAAAATGGTAACTAAAAGTGAATATGAAAATACAGTAAAAGTACATGCATAAATGTTGCTAATAAAATTTTAATTATCTTTCAGACTATGGCATTACCATCTGTCAGTAGTTAAAAATAAAAAGAGAAAGGGAAATATGCATCATTTTCCATCCACCTACCTATTTATTTATTATGGTTTGGGCTAATGTTACTGCAAATTTTTTCTTTTTGTCAAGGGATAATTTCTTAAGAATCATTTGAGTGTTGGTTTTATTTTTTTGTTCATCTGTATTTTTATACCACAAATTATTTAACATTTAAAAGAATCATTTTATAGCTTCAATCTAATATATAAATAAATATTGATTTTATTCTAGATATTATCTATATTTCATATTTAATTTTTCAAGCACCAAATCTTTTTAAAAATTAGAAGTGATACTATATTAAATGCATTAAAGCAATAGAAAAAATTTATTTTCCAATTTAGAGTATTATTAACTATTCATGGTGTTTCATTTTTCTTCCCACAATGAAGTCCCATAAGGATATTATAATCGTTATATTTAATATTCATATTTAATCATAAATATCCTTATGGTTCCATTATATTATTTATGCAATTTGATATGAATTCAGTCTTTATAGAAATAGAAATAAAACCAATTCATTAATTGTAGTCTTACCTGAATAGGGACTATATTAATGATCTAAGTCAGGTTTACATAACAGAGCATGGGCCAGTTCATAACTTATTGGTGGTGCAATTTGGGGGGAAAAATTAATATTTTTGCATCTCTGTTTGGGATAATTAACTACTTCCTAGTGTTATCGTGAAGATTTCATCAAGTAATATTGTAATATTAGCATAAGGGCTGGCCAGTTAGCTCAGTTGGTTAGAGCTCAGTCCTGTAACACAAAGGTCATGAGTTTGGATTCCTATACCAGCCAGCTGCCAAAACAAAAAAAAGAAAGAAAAAGAAAAAATGCTTAGCATAATGCCAGCACCGAGTAGGTAGTCAGCAAATGGTGGTTTTCTTTCTCCAAATTGGGGTATGTACCATTTCTGGTTTGTTCCCGTAAAAAAAAAGTTCTCTGTAATGCTGATAAAGTGAAAACTAAGTTATGAATAGGTCTACATACCTATTTCAAAAGCCCCTAATTTTTCTTTGATTTTGATTGTTGCTGTTTTATTAGGTCTTCGTCAGCTACACTTAGCAACAAGAGAGTCAATAAGAGAAAATTTATCCCACCAGGCTTCACAAATATAAACACAAAATTTGAACTACTCAGCCTAGGAGCAGCATTGCAGTTAGCTAGTGAGTTAATTCAGGCACACAAGTTAAACAAGGATCAAGCAACGGCTCTAATTCAAATAGCTCAAATGATGGCATCACACAAAAATGCTGAAGAAGTGAAAGAACTGCGAACCCATACCCTCCCTATCACAATCATACATGGTAAGAAACAAGGAAGAAAACAGTTCTAGTAAATACATTATTATGTGTAAACTTTTGTAACTCAGACTAATCCTTTGTAATTTCTTAGTCAAACAGGGTTCAAAAATAACTTTTAAGTAGATTTTTTTTTAACCTGAACCTATTTTAGTAAACTATTAGATGAGAGCAGAACTGACCACCTTTTTAAAAGGGAGAATTGGCAGCATATCTGATGAATGAATAGCATTATACACTTGTTATCAAAGTATCCAGATTTCAACTAGTTGTCTACATGTTGTTCTGTTAGAGTGGACTTCAACTTTGATCAGCAAAACCTCTTTTTTTTTTTATTGATTATATGTATTTTTGAGGTACAGAATCGAATATCAATACATGGGTACAATATGTAGCAAAACCTCTTATTAATTCCTAGTCACTCACTCTTCTGTCCTTCACAGCAGCTATTCCAAACTGTCATTGTTCTCATGACCCCATCCTTGCCCCATGCTCTTTTGATCTTGCCTCTAAAACAGAAAATGAAGTTTATAATAGAAATTTCTTTCAGTATTCTGCCTTCCTTCTCCAACTTACCTAATTTTGGACCTGTTCTTACCTCTTTTGGTTCTGTCCCAATGAAGAAGCTTTACTTCCTCCTATTCAGAGTACATACTTTTATCTAGATTCTGTAACTTCTGTAGGACATTTTCTCCCATAGATCTCTGTCTCAAAGCTAATTCTACTTTTGTGTCCTGTTTTGAGAAATTACACCACATCTACCCTGTTAACCAAATCAACACCTGAGAGTCATCCTTGATTATTCTTTCTCTCTAGATTGACTCTCTCTCTTAATCCTTCTCCTATTCTCTTACTATTTATCTCCCCACATCATATCCGTCATTGAGATGTGTCCCTTCTAGCTTCTACCCATATTTCCTATTGATTATCTCCTTTCCAGTTTCATCATACCTTTATCACACCTCCACAGAATCCTGGATTTATATTGTGCATCTACCATTTGATAGCTATATGATTTGGGGCAGGTTACTTATCACTTAGCTTTAATTTCCTGCTCTGTAAAATGGGGATGTTAATAGCATCTACCTCATAGAGTTGGATGATTAAATGAGTTAATATAGTTTGTAAAGGGCTTGGAACAGTGCCTAGAATATGGGAGGCACTAGGTAAAGTTGGCATTATTATTGTTATGATTATTGCGCACAACTTTCTAGTTGATGATCTACTGTTAGTTTTCCCTTTCTTCCTATTTTCACCCAAGTTGTTTTTCTAAAACAATCTGATTAAGTCAATCCCATTGCTTAAAATCCTTCAGTAATTTTTCCTGGCCTTTAAGATAAAATTTAAACTTTCTTAGTCGTAGCAAGCCGAGATTTTGTGATTTATCCCCTTGCCTATCTCATCAACGTCATCCCTTGCCTATTTGCTGTAAGCTACATAGAAATACTTAAAGTTCTTTTAACAGTTACATGCTTTGTCATGCCCCTGCTTAGAATGACCCTTTCTCTAAACAGTCTGAATATCTTATCCTGGAAGGCTTAGTTCTGCTCCTTACTTTTAGGAAGCATTCCTATCTCCACCAAAGCAGAGATCGATTTTCTTCCTTCTCTGATCCCATATTAGTCTTACTTACCATATTATCTTATTTTCATTTCCTTACTTGTCTATCATCTGAAAACTGTGGTCTCATTAAAGATGGAGGTATTTTGACTGTTTATCTATTTATCCTTTGTGCTTAGCATATAGTGAACACTCAGTGTTTTTTGAACAAATTAATCAAATGAAGGAGAGAGAGAGAGACAGAGAGAGGGGGAAGAAAAATTTCTTGTTCTTTCAGAAATTTATTATATTGCCTTTATTTTTTTCCCCTTTCTTTAAAATAATTAGGTGTTTTTGGAGCAGGAAAGAGTTATTTGCTGGCAGTGGTGATTTTGTTCTTTGTACAGCTATTTGAAAGGAGTGAAGCTCCTACAATTGGAAATGCAAGGCCATGGAAACTTCTGATTGCTTCTTCTACTAATGTAGCTGTTGACAGAGTACTTCTTGGGTAGGTATGACAAGTGAATTTAAGTAGCTAATGTTTTAGGTTATTGTTGAGAGAGGCAATCCACCACGGGCCCTGAGTGTCCGTGCACATTCTTGCTGGATAAGCCAAGAATGTAAGGCCTTTGTCTCTGACCCATCTGTGCAACAGGCTAACTAGTTAATTTGTAAGTGGGATAAAATCAAATACCAAACCTGACAATTTTGGCATGGGGATACTCATATAAAAATTCGAGTTTAGCCAAGAACATGTAGGGCTAGACGTGTATTGTTGGGGGAGGCAATCTGCCATAGATTCCAGAGATGCAAGGCTGTGACCATGCTTATGAAAGACATTTCTCAGGGTTGTGTTTGCAGTAAGCAGCTTTGACTGATGAGGTAATGTCTCCTTCCAGGACAAAGAGCAGGCCTGCTTACTCCTTGTTGTAAAAACAGTGGATCCCCAACCTAGTGCTTCTGTCCTACAACTCAACCCACTGCATGTGCAGGCATCCACCTGGACCCTCTGAGTCTCCCTGTGTGACTTGGTGGCCAAGGGAAACCAGTGCAGATACGATGGCGTTTATGCTGCTTCCTGTGCCATAAGTAAAAGTCCTTTGCCTCTGACCCAGGAGTCTCAGGTCTATTACCTTAGAAGTAGGCTAAAACAAATCCCAGAACCAACAGTTATAGGTCAGTCTCTTGCTCATCTGCATGTATGAACACATAATAGTAAAAGAGCTGAACAATTTAAGTAAATTATGCTTTTTATTTCAATAAGAAGGATCCAGAGAAGGCAATAGCAGTCTGTTCTGCAGGTAGAAAATGTTATGATTGCATAACATTTTATTTAAAATGCAAAGAAAATATTACAGTATTTTACCAATATTCCAGTGTTTAATGATCTGAATTTCAAGATAAATGAAAAAGTTTGATTAGTAGAAATAATGCATTATTTATAAGTCTAGGCTTTTTAAAAAATTAGCTTTTATAATCACATAAGTTAATGCCTATGGTAGAAAATATGCAGTCTATACGGCTAATATTTTATTATATTTATTTGCAGATTTTTTAATACACACACACACATACACTTTGTTTTCCAGACTTGAGATTCAATTGTATATATTGTTTTGTGTCTTGCTTTTTTTACATAAATATTGTTCCTCTCTGGCATTAAATCTTATTAGAAAACATAACTTTTTATAGCTATTATATTCAATGATTTGCTTATATATACTTTAAGCGATTTTTGATTAGTAAGTTCTTTCAAAATTATTACAAATACCTTTAAACATAAATTTTTGTACCCATTTTTGATTCTTTTCTTAGGAAAAAGTCCCAAGTCTAAAATAAAAGATATGAACATTTTTAAGCTTCTTTGCAAAATTGCCTTTCAGAAAGGTGTTCACTCATGTAAGTAATCTAAAAGTAATCAAAAAGTGAGGACAATGCTTTTTTTTTTTGGTGGCTGGCTGGTGCAGTGATCCAAACCGTTGACATTAGTGTTGTAACACCACGTTCTAACCAACTGAGCTAACTGGCCAGCCCTAGGATATTTTTTTGATTAAAGACAATGAGGACCTGTGGACTGAACAGGAAAGAACTTTAGATTGCTTAGCCTGAGAAGAAAATTTAACTGTAGACTGTTAGCAAACAAAACAAAACAAAAATCAAGAAGTTGGAATGAAGAAAGAAGGTAAATACTGAATACTAAAAGGTAACAGGAAACATTTAAAAGAGATTCTTTAATGCTTAAACCTCTGATAAGGAGCTGAGAAATGTGAATATATAATTAGGATATATGCCTCAACTGCTTATAGTCTGAACTCATAATATATTTCTTTATGCTGAAATAATGTGTTTGATGTGCACTTGAACAGACAATGTATTCCTATCATAATGGACAGGATAGTACAGTTTCCTGAGAAGAAATGGAAGAGCATTGGTAAATAGCAGTACTATGAGGATATTGTACCCTTTGTTATTATAGATTTAACACAACTTGCATTGAAAAAAATGTAAGCTAGTATTTCAAACTGAAAAGTAGCTGACTATTCCCCAAAATGAAGACTATGAAAAATATAAAAATTGAAATGTATTGACATTAAATAAATTGCTTCATAAATATTTTGGGAAATTATGTTTGGAGAGCTATAGTTTCATTCTCTAGCTCTTTAAATTCTCATTTTGAGGTGGTAGATGTTTTGGAGGATTCGGTATTCACTTATTTCCAATTCTGTTCCTAGCATAGAGCTAAAGCTGTAAGATATATAAGAGGAAAGGGTAGGAGAGGGGTCCTTCCTCACAAAGCTCTAACTGGGGGGTAATGTGTGTAGAGAAAGGACCAAAGCCTTTGGATATAGACAGATTTGACTGGGTTTGAATCATGGCTGACCTCATGTATTAGCTATGTGGCTTCAGCAAAATGACTTTACCTCTGAACTTGTGTCTTCATCTCCAAGATGAGATATTGTGCAGAGATGTAGTATTAAACAAGGTAATTCATGTAGAGAGGCTCTTCTTCATAAATCTCAGTGTTAAATATATGGTAGCTATTGTTTTCCATATTATTATGTCTTTAGAGGTAATTTTCTTTGTGATAAGTACTAACATTGGTATTTTATGACCATTTAATGAGACTTCAACATAAAATAATATGAGTCTTCAAAAAGTTCATGGAAAGATTTGCATTATCTTTTTTTTTTTTTTTTGTCGTTTTTTCGTGACCGGCACTCAGCCAGTGAGTGCACCGGTCATTCCTATATAGGATCCGAACCCGCGGCGGGAGCGTCGCCACGCTCCCAGCGCAGCACTCTACCGAGTGCGCCACGGGCTCGGCCCCTGCATTATCTTTTAATTCTGTTTTTCTGTGAACTTTCTGAAGTACCTTTATAGGTATTTTTAAGTTCTCTAGAAAATGCATTATATTAAAAAATCTTTCAACTACACTGCATTTACTTTATTTGAGTTTGGGTATTTCACATTAAATTATATAACTCTATAATATACTGTATAGAAAATTAACTTTTATAACAAAATATTACATGAAACTTTGTTTTATATTCTATTTTCTAAGTAATCAGAATTTATTTTGTTTTTTTGTTTGTTTGTTTGTTTTTTGAAGGCTTCTCAGTCTTGGATTTGAAAAGTTTGTCAGAGTTGGAAGTGTTAGGAAGATTGCCAAGCCAATTTTACCTTATAGGTAAGAATGCTAAATTTCAAAAGTCGCAGAATGTTTAGAGAGAAGTATGGTAATTTTATATAACTCTTACCGTAAATTTAGTTTTTGAAGAAGAGTGGAGAAAGCCTTATCTATTTCTTGGTTATCTTAGTCTGTATTTTACTTTTTAGTGATGCTATGAAAAGTGGAATAAAGAGGGGTGTTCTTATGTAATTCTTTCTTTAGCTTGCATGCTGGCTCAGAAAATGAAAATGAACAATTAAAAGAACTACACGCTCTAATGAAAGAAGACCTAACTCCTGTGGAAAGAGTCTATGTGAGAAAAAGTATTGAGCAGCATAAACTGGGGACCAATAAAACCCTGCTGAAGCAGGTAAAAGGAAGAAACTTCAATTTGTTTCTTAATTAATATATACTATTCAGATTCTCTTATTTCTGTTGATGGGTTTAAAAACAAAAACAAAACTATTGTGATAACTTAGATTTAACTAAGGCATGCACATGTACATCCTTGGATATAATCTACCCAGTGCATATTTTATGTTTGCTTCAAAGCATTCTTCACATTTATGAACAGATCCAACTCACTATGACTGAGTCATTCTTTCTTCTTTGCCTTATTTGCATACCTTTTTATAGGCTTGAAGAGGAAAGTGTACAGGTGGGAATAGATTCCTGGCAAGTTAAATGAAATTGGTTGTATTTGAGGAAAAATAGAGAAAGAGAAGATCTGACCCTGGTCAAAATATCCAAGTGAAATTTGTCTTCGATGCTTTCCTAGAAAGCTAGTCATTTCAGAGTCTGTCTACATCCCAGAATCCAGGAGGCTCAGACACTTGCTTCCAGATTTTGGGAGCCAAGACTGGAGACACAGGATCCCAAGCTGTAACAAGTAGTATTGTTCCCTTTTTCAAGTTCTGATCCAGGGCAGCTTGGGCATCAGCTGGTAGAAGGAAAAGAAATTAATCAGTAGCTTCCTCCTATGAAAGGAGAGCATGGGGAAAAGAAAGGGGGATGGGGTTGTTGGCTTCTTGGCCCATGTGGACATTGGTTACTTTCTGTAACAGATTTGGGAAAATCATCCTGCTTGGGACTCTGTATTGAGCAGCTATTGCTGAAATAATGATGCTTAACAAATAAAATCTTAGGGCCGAGCCCGTGGCGCACTTGGTAGAGTGCTGCGCTGGGAGCGGGTTCGGATCCTATATAGGACTGACCGGTGCACTCACTGGCTGAGTGCCGGTCACGGAAAAAAAAAAAAAAACAAATAAAATCTTAATATTTTAAGACAACAACTTATGATTATACAGGTAACTGGTGTGGCTTGGCTTGAGGCAATGGGTCAAGTCTCTTATTATGAGAACAGTTGCCTATGGCATGATGCTCTTCTCCAGATATATGGCAGAAAAGTAAGAGGCAGGTCAGATCACATGACACATTTAAAGCATCTGTTCACATCATGTCTGCTAACATTCCATTTGCTGTATAACAGGTCATATGGCTAAGCCCAACATCAGTGAGGCAGGGAAACACGAGGGTACTTCAAAAAGTTCGTGAAAAAAAGAATTGAAACATGATACAAATCTTTCCATGAGCTTTTTGAAGTAAGCTCCTATGTTCCACCTACTTCTCTGGTGGGACGCACTACTAAGTCACGTAGCAAAGGGTGTGGATGTGTAATAGTACTCTCACAGGGAGGAAGAGAGAAATCAGAAATAACAAATCCACAATAAGTTTTGGTTCTAGAATCCTCAAAGGGTTTCAGACTATCTTTCTGTTATCTGAATTATACAGTTAAATCTGTACCCTGTTTTCAACCAAATCTAGAAAAGCTTAGTTTGGTAGTATTTAGTTAATGCAAATTATTTATATAAACTACTTACCATTCTGCTCACTTACCCAACATAATAATGACTTGTAAAAATAACTGCTAATGGTTTCTTTGATAATTTTCTAAATGAAAGCCTGGTTACCATAATCTATTGCTTATTGGTCCCACCTATTCACAAATGAAAGCTATTTTAGAAGAATCTTTTTTTTTTTTTAAGTTTTCTCTAACATATTTCCAAGGTCCAATCAGGCATTCAGACCTGACACATTCCTAAAGTGACATGTCTTTACAATAAAACTAATTTTAAAAAGTGCTTCATAGTTCATCACTGCTTCCTAGGTCAATAACTAAATCTTTTCTGCTGTTAGAATCTCAGCAATATAGTAATAAATTAAATAACAATATAATTTTTTAAAGAAAAAAATTAGTACTTCAGGTTTTTGTATTAGATATTTCTTTAAATTAAAAAACATGCTTCCTGATTCATAACTTTGGAGTTCTCATTCTAAAGTTGTTTTTATCAGATATTATTATCAGAAACTAGATAATGAATGATATTTCCAGAATAATACCAAGGCTTAATCATTTTTAGAGAATCAAATGTTTAAATACTCTGGAATTTCTAATATAAATGTGGCTTTAGGATTTTTGTTTTTGTTTTTAACAAGAGAAGGAAAACATAACTGATATAGAGCTATTGTGTGAGATGAATGTTATTTATTATTAAAGATATATAGGTAGGATGGGTATGATATTTTATTTCACAGGATCTGTGGAAGCAATATTTAATTTGTTTGAAATTTAAAGCATATTTTCGTCACTTATATTTGTTGAAAAAAAGATATGGTCTGTTTTTTATGGACTACCCTGTTACCAAGAAGTGTAATTAGTAATATGTATATATGTATGAGTGTATGTACATAAGAATATATGTGTGTATACATATATGTAAATATATGCATATATACACAGGCACATCCATGTGTCCATGCATGCATGTGTATAGCTAGTGGACTACTAGGCCAATGACCACATCCAATTAGAAAATTCACAGATTTTTCCATTGTTTCCATTTAGTTCCAGAGATTAAATACCAGCTTTTATTAAGTTTTTTGCCTAGAATAATAGCATTCTGATATAATATTTAACTTGTAAGATTCAAGTATACTTACGGGCTACAAGTACACTTTAATTTACTGTTATTCAGAATTAGTTAGCCCTCTTTACCTAATTAAGTAAATCAAAAACCTAGTGTGCTTGAAGGTTAAGCAAAGGATAGTTTATTAGCATATTCAGTGTTCTTTGTGGAGAACTTTGGCCTGTGTTGATATAAGGCATGTTATCTTTATTCAGCCCATCTAGAAGATAAAAATGTGTGTTATCCTTGATACTTTAAAAATCCTCAGGGCCGAGCCCGTGGCGCACTTGGTAGGGTGCTGCGCTGGGAGCGCGGCGATCTTCCCGCCGCGGGTTCGGATCCTATATAGGACTGACCGGTGCACTCACTGGCTGAGTGCCGGTCACAAAAAAAAAAAAAAAAAAAAAAAAAAAAATCCTCAATATTGTAATATTTTACTTTTGAATATCAAAACATGACTTTTGTTTGTTCTTATTAAGGGACTTGTGGCTTAAGTAGCTTATATTCTGATTTCAATTTTGTATGTAAGAATAATGAAAATGTGGAGATAAAGTGACCTATGATTTCTGATTGCCAGAAATTAAATTAGGACTAACTCGCTTTCTGATTTTAGCCTACAATTTCTTTGGTAAATACATAATTTCATTTTCTTTTAATAGTTGTTAATTAATAACATTTTTGTTGTAATAAAGGTTCGAGTAGTTGGAGTTACCTGTGCAGCCTGCCCATTCCCATGCATGAGTGATCTTAAATTTCCTGTGGTAGTGCTGGATGAGTGTAGTCAAATAACTGAACCAGCCTCTCTACTTCCCATTGCAAGGTAAACTAAAAATTCTTTTCCCTTACCAAATTTTTGTGAAAATTCGTAGCAATTCAAGTACTAAACTGACTTTTAAGACAAATACAGAGGGAAATTTTGGGGTTAATATATCAAAATATTGTAAGATCACAGTTTAGAAAATTGGATGACATAATTCTTAAAGCATTGATAACCCTAGTGCTAGGATTCTACTAAAATCTTGCAGATTTCTCAACTAAATTAAAAGTTGCTCTTTAATCATAAACTCCACTGAAGAATGTCCTTCAGTTTCCTTACCTTGATAAAATTCGTGTTTAGTTTCTGAAAATAATTTTTAGATTGTGAAATGATATAAAGTATATAAAGAAAAACAAGTTGAAAATGAAAACTTTTCTCTTAAAATTAGAAAACTGTGAAATCCTTTAAGCTGTTTCAGCCAATTGAAATAGTGTGCTTGTAAAGCATCCCTTATTGAGGACTCCTAAAAGTAGTGGAAAGAGTACTAGAGCACTCTTCTTGGGAAGTCCTTGCTCTGTCCCAATTAATGAGGGAGTAGGGAACCAACTGTCATGGTTTGCCCGAGACTTGGAGGTTCCCAAATCATGAGGCTTTCAGTTTTTAGGATGAGTTGGTCACCCTACTAAGGAGCCAGGGATGGAAGAGTGGCAGAGGGTAGAGGATTAATACTTGTTGAGCATACTAAACTCATATATTTAATTTAATCCTTGCAAAGCCATGCAAGGTACTATTACCTACAGGTTACTAAGAATACTGAAACATGAAGAGATTAATTAATATGCTGTATCCATAAAATATAATAGAATTGAAATTTGGATATAGGTTTGCTTACAAAATTTGGATGTTTTCCCACTTTATCCTACTCCTCTTTAGAAAGACTTTTAGCCTCCAAGAGCCTAATTTATTTCATCTCTAAAACAAGAGTTTAAGCCAAATGACTTCTAAGAAAGCCTCTAATTCTAATAGTATATGGATTCTAAAAATCAGTATTTCCCAAATATGTTCTGTGAAATACTAAATTCATGTAGAGGCAAGGCTTAACAGGTTTTATGTAGGAAAAAATCAAGTTATATGAAGGATTCTTTACTGTGTAACTTTTGAAAGCCTTTAATACACTTGTTAGCACTATTAAGCCTTGTTACTTCTTGGGACACTTCATGGGATTTGAATTCTTTGAAATACATTTTGGAAAGCAGTGCAATAAATGATCTGGTACCCTTTTTTCATGGCTTAGATTAATTTTTGAAATTCTGTTTTTAGGTTTGAATGTGAAAAGCTGGTTCTTGTTGGAGACCCCAAACAGCTGCCTCCTACTATTCAGGGTTCTGATGCAGCTCATGAAAATGGACTGGAACAAACTCTTTTTGATCGACTTTGCTTAATGGTACCTATTGCTAAATTCATACAGTTATCATTTATTAATTATATACTGTGTGGGGGGTTGACACATTTTAGGGCTGGCCCCGTGGCTCACTCGGAAGAGAGGCCGCGGGTTCGGATCCTATATAGGGATGGCCGGTGTGCTCAGTGGCTGAGTGTGGTGCGGACCACACCATGCCGAGGGTTGCGATCCCCTTACCGGTCACAAGGAAAAAAAAAAAAAAAAAAAAGTACACATTTTAAAGATAAGTAGGACCCTATAATTCAAGTACTCCTTCATAAAAAGAATCTGCACTGGTAGATTAGCTCAGTTGGTTAGAGCACAGCCTTGTAACACCAAGGTCTAAAGGTTTGGTTCTCCATACCGGCCAGCCACCAAAAAAATAAATAAAATAAAATTAAATTAAATTAAATAAAAAATAAAATAAAATAAAATAAAATAAATAAAATAAAATAAAAATAAATAAATAAATAAAATGAAAGGAATCTTTTCCCTGTGTACTTTAGTAGTGGATAATAAGCATATTGATTTTGTTCTAAAATCAAAAAACTTACACCTCTTTTATCTGTGTAGAGCTCTATTTCACATTTTAAAAAAGTTTTTATATTAATTATTAATATAGTTTTAAATTGAGGTGGAATTCACCTAACATAAAACTAAGCATTTTAAAGTGAATAATTCATTGGCATTTAGTACATTCACAATGCTGTGCAACCACTATCTCTATCTAGGTCCAAAACATTTTCATCCCTCCAAAATAAAACCTCACACTCATTTAGCAGTTACTTCCCATTCCCTCTTCCTTCCAGCTTCAGGCAACTACAAGTCTATTTTCTGTATATTGATTTATTTATTCTGAATATTTCATATAAATGGAATCATACAAAGTGTGACCTTTTGTGTCTGGCTTCTTTCCCTTAGCATGACATTTTTTAGGTTCACCCACATTGTAGCATAAATCAGCACTATACTACTTTTTTTTTAAGTACATTTGCAGTGTTGTCCAACTGTCACCTCTCCATCCCAAACAGAAACTTTGTACCCATTTAACAATTATTCTCTATTCCGCCTTCCCCCAGCCCCTGGTAAACTCTATTCTGCTTTCTGTCTCTATGAATGTACCTATTCTAGGTGCCTCATATAAGTGGAATCATACAGTATTTATCATTTTGTGTCTGTCTTATTTACTTAGCATATGTTTTCAAGGTTCATCCATGTTGCAGCATGTATCAGAATTTCATTCCTTTTTAAGGCTGAATAATATTAGATCGCATGTATATACTGCATTTTTAGTGATGGATATTTGGGTTGTTTCCACATTTTGGTTATTGTGAATAACGGTGTTGTGAACATTTCTGCACACTATCTATCCAAATCCCTGCTTTTAGTTCATTATTTACCTAGAAATACAATTGTTGGGTCATATGATAATTCTATATTTAACTTTTTGAGGAACTGCCACAGTATTTTTTATAGCAGCTGCACCATTTTACCTTTCCAGCAGCAATGCACAGGGGTTTCAATTTCTTCACATCCTGGCCAACTCTTGTTATTTTCCTTTCTTTTTTTTTTTTTTTTTTTTTTTTAAATAATAGCCATCCTAACGGGTGTGAAGTAGTATCTCATTGTGGTTTCCCTAATGACTAATGATGTTGGGCATCTATTCATGTGTTTATTGGCCATTTGTACGAGTATATACTCTTTGAAGAAATGCTGATTCATGCCTTTTACCCATTTTTGAATTGGGTTGGTTTTTTGTTGTTGAGTTATAAGAGTTCTTCATATATTCTAGATATTAATCTCTTATCAGATGTATGATTTGCAAATATTTTCCTCCATTCTGTAGGTTGTCTTTTTGCTTTCTTGATAGATGCACAGAAGTTCTTGATTTTGATGTCCAATTCACCTATTTTTTCTTGTGTTGCTTGTGCTTTTGATATCGTATCAGTGAAATTGTTTCCAAATCCAGTGTCATGAAGATTTTCCCCAGTGTTTACTTCTCAGAGTTTTATAATTTTAGCTCTTATATTTAGGTCTTTGATCCATTTTGACTTAATTTTTGAATATAGTATAAGGTAAGTGTCCAACTTTATTCTTTTGCATGTGGATATCTGGTTTTCCCAACACCATTTGTTAAAAAGGCTGTCCTTTTTCCATTGAATTGTCTTGGCACCCTCATCAAAAATTAATTGGCCACTTATATAAGAGCTTATTTCTAGGCTCCCTATTCTATTCCATTGATCACTGGCTTGCAGAGGGCTGCCTTCCTGTTGTGTCCTCACATGGCAGAGAGAGAAAGAGAAAGAGAGAAAGAGCTCTGGTCTCTTCCTTTTCTTATCAGGACACTAATCCCATCATGCCCTTTTCCTCATGACCTCATCTAAAACTAATTACCACCCAAGGTCTTCCCTCCAAATACCATCACATTGGGTGTTAAGGCTTCAACATATGAATTTTGAGGGCACACAGACATTTAGTCCATAACATAGAAGTACTTCAATTATTCTTATAATTAGGTGTCTTTATCTGTCTTCTGTTTAAATTACTTTAATTTCATCTACATTATCTGTGAAGCCTTTCTTCTATGTCAGGAATTTTATTTCTGTTCCCCTTACATTGAGTTTCAAGTTGCATTTAGTTTTAAGTTGAATTTTAGTGAGTTTTGTGAAGAAATTCTATTTTGTTCTTTGCTGCTTTTAGTTTATTAGTTTTTTAAATGATATTGTTTTGAAAACCAGTTTGTTTTTTTAGGATTGAAATTTCCCTTTTAATCTCATTATCTTTTAATCATATCACCTTTGAGATTTTGTTTTACTGAATTGTATTCTGATTAAATTCTAAATTCTGATTAAATTATGGACATTTTTCTTCTGTTCCTTGGTTATGTTTTTGCCTGCGTTGGGTTCTGTATGTATCCTTTGCATTGTCTTCCTTTATTTTATTAATTTTGAGGGAGGGGCTATAGTATGTTTGCATGATTGCCATTCCTGTTTCATTTTCTGACTTTCTTGGGCAGCTCTCTCAGATTTGTATTCTGTGTTCTTTCTGTTTTCCCAGTTCCATGAAAATATGTTGGTGGGAGAGAGGGTTAGAGGTAGAATTGTCGGGAGAGTGCAGCGCTGGGAGCGCAGCGACGCTCCGGCCGCGGGTTCGGATCCTATATGGGAATGGCCGGTGCGCTCACTGGCTGAGTGCCGGTCACGAAAAAGACAAAAAAAAAAAAAAAAAAAAAAAAAAAAAAAAAAAAGAGGTAGAATTGAAATAGAACCGGGTTAAGAATGTATGCTGTCTTTATGACCTTATGTGGGCAATGCTCACTTCTAAGGTTTTGTTAAACACATTATACAAGGATTCAGTTCACATGGTTGGAGGTATTGTTCCTTTCCCAAAGTAGGAATACTCCTGGGCCTCAAATGTCCCATCAGTTCCATGTATGGTCCTCAGAGCCTTTGCTTCCACTAAAAACTTCGTATTCACTTCTCCTGTTTCATTATTCTTCTTAGGAGCTATTTCCATTATATGACTTCTGGAGAAATTAGTAATCTCACTCTGCTGCATTTCTCTTTCCTACCTCAGAATCTTGTTTCTTTCTTGATGACAAGCACTGTTTAATGTTTATGGCACTGGGCTGGCTGTAAACCTTTCTTTGTTGCATGACTGCTGAATTTTTTTCTTTGCTGCTGTTTTTAGCATTTTTTTGTACATTTATGTATTAGAGAATGGGTTCTGCAAGGCAGCTTTATTCTTCCCTGTTATTTCAGAAGTTCCTTCTTAAACTGAATTTCAACTTGCATTAACTTTTGAGTTGCGTTGTGTTCAGTTTTATGAAGAACCAAGCTTCCGTTGTCCTGTGTTTTTGATTGTAATTGAATTGAATTGTAAAATGTTCTACTCCTTCCACAATGTCAGTGTCTAGCCTCATTTGAATCAGATCTTTTTAATGGCTTTTTAAAATCTTAATTTTAAGAAATTATTTAAATTCTTAAAACATTTTTGAATAGGAAATATAGTCACATGGTTCAAAATTCTAGAGGAACCAAAAAGCATGGAGACAGTGAAGAATTTCACGCCTGTCCTCCTACCAGGTGAAAATAATACAACTATAATAACCTCACTGCACCCAAAAGAAAACCCTTTGTAGTGTTTTAGTATTTTTTTCCTTCCATATTTTATCCTAGGACTATATGCATATATCAAATGTATGTATTTTTACATAATTGAAACTATACCATAAATATATTATTCTGCTTTTTTTTAACTCTGCATAATGGTAAATCATCTACTCTTGTTATTACTAGCTGTGTAATCATCACTGTTGTCATATGTATATTTAATCACTTAGTATTATGTTGTATATTGCATAATTTAGTCATTTGTCTAACATTGAACATTTAGTTGTTTTCAGTTATAAATAATGATCCATTAAGCATTTTTTTTTTTGCTGATTATTTTTGTACTTAACACTTTTTGTCAGAGGTTTCACATACGTACTGACTTGGACTTATAAACTTAGACGAATTTATGCCCCAGAAAGTACTGAGAATTGATTTTTTTTTCTTATGTTTTTCCCCTATAGAAGATATTTTGTCCATGTGGTCATTAATTCTGCATTTAATTATATATGTATTATTATTAGAATGTGTTGTAGCTATTCAAAATGTTTCAACATTACTGTAGAACTTTTTTCAAATAAAAACATGCTCCAGAAGAGCCTAAAATAGATGGAACTTGGATTTTTTGATAGATTAACAAAAACTGAAACTTCTTTGAAGATTAAGAATGAAAAATGGCTTTTTATTCAGTGAGGAAAGTTAATAAAGAGTTAACAACACTTTCTAATTTTGAAGATTCTTTTTCAATTTAATGTTAGGCCAACTCCAGATAGATTGCAAAAGCATAATGTTAGGTGCCAAAATTAATTAGATAATAAGTCAAAGATTTGAAATGTTTTATATTTTTAATTTTCTTGTGTCAATTTAATATGAGCATATTTTTTAGTAATTTATCTTAAAAATATTTTTATTTATTGTCTTTATCATGGTTGTAATTCATCTCTCTTAAGACCACAGAAAAGCAACATTTACAATTTTTATCATATTGCTATTTTTCTTTCCCTTGAGAAAAAAAAATGTTATGTTTTAATTTATTTTTCTGCATTTAAATTTCTTAGGGTCACAAGCCAATTCTATTGAGAACCCAATATCGTTGTCACCCTGCAATTAGTGCTATTGCTAATGATCTATTTTATGAAGGAAACCTCATGAATGGTGTTTCGGAAACAGAGAGGAGCCCTTTATTGGAATGGCTACCAACCCTATGTTTCTATAACGTTAGAGGACTGGAACAGGTAAATGACATTAATGTTGATGGGACTCAACATGGTTTAGTTTCCTGGTTTAATTTTATTGTTGTTTGTATGGTTTTACTTGGTCTTTCTAGCCTTTCTGGGAAATATAATTTTGGATCTGTTTCTTATTCCAGATTGAAAGAGATAACAGCTTTCATAACGTGGCAGAAGCTACTTTTACACTCAAGCTGATTGAGTCACTGATTGCAAGTGGAATAGCAGGCTCTATGATTGGGGTAATAACATTATACAAATCCCAGGTGTACAAGGTTTGTATTACATATTACAATATTTGTTATACATTAAATATTATAATTATATATTACAATATTTTATATTACATTTGTAGTAGTTTGGTTTGGTGTTTGAAAAACTTTGGGGACTGTAATTAATGTATTTAAAAAGAAACATTCTGATTTTTTTCTGGTCTGGCTTTTTTTCTGTATAATTAAATATAAACCTAACAAGGTTTAATTAAATTCAGTTTACAGCTGTTGGGGCAAAAATGCAAATAAACAAATTAGAGGGAAGAAAATATGGTGTATGCTTTGTGTTTTGGGACAGATGGGATCGAATCTCTGTTTTCCAAAATGTTCTTTCATTATTATTACATTTTACTAGAAATCAAGGATAGATACCAAATATTAATGTACACATGAGCCAACTACTTCTAACTAGATTTTTCTTTTTCTCTTAGTATTTTTTCATCTGTTTTATTATTAGTTTATCACCTTCAAATTAGCATATCCAAATGAGTTCCTCACCAAAAGATAAATCACCAGTTTTGATTTTATTTCATAATTGGTATTGTCATCTAGTCATTTATCTGTTATTTTAGAAACTATCTGGCTAAGTCTATGTGAGTTATTAAAGAAAAATGGAAATTATCCACTTTAAATTAAAATGGTTGTTGTGAGTAGGTTCAGAGGCTTTCGTTCTTCTGCATTGTATGATCCCTTTATACAGTGATCCCTTCGTACATTTCTTCATACAGTCTCTGCACTGTATGATCCTTGTCTTCTTTTCTCCACAGCTTTGTCATTTACTTAGTGCTGTGGACTTTGACCATCCTAATATTAAAACTGTGCAGGTGTCCACAGTAGATGCTTTTCAGGGAGCTGAAAAGGAGATCATTATTCTGTCCTGCGTAAGGACAAGACAAGTAGGCTTCATTGATTCAGAAAAAAGAATGAATGTTGCATTGACAAGAGGAAGAAGGCATTTGCTGATTGTGGGAAATTTAGCCTGTTTGAGGAAAAATCGACTATGGGGGCGTGTGATCCAACACTGTGAAGGTAAAGTAAGAATGTGTTTAACTTAAGCATTTTAATTAAAACTGACTTTGATGGGTTAATACTTGTGGATTTTCAGGCAGAAACAGCTCTGAATTTGCTACTGTGGGAGATAATTCACATGTTAATAATATAAGGACTACTATAAAATAAAGAATAGTTGTCTCATGTTTTATATCTCTTTAAGGAAGGGAAGATGGATTGCAACATGCAAGTCAGTATGAACCACAGCTGAACATTCTCCTTAAAGATTATTTTGAAAAACAAGCAGAAGAAAAACAGAAGAAAAAGAGTGAGAAAGGTCAATCTAAAGATAAATCTCTTTCACAAAAAGACATGGTATAGATAGTTTGTATTTATGTAAATTCATACTCATTTTACACTGTATAATTTTTTATATTTGTATTAGTCTAAAACCCCTATTATAAAAAAATACATGATGATATTTAAATAACATACTAAATAAACACATTTACAACTTTGCTCTTCAAAAAAGTATATGTTACCTCTATTAAGATAGGCAGATGTTGAAGGTAATATAAAATCTTACTGATAAAAACATTTTTTTTTCTAAAAAGTATTTTTTCTGTTTGCTAAAGAAATGAATTTTACAAGAGGGAGGGAAAGCCATCATGGGGAATACCAGTGTACTTCCAAAAGAAGTAAATATCTCAAAAGCTCATCTATTAGATCATGTCTACACAGATATAACAACACACTCCTTTCTGAACTCTAACTTTATCAGAATCTTTTGTAAATAATGTCCCATCATTTTATAAGCAAAAACATCTCCACAATAAAACTTCTGAGAAGTACAAAAAAGAAAAAAGAACACTAAAAGTTCAAACCTGTAGATAGCAGTGTTCAACACCTTGCCATGGCCAGTGCCCGCGCGCGTGCACGCACACGCACACACACACACACACACACACACACACACACACACACACACACACACACACACACACACACACACACACACACACACACACACCTGGTTTAGTAAGTGTTTAAAAAGTATCCATTGGATGAATGAACAAATGAATGAAAGACTACCTTTGTCCATTTCCTTCTAGTCTTTTTCCTAGGCATTTATTTACACAGTAGTTATTGATATATATTGATATATATAATATATGAATTAAAACTTTTTAATATAAAAATAATACATACTCCTTGTAGAAAATTTGCAAAATACAAAAAAGTATACCAAAAAACCCACAGCAATCACCTAGAAATCCACTACCCAGAGATAATCATTAACATATTTCTTCAATCTTTTCTATGCTTATATTCTACATGTAGATAAATTTTGAACCATGTGAGTCCATACTGATATTTAGACATTATTAACAAAGGAACATTTACACATCATAAACAGAAAAATGAGAAGGGCTTGACTGTATAACTAATATCAATGAAATATTTCTCTTTAGTAATTAAAAAAAACTCAGTGACTCAAGTCACTTAATATTCATTTTAAAGATTATGAAAATTGCTTACTTGAATTACTTCACAAGAAAAAATGGCCCGCCTACTTCTATGACTCTTTTCTTATGTTAGACAGAAAAATCCAACAAATAAAACTTGTGGTTTAGTAATTTTCCAAGCTTTGTCCCAAATGTGTTACCGATTACAACAACAGTTACTTTTTTAAGTGTTCATTCAAACTGTGAAGCAAAAATGTGACTCCCAACAGTTTCTTACAATGAGTAAGGAACAGTTGAAGGAAGTATTTATTACAGAGCCATACATTGCCTATGAACTGTACAGTCTAACTGACAAAATATTTTTAAACTGGATTCCTGAATTTTGCTGCCCAAACTTCCCCTGTTTATTTCTTAATTTTGAGTCTGTTCTTGACCAGCTGGAGCTAAGTCTCAATTTTTTTTCCCAAGAAAAGTATATGTAGATGATATATATTTTGAGTCTTTGTATATATGAGGATATATTTCTGTTACATACACTTGTGAGAGCTATCTAGACACTATGGGAATTGACCTTGGGTCTCGATTTCTGTTCGTTTCCATTTCAGATCTACAGCTGGATGACTGATTTCACACAGCTCCTAGTCTAACTCCTACTAATTCTCATCTAGAACTGCTCAAAGACTCCAATACAATCTTCCTCACTTGTGCCTGTGCTGGCAATATTTCCTCCCTCCCCTCCACGTCTCATTTTGTCAGTTTTCGAGAGTTTTCAATTTCTGCAATGATGTGGGAAGAGGTCTTGATGGTATAGAGCAGGATTTCTCAACTTTGGCATTCTTGACATTTTGGGCCAGATAATTCTTTAGTATGGGGGGCTGTCCTGTGCCTCATAGGATGTTTAGCAGCATCCCTGGCCTCTGCCCACTAGATGCCAGTAGCACCTTACCCCCCGAGTTGTGACAACTAAAATGTCTCCAGACATTGCCACACATCCTGATGTAGAGAGAGGGTGGGCCTAGCATTCAAGCTGTCTCAGGAAGCAGAAATTGCACTTAGAAGTATGGCTGCCCTATTTTTTTAGTTGGTATAAATCTCATATTTTTAATCCAGACAACAGTTAATAAAGGTGGGCAGAGGGTCTTTTTATTTTTAAGTGGGTATACTTACTCTGTTTCTAATGACATTATACAAGTTTTCAGTCCAATTCCATATTCCTTTCAGTTCATGACTATTTCTCCCAATTTCTGACAGTGTCAGTTATGAGTGTCAAATATATGTTATCATAGTTACTTTAATGTGGCAGAGGCTACTGAAACCTTTTAAACAGGACACATTGAAATCTTTAAAAGAACTTACCATTCAACAATATTCCTCTTGTTTAGAACATAAGAAGTTGGTATAAATGTTATGGTATAGTAGGTGGCTAAGAAATTGATAATGTAGTATACTAGTATTTTCGATAAGAGGTAGCTATGTACACAATTTTACATATAATTATATACACAATGTTTTTCCTTTCTCTATAGTATAATTAACAGAAAACTAAAACCTAATTAATAGAAAATAACATTGGTCTTGCAGAGTTGCTTCTGGACCAACCCTTTTCATTCTTTCTAGCTCATCTACATAGTTCACTACATTAAGCACTCTTTTATACCAGGCACGTTAAGTAATGATGGTGTGGGAGGAATAAGGGAAAAAACAGAAATGGCTTAGTTTCTGTTCCCCTGCTACCCCATTCACTTAGCCCAGGGAGGAGATTTGTATTTCAGGCTTTCTTTCCCTCTGCGTAGACCTGACTTACAGTGGATATGGTATTAGTAGCTTTGTCTCTAGTTTTAATCTTTCCCATCCTGTAGGTTAGAGCATGGTGCTGATAACACCAAGGTCCAGGGTTTGTTTCATCACTGTGGCTGAGCACAAAACAGAAACAACAACTTTCCCATCTTGGATTGGGTCACAGAGTGTCATCCCTAAATGTAATGTCAGCTGCAGCAGGCCTGATTTAATATTTAGTGGTCAGATCTTACACAGTCCTCTTGCTCCACACCCTTTCCATCAGAGCACAGTCATCTTCACTCATTCCTTTTCCCCAAGCCTGTTACAATAGAAATAGAGGGAAGAACAGTTAGCTCTCATTTCCTATTTCTTTCAAAGACCCAGTAAGAGAAGTGGCAATCTATTGGCTCATCTACTGTATCTTTCTTAAAGAGACCAATAAAACATTCTTCTGATTGGGTAGTGTTGATCATTGTAGAGTTGTCTTTTGTTCATCATATATTTTGAGCAACATACACTATCTAAATTATCAAATTATACTGTCTAAACCATGAATATTAGTAGTGCCTTTATTTATATTTTCAAGAACAAAAAGACCATAACAATATTTGACATAGAAAAATCCCCAAAACCTAGACTGACACATTCTTTATCTTTTTCATCTCAAGTTTCAAAGTTGAAAGGACAAAAATTGAACTTTAAAGAGTATCCCATTCAATAAACAATCAAAATATTAAAATTTCTCATGATTTTACAATATGCTCAAAGTAATAAGTCAGTTTTACAATTATAGCTGTCAAATATCTACAGATAACAATAATCGTAAAATGATGTCTTCCATCTTGTGTTCAATATGTACTAGGATTGTATAAGAATATTCTCAAGACTTTTATTTATAGAAGAAGTCTATTAGATTATGCATGACATACTGAAATAAAATGAAATTTCTAGGCTTTAATCCACTCATTATTAATTGCCTTTACTTTACATGTTATGTGTGTTGGGTTTTTTCAAGATTCTTTCATAAACATCACATTGATCCCCAGTGGGGAGACATGAATTTTCCTCACTCTATAAATAATTTAGCCAAGGGTCAGAGAATTTGAAGTGATCTTCCTAATCTACCATATCTAGTATGAGACATGGCTGGAACCCAGAATATACCAATTCCAAGGCTAGGCTATACTGCACTGCCTGCATTGTAAGTCACTTTACTTCATCAAAGGGTGAAAGACCTAGAACCAAAAATCTTATAATCCTCTTTGATCCAATAAGACTCATGTTCTGATAATTTACCTTGTTTAATTTAGTGTGTAACAATTTATTAGCAATTTGTTTGTTTGCACAATCCATACCTTCCTGACAAATACAACTTTTACTAGAGAATTGGGTTTGTTGATTTCACTTTGAAGGTCTTTGAAGGTGTACATTTGCTAGAGGAAGATCTAGTTATCTACTTAATGCAAAAAAACCTGATTATTAACTAAAGTATTAATAAATGAGCTGGTGATTCTCAAAATTCTTCTAATTATCAGAAGTAGGTTTAAAATAATATACTGCATATGTTTTGTACTCTGCTCTCCTCTGTAGCCAACCCCTGTCCTTAGAAACATACATTTCAAAATTTGAGTTACTTGTGAAAAATTACAAGTTAAAATCTGAGGTTATGAAGCTCAGCTTAATACTTCAAAATAAAGCTTAACTTTTATATTTGAACAAAAAGAACAATTGATTTGGAGATGCCAAAGCAAACCCCAAATGCTGCATGCTGTTGACTGTGGTTTAATTTAAAGACAGCTGTGAAATAGCTTCATACTAATTAGATTTTTTTATATTAAATAAGAATGAACTGGAAATTGGTGATTTACTCGACAGATATTGGACCCTGAAAATTAAATAATTTCTAAAAACATTAGATCAACACTGATTTGAAAAGCCTGCTTTGTAATTAGTCATGAGTGAAATGTATGCCAGTTCAAGTTGTGTTTTTGGTTAATATTAAAATGATTTGATTATAAAGTAAAGGAAAAATACAAACCAAATATCTCTGCGAGCCTCTTGAGTTCCTTTCACGCCAAAACACTAGTTAGGTTGGTTTTTTTAAACTCTTAGTCTCTAAATTATTGCTTTTCCTTATATTCTACTTTCTAATTAGGCAGATCTGGTCCTGACAATAGAGTAAACGAGGCTGTCTGTGTGTGTACGCACATGTATGTGTGAAAAATCAGGAATCAGTCAACTTGTGGCTAAAGAACTAGTACGGAAGACTTCTTAAATGAAAGTTTTAGGGTACCTCTGTTACCCAGCCTCTTTTAAGACAGAAACAATACATTTTATTGGCTCAATTATGATGGATTTGTGGCTTCTTGGAATAGAACTAATTCTCTGGTGCAGTTAGGTCATTCATAGAGCATCTACTCTGTGGCTGCTGGCCCGGTGTAAATTAACTAGGGAGCAGTCTGGTTCAATCTTCTGTATGAGGTGGGTGCAGCTTGTTTTATGTCAGGCCATGCATGCAGTGCAGCGCTAGTTACATAACACCCTAACCTCATGTGGGGCAAATCTGATGGAGAAATTTGGGGGCATACTTGAAGTAAGAAAATCAGGCCCCTTTCCCATTTTTGGAATGTGTACTTCTAAATAAACCAAGAAATAATATGGCCATGATGTTGTCAGGAGCTCAGATACTTTGTCTCCTACATCCTGAGTTCCTTATCTCTAGAGTCAGTGTCAGGCTACTGGGTGTGAGGTACAGGAAGATCAGGTAAGGCAGTGACAGGTAGAAGAAAGAGGGAAGTAACTGGTAGGGAAGACATACGGTTGACAAATTGTGAGGCATGAAAAGATCTCAGGTCTTTTAGCACTGTGTGTGTGTGTGTGCGTGTGTGTGTGTGCGTGTGTGTGTGTGTGTGTGTGTGTCTGTCTGTCTGTCTGTCTGTGTAACCAAATAGTATTTCCAACTGGTCTGTGACTTCTTTTAGGTATCACAGGTCCTGTCCAGTGTATTGGGTTGATGATGACTTTCTTGAGCAACATGGTGACATCACGTGAATACAGGATTTGGGCATAAGGCAAAGTGTAATGAAAGCAAATAGTCCAGGGTAACTTGTTGAGTCTAGACATTGTTGTATGAGACTTGCTTTTATGTATCATGCAGACTGCACAGGCAAGCTGACAATATAGGGACCAAGGACAAAATAGACAACATATTGGTAAAGGAACTACGTGTATAATTTAGTGCCAGTGGCTCTTCAGAATCATATTTTGCCTTTATAATTTGGGATCAGCACCAGCACAATAGATGATTAGTAAGTGCTTAACCATTGAATGATATAAAAATCTAGAATGTCCAGGTGATCTATTTTTTTTTTTTTTTTACATTGCCTACTATTAAACATTTTATTCTATTTATTCTTAAATAAATCAAATGGGGCTTAAGTTCTCTTACCTTCTGGTATTTGTTCATACACAAAGTGCTTCAAAAAATTCATTGAAAGATTCTTATTATTGTTTAATTCTATTTTTCCATGATATTTTTGTAGTACTCTTGTATATGCCTAATTTATACACTTCAAGCATGAATACCTCATTCTGTATTGTTTTTATTCATTATATTACATCTATTTCTTTTTTCCTTATTTGTTTAATTCTGTTTATATATTTTTGAATAGGTAATAACATTCACATGGTTCAGCATTCAAGAGGAACAAAAGGCAATACAGAGAAAAGTCTCCCTCCCTCCTGTGTCCCCAGTCTTCTAGTTTTCCTCCCCAGAGTCAACCAACATTACGAGGTTCTTATTAACATACAAGTAAATGAATCTAAATGGTCTTAACATAGTAACCTACTATGCACAGTTTTGTGTACATTGCCTTTTTTACTAAACAATATGTCTTAGAGATCATTCTGTGTTGTCTGTACTTTTTTTAAAAATCATCTAATGTTAGTCATCACCCTAAGTTATTCCAACCTCCCACTACCACAGCAGTCTCTCCCTCACTTCACCTACACATACCTTCTGGCTTCATCACAGTCTCTCACCTCCTGACTCCTCACTATTCTGTCAATCTATCGGTTCCTTATCAATTTCTGTCTGCCCAGACACCATCCTTTTAACCTCTCTCAACTGCCTTGGCATATTGCTGCTTTGCTGTAGGTTTTTCCAGCTGATAAAACTTTAACCGTGGATTAGTCCACACATTCTTTTCTGTTTTCATACACTTGGGCTATTGGGTGCTCTAGAGAGAATTGTACTAATGTGCAGATAGATGGGTGCCAAAATACATTTATGATAACTGATCTCACACGTCCAACATGCCCAGAAGTTACATGTCCCTAATAAGCTCTTGAACTCATTGAGTCACTCTTCCCATGAGAATAATTTTTCTAACATGAAAATGTGATCACATTAGAATTTTTTGATGTCCTCTCATCACCTATAATAGTTTTTCAGCATATAATCATTGGTTCACCTGTAACAGAACCATTAAGTTCAAAGTCATTTATCCTAAGAAATTTCTTTTGTTTTCAAAAACTATTTTCATTGAGGTACATACAAGAAATATGCCCAATTTAAGTATATACCTGTATAATCACCACAATCAAGATATAGAACATTTCCATCATCCCCAAAAGTTTCCTTGTGCCCCTTTGGAATCAATCCCTCCTCACAAGCTAACTACTAATCCACTCTCACCATATACTAGTTTTGCCTGCCTTAAAACTTCGTATAGATCAACAATAGTGATAGTTGGTATTTTTAATCTATTCACCTGTTCTTTACTTCTGACATAATTTCTTTCTTTCTTTCTTTTTGTTTTTTTGGCAGCTGGCCCGTAAGGGGAAATGAACCCTTGACCTTGGTGTTATCAGCACCAAGCTCTAACCAAGTGAGCTATCCAGCCAGCCTTACTTCTGGGATAATTTATCTCCTCTTTCTCTGTCCTGTCTACAGCTCCCACTGGTCATATGATGAACTCCTGGACTGATTCTCTAAATATCTTATCCTACTATTGTCTGTATCTTTGACTTTTTTTTCCTGCACTCTGGGAGATTTCCTTGACTTTATCTTCAAAGTCTTTTATTAAAGTTATAACCTATAATGCCAGGTATAATGTATTATAATTATACATACATATATTATAACATGTACATTATTACACATATATAATTTTAATTTCCAGGAACTTTCTTATTCTCTGATTATTCCTCTTTTTTTGTAGCATTCTATTCTTGTTTTATAGGTAATATTTTCTTTTCTCTTTTTGAAAATATTTGTTTAAAAAATCCTCGTTAAAATATTTCTGTTTACTCCAGATTTATTTTTCAGCTTGTTTTTATCTCACACTTACATGCTGAAGATTTTCCTGATATGTGTAATGATTCTTGACCTTATATTCATATTCAGAAGGAAGATACTAAAAAGTTAACTGGAAGCTCTTATATGGGAGTGGGAATGTTGGTGGGGAGGACTAGCTCAATTAATGGGCTTCACTTTCAGGTCACCAGGTGGTGAGCAAGATGTTTCACTGGGAACTCCCGTAGGTGTATGTACTTTCTCTGAGGCTACTCATTTCTCCTATTGCCTGTCCAGGGTTGTACATGTGGGGAAGATGGGGCCAGGAGTCTCACTGTTCCACATGATGACTTAAGTAAATGTCTTTTGGGAATGGCAAATTGCCTTTACTTTCTAAGTGTAGCTGAGTAAGAAGTACCTTATTATTGTATTCATTCATACAGTACAGATGACTCTTCTCATTCATTGAGTAGTGAATAGTGTTAAGGTTGAACTCCAGTAAATAATTTAAATCAGGATCCAGAAAAACTGTCTATCAAAGTTAAACCCATCAGTAAGGGTCCAGTTAGGAAAATATAGCCCAAGCCAGGAAATCCAATAGAAGAACTTTAAAAAGAACTAATTACAAAGATATTGTGGGAGTTGAAAAGCCAAACAAAACAATGAGGCAGCACAGAGATTAGTAAAGGCAAAGAGAGAAGAAGGTACCAGGTCCTAGTGTTGGGACTGTTTGGTGGGAGCCATTGGAAGCAATCTGGCAGAAACTTGGATAATGGAGAGTAGGATGGATTAGCTGTTCAGCTGGAGCAAGTATAATGAAGAAGATACAGTTATTACCAGAAATACTGCTTCAAAGCCCCAAAGGCTTGCTTCTACCTTCCTCTTGCCTTTTACTTTCCTTCCAGTGCTTCCCACTGGCCAAACCAAGGAGGCTGGGAAATTGTTGTTGGCAGGAAAAGAGTTGTTTAAGTCTGAGACAAAACAACAATAATAACAAAAACCCAAACAGAAAGCATTATGCCCATAAATTCAACAATTTAGTCAAATGGACAAATTCTTTGAAAGACACAAGTATCAAAGTTCACTCATGAAGAAATAAGTAATCTGAAGAATTCTAATCTACTAGAGAAATTGAATTCACAGTTAAAAGCCTCTGAATAAAGAAAACTCCAGGCCCACATGACTTCACTGGTTAATTCTAACACATACTTAAGAAATAAATAATACGAATTCTATACAAACCATTCCAGCAAATAGAAGTGAAATGCTTCTCAACTCATTCTGTGAGGCAACATTAGCTTGTTTGGAAGATTGGATGCCCCCCCCCCCCCCCCCGCCTTGACACTTAATCCCCACAGTAACCATTCAGGGTGGGAAATCCTATTATAGTAATTGAAAGGTGGGGCCTTGAAGAGGTGATTAGATTGTAGGACTATGCTGTAGTGAATGAATTAATAATGGCAGTCAGGGGCATGATTCTGAGGGTTTTACAAGTTTTTCTCTCTCTGCTCTGCCATGTGAGACCCCTGGGTCACTGTCACCACCACCAAGACCGTCACATGTTCCCTGTACTTTAGACTTCCCAGCCTCAGAAACTGTAAGCAAATAGATTTTGTTTTCTTATAAATTACCCGGTTCCAGGTATTTTGTTACAAGCAACAGAAATGGACTAATACACCCTAAGACCAAAACCAAAAAAAGACATTACAAGAAAAGAAAACTATCAACCAAGGGGTTGGCAAACTTTTTCTTAAAGGGTGTGATAGTAAGTATTTTAGATTTGCAGGTCATACAGTCTCTGTTGCAGCTATTCAGCTCTACCATGTAGCATGAAAGCAGCCATCAACGATATGTAAACAAATTGAAATGGCTGTTAAATAAAATTTTATTTACAAAAACAGACATCTTGCCCATGGGATATAGTTTACCAACTCCTGGTAATGCAAATATCCCTCATGAATTCAGAAGCAACAATCCTGAACAAAATATTAGCTAATGCAATTCAACAATATATAGAAATGATAATTCATCATGATTAAATGAGATTTATTTCAGGGATGCAAGTATGGTTCAACACTCTAAAATAACATAATTCACTATATAAACAGATGTAAGAAGAAAAGCCTTATTATCATTTCATAGATTCAGGAAAATCATTTGATCAAATTCAACATTCATTCATGAGGGAAACTCAGCAAACTAGAAATAGAAGAGGACTTCTACAATTTGATAAAGAGCATCTACAAAAAACTTACAGTTAACATCATAATTAATGGTGAAAGATTGAATGTTTTCTCCCTAATATTAGGAACAAGGTAAAAGATGTTTGTTTCTATCATTCCTATTAAACATTGTACTAGAGGTCATAACTAATGCCATGGGCAAGAAAAAGAAATGATAGGCATACAAATTGGAAAAGAAGAAATAAAACTGTCTCTACTCACAAATAAAATGATTGCCTATATAGAAAATCCAAAAAATGTTCAAAAAGACTACTGGAACTAAATGAGTTTATCAATGTTTCAACCTTAACATAAAAATGTTAACTATATTTCTATATACTGGTAAGGAATAATTGAAAATGGAAATTAAATAATACAATTTACAATCATACCAAAAACCATAAAATACTTAGGTATAATTTTTTAAAACTATGTGTAATATCTGTATGCTGAAAACTACAAAACATGATGAAAAAAATCAAAGACCTAAATAAAGGGAGAGATATTCCGTTTTGAAGGGTTGACAGATTAAATAATGTTAAAACATCAATTCTTCCCAACCAGATCTATATATAGATTTAATGCAGCTCCAATCAAAATCCCAGCAGGATTTTTTTTGTGTGTGTGGAAATCAATAAACTAATTCTAATATGTATATAGAAAGGCAAAAGATCTAGGTAAGCCAAAGCAATTTTGAAAAAGAAGGACAAATTTGGAGGGAAGACTCACACTATCTGACTGCATAACTTACTATAAAGCTATAGTGATCAAGAAAGTTGTATGAAAGCATAGAGACAGAAATCAGTGCAACAGAACTGAAAGTACAGAAATAGACACACATAATTATGAACAATTTATTTTTGACAAAGATACAAAAATAATTCAGTGAATAAAGGTCAGTCTTTTCAACAAATGGTTCTGGAACAATTAACATCCACATGCAAAGAAATGAACCCAATCCATACCTTGCACCATATGCAAAAATAAACCATAGATAAATCTGTAAAATATAAAACTACAGAACTGGTTGAAGAAATGATAAGACATTTCTTGTGTCCTGATTTAAAGATTTCTTAGATAATATGCCAAAAGCACTATCTGTAGAAGAAAAAATTGATAAAGAGCACTTCAAAATTTAATGAAAAGACAAGGAACAGAGAAAATATTTGCAAAACACATCTGATAAAAAACTTGTTTTCAGAATATATAAGGAAATCTCCAAATTCAATAATAAGAAAGTAAATAACCCAATTTTAAATTGGACAAGAGATTTGAAGATACTTGACCAAGAAAAGACATGGGAATGGCAAATTAATACATGAAAACATGCTCAGTCTCATTAGTCATGAAAGGAATGTAAGTTAAAACCACAATGTAATATCACCACATATGACTAAGAAAACAAAACAAATAAAAAAACCCTGACAATGTTAAGTGCTGACAAAGAGTCAGAGCAAGTAGAACTCAAACTTTACTGATAAGAATACAAAATGGTACAATAATTTTGTAAGAGTTTGGCAGGTTTTAATAAGGTCAAATACATACTTACCATATGACCCAGAAATCCTACTCCAATACCCAAGTGAAATGAAAACTTAGGTTCATTGGAAAACTTGCATATGAATGTATATAGTGGCTTTGTTCATAACTGCCCCAAAGTGGCAACAATCCAAATGCCCTTCAACTGGTGAACAGATAAACTGTGGCGTTACACTTCCCACTATGTAAGGGAGATGAAAAAAGGGATTACTCAAAGCACCATGGATGCGTTGAGAAGCCCACAGTGACTATACCCCAGCAATTTCTCTGTTAGAAGGACAAAGCTGAGTGTAGCAGCCCTGGTTCAAAGTTAGCTTCTGGTTTTTATTGTAAAGAAAAGGAAGTTTCACAAGAAAATTAAGTTGATTCAATCATTTAAAAAGGACACAAGAACATGGACAGTGTTACAAAAGTTATCTACGGCTAAGTATAGCTTAAGCAATGGATACTAGTAACATCAGTAAAATTAACAATGTGACATTCCAAAGTACAATTTGTGAAAAGCTAAATTGGTCAAACTGGCTCATTATCTAAAGTATAACTAACCTCTCCTTAAGCAAGAGTTACGTTCTTAAGATAAAATCTAAGTACAATTATCTCTAAAGTTTCCCCCAACTGACAGCTTGCCCCTAGCAACTATTTTTTTCACATCTTTTCCTTCAGTAATTCTTAAAATCTCTTAACAGTATTGGTATGACAACCACCTGTTAGCTCTAAAATTATAGTATGCAATACCATACCTAAACAGTGATTAGAGTTGATTAGATGAGCTGTGGCCTGGCTATCTGTGGGCTGTGGCCCCCTACGCAAGGGCTTTTGCCCCAATATGTATTTATCTAAAAACCCTATTCTAAAAATCAAATGAGAATCAAGATTTCTAACCCTCAACACTGCGGTATAGCTATACAAGAAAATACTACTCAGCAATAAAAAGAAATGAACTATTGAAACTCACAACATAGGTAAAATGCATTATGCTAAATGAAAGAAGCTGTTCTCAAAGGGTTACATACTGTATGCTTCCATTTACAGGTCAGTGGTTGCTAAGGACTGGGGAAGGGAAGAGAGACTGATTACAAAGGGCAGGGGAGAATTATTTAGAGTGAGGAAACTTCTACATCTTGATTGTGGTAGTGATTACAGGTTTGTAGGAGTTTTTCAAAACTCATAGATCTGTACATAAAGATGGGGATTTATTTTACATAAATTATACCTCAGCTAAAAAACAGACAAATGACCAACACACAACTTTTCTTCTAAGATTCAACTTTGCTCATTTTAAGATTGTGCTTCTAATTCTGTTTCCTCAGGGATATGTTATCTTTGCCTCCTCATGATAATAGATTGAATCAGCCACCAAGTGCTACCTATCCATTCTGATCTTGTCTCACATTCTCTAAAGATAGAAAAGTTGTCATTAGCAGTTGTTAAATTGAGGCGTTCTGCTTGTGTGTGCTCATTTAACTCACTCCAATTATACAATCTGCTGGGTATTCTGGATATCCTGTCTAGATTATGAGGGATCAAGTAAGATGCTTGCTAGTTTACCTTCTTCTGTTACCAAGACTGCCATCTTTGGCTATCTGGGAATCAAGGTGAAATTGACAGAGAGGCAAAAAAGAGCTTCTTCTTTCTGTTTTTATGGGTTTGGAAGTTTGGAGCTTGTTACATTCTGTTGTGAATGACAAAAAAACCCAAACAACAATGGCTTAAATAAGTAAAAGTTTGTGTCATGCATACAAATTTGGAAGTAGGCAATGGAGAATTGACATGGTGTCACTGCTCCACCATCTCCAGGCTGTGCTCCTCTTCCTCATGATCCAAGATGGAGATCCTGATATCAGAGCCATGTTCCAAGCAACAGGGTGGAGGGAAGAGGAGGAGGGAGGGCACACCCCTACACATAAGGACGTAAAGTTGCATACACCACTGCCATTGCATCTCATTGGCTAGAATTGGGTTGCACTGACCAGGCCTAGCTGCAAGGAAAGTGAGAAATGGAGACTTTGTTCTAGGCAGCCAAGTGCCCAGCTAAAAGTGGGGGTCTATTACTCTAAAAAGAGGAGAAAATAGCTAACAGATGACCATTGCCAGTCTCTTCCACAGGGTGTCACATTAAAGACATTCCCATTCAATCTCATTAGTATATATCTACTTCTTTGCATGCCTTGAAGGACTCAGGAGGTAGTGTTCCCATCAGTTCATGGGGTAGATCCCAGCTCTTGTGTGGAGCTTATGGATCTAAGGACAGGTGTTTATGGTGACATAGAGGTTCTCTGTGGTCAATGGTAAATGTGATTTTAGCATCCTTGTTTACATTTATGTTTCTGATCATGTTGGCTTCAAGGAGTGCTTTAATAGCTAATGAGAAAAAAAAGGGAACTTACTATATATATTATTGGTCAACACTTACAGCCAAATGTCACTGTATGAACAAAGATTATATCTAAAGGAGAAAAGTGGTGGGCATATCACACAATACTTGGTGTCATAGTAAAGATCCCCAAACTTGAAACTTCATAGTGGCAGGTTGTATGGAATTTGTGTTGTGTCTTTAGGTAATTAAAAACTATATATCCTCTATCACATCAAGTTAATATTGATTTGGATGAAATTGCCTTTATAGTTGTGTGTACATCTAATTTATAAATTTTGTTTTCAAAGTTGTAAAAACAATAAAACATAAGGAACTTATAGCAAGATTTATGTTTGTGCATCTTTAGATAACATCATGATGACAATAGCCGTGGTCTACACTGATGGGGCCACAAAGAATCTTTTCCCTTTCAGAATGATCAACACATTATTCAAGGAAATGGCACAGCATGGAATTGTCAAGCCTGGGTATACACTGTGACAGGCCTGACTACAATCAGGATGCTGGCCCTTGGTTGATGGGTGATCTTGGGCAAACTTTCTCATTTGTGAAAATGGTAATGACAATAATGTCCTCATTGGGATTTGTGTGAAGACAAAGTAAAATAATATATTCAAAGTTCATACTCACTACAGTGCCTGGCTCATTATAGGTTTGCTTTACTTCTATGAAAAGTAGTTTCTTTTTCGTCTAAGTTTTCATCAGGTATCAGCCACAAATAAGCCTATAAGAAAGCACTCCAGAAAAAACCCTGCCTCCTTTGGCCAATCAACTGAAAATACAGGGAAAGACTAAGCAGAGAAAAAGCTGCAAAAGAGATTATTCCTTTAGAGGACCATTTTGGCAAGAGCACTGATGTGGATCGGACACAGCCGTAGTATAGCCACGAACTGCACACTGTCCAATTAATATTAATTAATGAAGAGGAGGAGGAGGAAAAAGAGATGGTGCTCATTTCTAGAGATGCCATGTTGACCTAAATTTTGACTTGGGTCTCTACAGTAATCAAATAATCTTGGTGATTAAAGAAAAAATCACTTTGTATTCTGTAGTTACAGACTTTCTCCTTAAATATCAATTTAGAGAGAAATTCCACTTGCCAGCAAATTGTGAATGAAGTCACTACCTAGATATTCTTTCCTAGCTGAATGCTTGGAATCAAGAAATATACTACTGATTTCTTATGAGATCATATGTATACATTTTTATTTCATTATTATTTAAAAATCCCATGTGGATTATTTTATTTCTTCTCTAATTTATGAGGAAAAGAAAATCACTTTGAACTTCTGGGGATGAGAGGGAAGGAAAGGCTGTTATTTTAACAAGGCTCTGCTCCTTAATTAGCTCACTGTGAACAAATGAATTTTTTCCAAGCATCAGTATGGGAAAAAGCAAGCATCGTTGATGCCAATTGAGAGCCAAAGGAAGTTTCAGAGAAGCAGCCAAAATACTATGTGATTCTTTGGGAGTGGCCAGCAATTTATCCTAGAAAACAATGCATTTAGCCCTAAAGCAACTTCCTTAAATCTCTGATCACCCATTTTCTGAGAGATATCATTGGTCTCTCAAATCCAATGTAACTCAATTTGAAGTACAAAGATAGGAGTAATCAGAGTCATGCAAATAATAAAACTGTATTTTTCTCCAATTTTTAGTGGCATATTAGATTCTACCCATCTGGGAAATTTGAAAAATTTTAAAAAATTAAAAGCAAGGGGAAAGCTATGTTCTACGTATGGCATTAATAGGAGTTCAGTTTGGGTTATTATTGACATAGAGTTTTATTTTTTATTTCCAGCTGATTTTGCTTCTTTCAGAATTCCTTAGTAGACTTTTACCATGAAAAGCCTTAGAAAACATCTCTTGATTTTCTTGTACAATATTGCATTGTGAAATTATTCTTTTTCTTCCTTCAAGAGAAAATGATCCTTCAAATCCTCAAAAATAAAAAGCCTGGAGAAAAAGAGAATTTGCTGAGGAGAATGCCATTATTCTCTTGCAAATCCTTTCCTTTCTCTAATTCTCAGTCTGGCTGTCTCATACATCAACAATAGCACAACATAGTTTCAGTGTGGTGATTGGTGCTATAAAAATACGGTTAAATAGGAACTCACAGAAGCCTCCTTCAGGGTAATGTCTTCTGTCACAGAGAAAGCCAAAAGCCTAAAAGCATAGAAAAGCAAAACTCAGAATTAAATATTTCCTGGATCTTGTTTATTTTTAAAATAGTAGCTATAAATGCCATATTTTCAAGCACAAAATGAAAGAGGAGGAAAGTTTTTAATCACTGCTGAGGGCAGGTCAAGAAGAAATACACTTAAGAAAGATTAGACAGAAAGGATTTCCTGTTATCAAGTGTTATTAAATAAAGGAATGTATTATTTTGAGATATTGGTTAAAAAAACTTTCTTTAGAAATTTACCCAAATTCTATGATGTGGTCTTATCTCTCTGAAGATTAGGTGTGATCTACCCAGAATATAGAAGATAGTAGCATCTAGGAGTGTTCCTTTCTCTGTCCAGCCCCAGGAATTTCGATTTATGAAAAATACTGAAATTAGCACTGTATCTTTCAGTCCTCTGCAACAGTGTTTATATTGATAGTTCAAGACCAAGCTTTAAATCTTTGTTTTTGAATTACAATATCCCACGTCAGCCTTGGTGATTCAACTCCTGAAACCTGAATTTTAACTGTGGATGAGTTCTATGATGTAATTCACCCCACTTCAGACAATTCTGATCTGAAATTTCCCTTCAATTTTAAGGAAGACTACAAAAGAAAAGGCACTCTCCAGAAGGCTGGCATTTTTAAAATAACAACTTCTGATTATAAATATTCCAATATTTGCTTAGAAAATGCAAAGATGAAAATTTAAATTACCACTACCTACTGGCAAAAAAGATAACCACTATGAATACTTTTCTGTCCAGGATGTATATTATATGCATCTATGTCTGTTCAATCATTCAGGTACAAATATTGTCTACAAACTGGGGTCACACTAAATAAGCATTATGTGATTTAAAAAAAATTAAATATCCATCAAAAACATGATTTAAAAGTCTGAATGACATGCTGTTATTGTAGTAATTATACTAAAATATATTTACTACACTACTTACTACAAAAATAGTGTAGTAAATTATTGTATAATTTATTATTAGTCTCTACTGTTGGTAAATGTGGGCACCCCTAATTCATTCTGATTCACAGGTAAAGTGCTAAAATAAGTCTTTAAGTTACCTTTGACTCTTGGGAAAGCACAATAATTTGACAAAGTTAGGGACAAGTAAATTTAAGCAGGAAAGAGATGAAAATGGGGAGGGGGAAAAGGAATTCGAGTGTCTGTACCCAGAAGCTGAGGCTTGAGGCAAATGACGCTGTGAGCCTCATTTTACACACGTGGCATCTAGCTAAAGATGAACAAAAAAAATGCCAATTCGGAAGAGAACAAAAATGTACCAGAGAGCGACAAGCAGTCTGGAGAATGAATCTGGAATGTGGCTCTGGGTGAATGAAGAATACGTTGTTCTGTACATACATTACGTAATATAAAATAGAGGTCCTTTTCACAGTTTGGAGCCCAAGTCTTTGCCCCAGTTTACTGGATCTTGTTGTCACTTCTAGCTGTATTGCTGAATCTTCAAAACAAAGCAAATGTCTTGGGGCTTAGATCCGATTGTTCTCAAACTTGTCTGCCATCAGCACCACTGGGGGAGGTGTTGAGTGTTTATGTGTTGATTTCGGCTCAGAGGCACCCACCACTGATGCTTTTGAATCTGCAAGTTAGGGGGCGGCTGGGTACTGTGCGTTTGTAACCCGAGCCACAGGTGAAGGCTCCCAGAGGGCGTCCCGGGAGCGACTGCGAAGCCACGCCAAGTCCACGGTCCTGTTTGCGGCCGGCTGGCCAAGGAGCTTCCCCGCGGCCTCAGGCCCAGCCGTATCCCACCCCCCTCTCCCCCGCGCCATGCCCCGCCAGGGGGCGTCAGGACTTCACCGCGCGCTGAAAACGCTCAGGTGTGGCAAGAAGGGAGCTTGACCCCCAGGGGGCGCAGCCGGCTGCAGGGGGCGCTTCCTCCAAGCCCAGCCACGCTCGGGCTCCTCCGGACACCGCCCTCGAGTAAAATCTTGTTTTGTGTTTTGTTTTAAAAGCCTTCTCCGCCCCCGTACTGCTTGAAGGCGTAAATGAATGAGGACTGGGAGGGGGAAATGGAGAAAAGAGGCGCTGGGGACTGAATACCTTCTTTAAATTACTGCTGACACCTCGGTTCCAGGCCCCTAAAATCTCAATCAACAATCCATTAGAACTCAACAGGACTAAAACTAAATCCTCGTTTAAGTGTATTTATCCGATCTCCTTTCTCTCTTTCAAATGCTAAATCCATTTCAGCATATGCCCCCTTCTTTCTCTCGCCTTTCTCTCAAGACTGGCAGCCCATACCACTCTTGTAAATATGAAAGATGCTAATCATATGACATATCACGTCTCCGTCGGAGCCGGAATAAAGCCTTCAGATTTGGGATCATTGCCTCCAGACAACAGCTTCATCAGCCGGAAAGTTGGGATTTTTTTTTTCCTCCTTTCCTTCAACCCTCAATCCCTTCTTTGTCTGGAGGAAAATGCAGCCGACTCGAGCCACCCGGGCCATATGGTTCACTCTGTATTTTCGTAGTTGAATTCTGAATTGTTTCTGTCACTTGCGAAGTTTTTTTGGAAGTGCGTGTAAAGACACAGAAGAGCTACTTGTGCAGGGAGCGCAGCCGGGGCCCGCCGCGGCCGCCCCCTCCCGGCCTGGGGACCCGGCGCTCGCTCCGCCGCCGGGGGTGGCAGCAGCAACTGCGTTATCGCAATATTATGATAAACAACCAAGCAGGACACAGCTGTTGGGTTCGCTGGCACACAGTAGGCGCTCGAGAAATGTTGGGGTGTGGAGGGAGGGAAATGAGAGAACAAGTCAGCTGTAAGGGTCGACCCCGAATGTTTTGGGTTCTAAAGTATCTCCCTGGGTCCCTGAAAACAAACCGTGTCCTCGCCCTCTCCTGACACTCTCTGCTGCATTACACTGTTTTATTGTCTACATAACATATCGTTTTTTGACGTATATAATTTTTTGGTCTACTTATTTGAATGTAAGCTCTATGGGGGCAGGAATTGTGTCTTTCCTGCGCATCGCAGTGTTTCCCGGGGCTGGTACATCGGTGGCTCATGAACTATATTTTGAATGTAGGAAGGAAAGATGATTCAATGAATAAAGTAATAAATGATATTCTATTCCCAAAAGGCACAGCTTAGGAAACCTTCTCTGTTAAAGACTCAAACTTCCTTACCCCAACCTCACCTTTTGAACTTATATCAACAACGACAACAACAAACAATACATTTATTTCCAGAAGAGAATTGTGTTGTTTTTCTGTGTTTTTGCTTTTTCCTCAGTGGGGAGAGGAAAGGGAAAATCAGCTGCCAAGATCTTTATCCATTTCTCTGAATATGTTTTGTGTTTTCCAGGTTCAGGAGCGTCCCTGCGAGGGAGCAGGCTGCCAAATTTCCTTTCTCTCTAACTCCTTACACAAACCCCAAAGGGCCCTTTCACCAAATCATTAAATTCTACAGAGGTGGTCAAGCTCTCACTGCTTTTCATGAAACGGAGAAAGAAAAGGGTCCTTGAAGTTTAGAAGATGCCCAAGGAAAACTCCTTGAATGACATCAAAAGAATGAGTTTCCATAGCTGTTGAAGCACGAGGGCAGTGTATCCGCACAAAGGCAGATCGGGGCACCGGGACGGGCCCACCGCTCTGTCCCAGGACAATCGGGTCACTGAAATAGGGAATTAATTACCATTGGAGAGTGGGCAGCCCATTCACCACTGGCTGAGTTTTATTAAACGCCAATATAAATAACAAAACAACTCTTGTGGCTGCACTATTCCTACACGCCAAAGGAAGGATTATGCTGGGGATTAACATCTTAAAGTCTATGAGACTTTCTGACTCAAGGCTCAGAGCTGGTAATCGTGTTTGTCTCCTGGTTCAGCGATTAGTGCTCTCTTTCTTGCACTTTCCCCTGGATAGCCAATGTCCCTTTTTGCAGGCACAGAGGGTTGGGGGATGGGGACGTGTCTCTCCCTAGTGGGCCCCCAACTCCTATTCACACGCCGGCTCTTCTTTTGCCCTTACCTGAGGAAAGCAATGAGAAAGCTGCCCGAGACTGGCAAAATCTCCTAAACGGACTTATTTCCTTCGTGGGGAAGAAGAGGGCCCTTTGGGTAGCGGGCCTCATCAAGGGTGAGGAGAAGTGTGAGGGGCTCTGCGCCTCCAGAGCGCATCGGGGAGAGGGCAGGTCTGAGAAGGAGGGGAGCCTCCCAGCTCCTGTGGGGCACATTCCGCCACCACCCAGCCGACCTGCGCGTCAAGCCCGCGTGTCTGGTTTGGGGGTACCACAGCACATTTTGTGGGCCGGGGGCAAGGGTCTCCAGAATGGAGCTCCGCGGCTGGGGGACCATCTTCCCCGCTGTCTCTCTCCTCTCGCTGATTCCTCCGACGCGGGGAATACACTGAAGGGGAGGGTCCGGCTGCTCCGCGACCCAGCCCGGACCTCTGCAGGACTCGGTGGAAGCCGAATCCCCTGCGGACAGGATCCAAGCAGAAAACGAGGAGGAGACAGGGAATACCATGCGGGAGCGGTGGCTGGGGACCAGGACGAAGGCGGCTGTGAGCTTACATTGTTTTTTCCCTGGCTTCCGGAGAGGGGTCTGCCAAACAACCCGAACTCACGCTCGCCCCCAGCGCTCACCACCACCAGTAACGAATCCTGACACTGCAAGGGGTCCCTCTGCAGAGCAAGCGAACTGTTCCCATCCTAGGCTTCCCTGCTCTGGAAACTGCGTCTCTAGCCCGTGGCCAAGAACTGGAGACCGCGGAGATGAAAGATGTTCAGATCTGCCAACTTTTTCTCGCTATCTTTCCTATTTTCTGAGAGCTCACCCGGAGGATTAGGATTCAGGCTACAAAGCCCCCCTTGGCAGGCACGTCACCCCGTTCCTTCCAGCAGCTCTCCTTGCGGCCAGGGCGGTGTACTGTGAGTTGGAGAGAGGGCTCGCTGGACAGCCAAACGTTTGCTCTCGTGCTCTCTAGGAAGGGCGCCCTCCTTCGTGTCGCCGGATATCCACCTGCAACAGCAAGAGTCGGTGCGGGGACCATTTGTCCTCTTTCGCTACTTGTGAGGTCGAAGTGTGGATGGGATGTAGCCTATGGCCCCACAGCAACACCTACCCTAAACTTTAGGGCTTTTAGGTCGTCTCAAAGTTCAAGCTTCTTAGAAGTAACAAAGACTTTCTAAAGATCTCCACCCCTTCACCCCTCCCCTTACTTCATTTTCTCTCGCTACAGGCACTCGGCCCCCTTTCTTTCTAAGGCTTAGGGATGAGTTTAAATCATTGTGCTCCCATTTCTTGATAACTGCCTGCTTTGAGCTTTTGTTCTCTTAAAGTAGGATTGCACACTGAAAGAGGGGCTGAAGATGAACAGTTTGACCCTTTAGGACAGTTCACGCAATGGACAGGAGCGGCCCTCGGTCACCATCCTTGCTGATGCTATTCACGAGCTCCCCTCCCCCGTCACATAACATTTCAGCCTCGTTTCATCTGGACAATCTTTTAGACCACACAAGTGCCTCTTGAATTTATTTAAGTTAAAAGAGTGCTAGAAGAGTCCAGCTAAGGATATTTGACGGTGGTCACATCTTAGCAAAGCTGAGTACAAATCGAAATTGCTTTTTTTTTTTCTTCCCCCAGCAAAACCGAGCAAAATGCTGAACAAATAGAATTCTGCTGTCTAGGCAACTGAGTGTGAATGGTTTGTCT
This sequence comes from Cynocephalus volans, assembly GCF_027409185.1. Classification (NCBI taxonomy): domain Eukaryota; kingdom Metazoa; phylum Chordata; class Mammalia; order Dermoptera; family Cynocephalidae; genus Cynocephalus; species Cynocephalus volans. The sequence goes on along the minus strand of NC_084468.1, from coordinate 98,355,676 downwards.
CTGGATTGCACGAGTGTTGTTAGCTGGTCCTTGGGGTTGTTTCTTTTCTTTTTAAAAATGGTATTTTTCATAGCTATATTTCCAGAAGTGCTATGTTATCAAGAGTGAGACAGTTCTTGAAAGCTACAGTACAAATGAATGACAAAAATTCTCAGTATTTCAAGGTGATACAGTGATTTTTTTACACTGGTACTTTGCACAGTAATCTAACATACATCATTGAATATACCCAAAGAAGACCTTATTTTAAAAATAAAATTCTATGAACCCCATGATGCCCTTATATTTAAATGGATTGAAAACTGATTTATATCAATGTTTAAATAAGTACACAACCCTACGTTTCTTGACAGTGTTGGAATACTTTTCCCTTTTGAAAAAAACTTCCAGAATAGGAAATGTGTGGTTTGCCTTACTATTTTACCATTACTAAACATCTGCACAGAATACAATTAAATATGCATTATTAACTTCTCACTCATAGACAGTATAGAAGGTTTGGATTTTGTCAAAGGAAAGCATGTGCCCTTTCAGTGAATCATAAAAACATAAAATCCTGGGAGAATGTAAAACTGGGGAGTCAAATGCCCAAACACTGTTAACAATCAACTAAAGAAATCATTGTGTGTTTCTCTAGCATTAAGCATCGGACCCAGCTTGATCTCATTGTTATTTGGGGTTATACAAGGCTCACCAAGTTTCCCTTTAAGCCTTTGCTTAACTGGATTCTGATTCTGTTCTTCCCCAAATATATCATATCACTAAATCAACCCAGCAGTTCCTAGCTAAATCAAAAATTTAAAGTAGCATGTCCAAAAAGGTATGTTTCTACTGATACTAACATAATCCTTCTTTTATTTTCTGTCACATTAATCTACTGGCTTGTTCTTTGCAGGCTACTCCTGTGGAGAGATGTAGATATCCAAAGACTAACATACCATGGTTTCTCCTACCATTCTGATAGTAATTTTTAGCACTCTTTGATCATTTTCTCAGAACCTAGCCTTCTCATCCTTTATTTCATCCAAATCTACAAACAAAATATCCTGCAATCACCCCCGCTTGTTCCTTCAATCCCTACCCAGCTGACCAAGGCCACACCCTTTGTGGGTTTTCTTTTAGGGAGACTTTGAGAAGAGTATTTGCTTGTTTGGTTTCAATGATCATCACGTATAAAGTAATGCTCATGTGTACATGCAACCAAGATAAACATATCTGGCATCTTTTACGACTGACCTGTCTTTTGTTTGATCAAACTCCTTTATGAAGTTCTGATTCTGCAGGTTTCAGAGACAGATCCAGAGAAGTGTGAGAGAGGCAGATGCTGTGTGCTGCAGAGACTGATCATGTCTCTCTTTTCTTCTTTCCTTTGCATGTCTGCATTTCTAATGAATGAAAGCAAGCTGTTCTGAAGGATTTAGGAGGGAACTGGGGAATGATTAAATTTAGGGAATTTGTTTTGAAAGGAGTGGAGATGAAAACACAGATATCAAAGAGCAAACTGAGAATCACGATAGTTTTAAAGTCATTTCAAGACAGACAGAAGTCTGAAGGTTGGAGAGCTCCAACAGGCAACAGTCTCTTTCCCAGAATCTCAATTTTCACTTTCTTTACTTTGTGCCTTCCAATTTTGCTCTTTCCCTCCTCACAGAAAACACTAAACAAATTAAAACTATGCCAAAACAGTAGCAACACTTTCAGCACTCCCCTCCTCTGAAATACAAGTCGTTGCCAATTCCCACAAACCAAGGGAGACAGAGACCAGAAGTATTCTTTCTCTCGCCGCTCTTCGACTAACACTCCAACTGCGCCTTGCTTAAACTTAATTTGCAAAAGGCATCTCAAGGGACGCCTCTCCAGTCTACTGGAGTCCACATCCATTGTCGCCACTCACGTACCGGCTAACACTTGGCCCAGCACACACTTCTGGGGGCTCTGGTTGTGCCTCTGAGAAAAGTCAGCCACGTTGACAAGAGGGTGGGCGTGAGCGTGCGGGAAGGGGGAAGGGCTGACGAGCAATTCAGAACAAGTTTCCTCCGAAGTCCAGTAACCCTTCAGCTCTTTTTTCTCATTGAAAAGCGGGAGAATCGGGAGGACGGGCCCCATGTCCCTACAACGCCCCCCAGCGCGGAGCAGAGGTCACGGAAATGTCAGCGCAGCCCATTCGCTCACAGCAGCGGCAGCTCCGCCGCGCGTCCCGCTCTGCTCGCTGCCAGCCGCGCAGGAAGCCTCCTTGCTGTGCCGCCCGCTGTAAACCGGGGCTAACCCCCCAGAACCTGTCAGTGCCCGGAGCCTCAGTGTGCCCCAGGTAAAATGAGGAGGCTCCTTTGAGCTCTAACGTGTTTCTGTTCTCACGTCCTCTAAAAGCCCATCAACTCCCCGACCCGCTCGCCCTTTCCGGAGACGCCTGTGTGAATCCCAATGTCCTCTTCCTTCACCTTCCCACCTTCCACGTGTTTCTCTGGAACCCAAACACTCTTGTCTACTATGTGCGCACCTCTCGCCCCCCATACCCCTTTCCTCCCTTAACCAAATGAATGAGTTTTAAAATCGTTTACTACGTGTTACAGCCCCTAAGAAGCTTTGCCAAGAGACGCCCGGCAGCAGCACAGGGCTAACTGCTTTCCCCGGGATTCTGACCCCCATTAACTAATTCCTAGTTCCCATCGCCCGGGAGTTAGGAGGCCCGGCGGCCGCGAGAACGCGGGCGGGGGCGGTAGCCGGGGTCCCCCATCCGCCCCCAGCGCTTCGGCCCCTAATGAGCTGCTGAAAGGGAGCGGGCTCCTGTGCGCGTGGCTCGCAGGCCTCCCGGAGTCCGGGGCGCCCTGATTGGCCAGCTGCGCCTCGCGACCTCCATTCATTAATAAATTAGCGGCACGCTCCAGCCGAGCGCGAGCCACCAATCACAATGGACAGCGGCGGCGACAACAGCCGCAGCTTGAGCCGCCGCCGCCGCCGCCGCCGCCGCTTCGGCTCGGGCCGCAGCCTGGAGCTCCAACAGGAGCTTTAGAACCATTTTATGCTGATTAGATAAAGGGGGGAAGCGAGGCGGGGGGGTGGGAGGATGGATGGCAGGGCCAGGGGAGGAGGGAAGGGGTGAAGAAAGAGAAAGAAATGAATGATGATAATGCAATGAAAAGAATAGCCGGGGGAGGGAGGGGGGGCAGGACGGCGGGGGGAGAAGGCGGCGGCGGGGGGTGGGCGAGGTGGGGGCCCGGGGGCAGATCTGATTGTTTTCTCGGTGGTATATAAGGGGTTTTAAGGAGAGTCGTGTGCCAGACACGCAGCCACTGAACCACAAGCAGCTTCGCTTTAACTGGAGTGCCTGGGAGTCGCGTGCCAGGAGCCGCACGGCCAGGGACTGACTGACAGACAGACACGCACCACCGCCACAACACACGAGACCCGGGCGGGCCGCCGCCGCCGCCGCCGCCGAAGCTCTTGGCAAACTCGCCGGTCGGAGAGGTCCCCTGCGGAGCCGCGCCACGGTAGCGCCAGGCCCGCTGCTTTCAAGCGGGGCGAAAGACGCGGCGCTGCGCTTCCGGCTGCGCGCAGATTCCGGGCACACGCCAAAGTAACAGCGACGCTAAGGCACATTTAGGGCCAGCTAAGTAAGTACCCGCGCCGGGCTACCAACTTCGCAGGCTGTTCCCAGCCGTCAGGGCGGCCGCAGAGTGCGGGGGTCGGCTGACCGCAGCGGGGTCCCAACGAGGAGCGCCCCAGACCTTGGAGAGCCCTGGCTGGGTTTCCTCCCCAACTACGTTCCTCCTCGCCGTTCCGAGCCGGTCCTCTCGGGTGCGCGCAGGAGCACGCCGAGTGACACGCAGAACTCGCCTCTGCTGCTATGTTTACCCCTCATTTACCTCTTTCTCCTCCCCTGCTCTCTTCAGTAGGATGTTCGTCAAATCCGAGACCTTGGAGTTGAAGGAGGAAGAGGACGTGCTGGTGCTGCTCGGCTCAGCCTCACCCGCCTCGGCGGCCCTGACGCCGCTGTCGTCCAGCGCCGACGAGGAAGAGGAGGAGGAGCTGGGCGCGTCGGGCGGGGCGCGTCGGCAGCGTGGGGCCGCGGCCGGGCAGGGGGTCCGGGGCGGCTCTGTGGCGGGTGGCGAGGGCTGCCGGCCCGCGCGGCTGCTGGGTCTGGTGCACGAGTGCAAGAGGCGCCCCTCCCGGGCGCGGGCCGTCTCCCGCGGCGCCAAGACGGCCGAAACGGTGCAGCGCATCAAGAAGACCCGTAGGCTGAAGGCCAACAACCGCGAGCGCAACCGCATGCACAACCTCAACGCGGCGCTGGACGCGCTGCGCGAGGTGCTGCCCACGTTCCCCGAGGACGCCAAGCTCACCAAGATCGAGACCCTGCGCTTCGCCCACAACTACATCTGGGCGCTCACCGAGACCCTGCGCCTGGCAGATCACTGTGGGGGCGGCGGCGGGGGCCTGCCGGGGGCGCTCTTCTCCGAGGCCGTGTTGCTGAGCCCTGGAGGCACTAGCACCGCCCTGAGCAGCAGCGGAGACAGCCCGTCGCCCGCCTCCACGTGGAGTTGCACCAACAGCCCTGCGCCATCCTCCGCGGCGTCCTCCAATTCCACCTCCCCCTACAGCTGCACTTTATCGCCCGCCAGCCCGGCCGGGTCGGACATGGACTATTGGCAGCCCCCACCTCCCGACAAGCACCGCTACGCACCCCACCTCCCCATAGCCAGGGATTGTATCTAGAGCTGCCATCTCTGTTACCCACACCAGGCCTTAGTGGATTCCTTTTTCTGTCCCCAACCGAGCCCTCCACCCACTCCTCTCCTGCCCCACTTTCCACACCCTGGAAGCCACCTCACTTCACAGAGCAGATGTGGCTATTCTGATTCCTCTGTTCTTTATTGCATTCCTTGGCTGTGAGTTTCATTCATTCAGACGGGCTCTGATTTATTGAAGGTGTGATGGAGCTTATTGTCAAAGAGGATGGTGGTGTTTTGGGGGGCGCTTTTCGAGACTAAAAAGACGCTGGGAAGAGATGAGGGTGGCATATCTAAAGAGTTTGCAGAGCGGACAGACGCTCCTCCCCTCTCTCTGTAGCGGGTGGACTCGGTGCAGTTCCTGTGAATCTCCCAGAGGAGAGAGACAACTGGTCCCTGTGATCTCTTCACCTTTGCTTCTACATAGAGATGTTAATGTCGAGTAGAAAGAAATGTATCTTAGCATCTGAATGATTTTACCGGTAATAATATTATCCACAGATTTGCAATGGCTAGCATCTGCTTTATTCCCATTGCTGTCTGCAGGCTGTGGGAATTTCACCTGTCAAACCAAACTTTCCCTCTCTGATGTGCACTTTGTTCTGTTTCCCAGATTCGTCACAATGCCTATTGTCCCTTCTTTCTCTTTCCTTTTTCTTCCCCATTTTGCCATCTGTCTCTTATGATTTATAAGGGGGAAAGAACTTGTTTTGTTAGAGGGCCAGGTTAGAAGTCATTGTATAATTTGTAGGCTTTGTAATAATTGAATGCAAGCGTGGAAATTTAGGCTGAACTCTCTATCAAAAGGAAAAATGTGGAGGAAAAGGGAAAAATCAGGAGGGAGGATTGCTTCATGCATTATTTATCTCGACCTTTTAGGGGAGAAGGAACACCCCCATTCTTTTAAGAGATTAAAAATAAATCAACAGTCTGAAAACCTAAGCAGACGTGGAGCATTATCAGGATCAGCCACACACGTGTTCCTTTCTATTTATTATAAAGAAAATTTTCATGGGAAAAGTATGTATTTTTTGTATATCCTACAGAGTTTATTCTAGTATGTATTTACATCTTGAAGAACAAGATCATTGTTCTTGCAATTAAACTATAAATAAAGTATCTAATTTTCATAAGTTTTGTATGTTGTATTCTAACTTTTTCTTGCTTATGTGGTTTTTAGACGCAGAATGAGTTGTGTTTTTCTGAAGTTCTCCCCATGTCAAATTGAATATAGTACTTGTATTTTTTGGCAATGTTTGTGTGTAGAATTTCACTAAGAAATTACAAGAAACTGAATCACATTTGAGACCGTAACACTGAAAGAAGAGTGTAACTCTCAATACAAACACAAATGTTGTTTTTAAGAAATCAATTTCGGAGTAGACAAGCTGAGCAAAAAGGAAGGGGGGGAGAGGAGAATTTAAATGATAATTAAATCACGATAAGCTCAGAAAACCTAGATTAAAAAGTAGTGAAGTTGAGATTTCTTTTATATATATATAATATTATCTCCCCATATACATATATAAAATATCTCTGAGTGCCTATTATGTGTCATTCAATTTAGACTCTTTTGGTGGGGGGCTGCTGTCCAGTGTGGGGATCTGAACCCTTGACCTTGGTGTTAGAACACTGTGCTCTAACCAGCTGAGCTAACTGGCCAGCCCGTGAAGTTAAGATTTCTTGATAAAGTGTGTAGAAATTTGATTCTTACCCTTTACTCTCAGCTTCAATTCTCTTCTGTAAGTGGAAGGGATTGGACAGTGATCTCCAAGGGCTCCCCCCCACCACCATCCAGCTCTAACATCTGTGATGTAATAGTGTTTATAAATTCGTTATTGGAAACTGATTTTGTATTAGCCATTTCAACAAGCTAGTTGGTCTGAAAAGAAAACTCCTAGAAAAAGGAGATACTGAGAATGAGTTGGAATTTTTAAAAATCTGAAAGAAATAGATCTACTTTTGAATCTCTGTTAAACTAATTACATAGGCAAAACTTCATAGACAAAACCTCAAAGAAGAAACAAAAATGTTTTAACATGCAGCTCAATCTCCAAAGCAGAAACGAATGACCTTTGAATGGCCTTGGGTCAGAAGTGATGAAGTAAACCACATTCTAGGTTTAAGCTCCTTGGCAGAGGGTATCTACAACAACACAAGCTAAAAAAGATCACGGTGGTTAAAAAAAAAAAAAAAAAAAAAATAAGTTGGTTGTTCATAGCCTCTGTTCCCCCTCCCCCCCATGAATGTCATATCTGCTTCTGGTTTGAGCTAAATCCTCCACTCCTCTGCATAAAGCAGTGGTAATTTCTCCTGAGATGTCTATCTGAGATTACTCCTCCTCTCCATCAATATGGATAATATTCTGTTTAATATTTAACAACCACGCTTTGTTTATCAAAGGAAGAACCAGCTCAGGGTTTTTATTTAGTTTCATAGCTGGACATAAGAGACACCTGTTGGAAAATTCCTTCTAATTTAAAGATCATGTTATTCTTAGCTATTCTTTTATTATCTGATATGTGGAGAAGTGATATTTCTCTTGCATTAATTAACATTTCTGTTTCTAGGGTTTAAAAAGCCAAGCCAGTGAGCAAAGCAATCCTAATGTGACAGTTTGAAAACATCAGTTTTGATGGTGAACAACACTTCTGGTAATGATACATATGATGATATATGGTACTTCCATTGGGAACTTGCCAAAGAAACAGTTCATGGCAAGGATCTTGGCGAAGACCCTTAGGGTTCAGTTTCTCTTCCAAGACTATGGGAAATCTCCTCAACTGGTGAGGCCATCCCATAAACAAGTGACCGTGATGGCTTAGTTGGAGAGGCAAGGATGGGTAGATGGTCCAATAACATAGCTTTGAGTAAGGGTAATACAGCTGATTTAACTCGATCTAGCAGAATGTAGCAGCCACTTCTACAGTTTCTCCAGGCCCGGAGCCTTATCCACTTCTCAGAGCTGGAGCTTGCAGGTCCTCATACACCTCCGAATAATGTCATATATTCCGGGGGCTTCCTCTACCATCATTCCTTTCTCCATCTAGAGCACACCTTATTTTACACTAAATTGGTGAAATTATTTTGTATGGTGTCTAATCATCGTTAGCGGTTAAGAATGACGTTCTTACTGCCTTAGGCACTGGGAGTTCTCCCCAACCCACGGCAACGTCCACAGCCTTTGTGCTGAGGCCCAGTCGTCTTCTCCCCATCCTGATGGAGATGAGCTACAATTACCAAGGGCCCAAGCCATTGCTTCTGCCGTAGGACGCGAGGCCCTTTTTCCATTTCGTCCAGTTCCCTCCCCACATTGTGCTGGCGCTGTGATGAGCTGGGTCTGCCTGCAAAGCAGGCTCGAGAGCCGCGGAGCCAGGCCGTTCTATTTCTGGCGACTCTCTGATGAGAACTATTTCAAAGAAGGCTGTAGAGATTTTCTTCTGGTGACAGTCCCGCCCTGCCGCCGTTGCTAGATCTTTCCAGCGCCACCGGGTGCGCAGCGGCGCTTTTAAGCGCCCAGAGGCGCGAAGGTTGGTCCTGTCCTCGTCGGGGCGTCGCTTCAGAGCCGCCGGGGCTCCGGGATTGCTTGCATTTGTTTATTCTAAAGTGTCCGGGCCTCTTGTTACGGTTCATTTTTCCTCCGCCAGATTTTAAATACATCCATCTCAGGGCCACGAAGGAGGGAAAAAAGTAGAGAGGCGGGCTGCCAACGGCTGGGCCCCGGAGAGCGGGATCCAGGCCCAGCCCGGGGCGGGAGGGGCCGAGGCTCCAGGGGCCCCGCCGCACCTGGCACCGGCCGGGTGGGCGCCCTCCGCGGCCGAGCCCTGCGAGCGCCGGCTGAGGCAAGGGCCCCGGTAGGCCCCGGGCGGCCTTGGCCGAGAGGGAGCGAGGGCCCACTCGGCCCTTCCCCAAATCTAGTCCGATGGCCCTGGAAGGGCGTCTAGGCCCAAGGCCGGCTTCAGCCGCGCTCACCGGCCCGTCCGGGTCGCAGGGGCTCTCGGCTGCGGAAAGGCCAGGCCTGCGGGCGAGGCCGGGAGCTGCGGCGTCTCCGCCCTCCGGGGGCACCCCCTGCTTTGCACAGCCTCGGGCCGCTTGTGACTTCTGGGCACCGACACCTGGAAGCCGTGAAGGCGCCTCCTGCTCCCTTCGCGGCCTCGGCTTCTCCCCACCCCCTCGGGCTCCCGGGCGGGCTTTGAATGTATTAATTAAATAAAGCGGGCCGCCCTCAAATCGCGCCAGGGCAGGGCGCTCCCGGGAGCGTGAAAGTCCCGGCCCCCGAATCCGCAAAAGAAATGTGTGAAAAGAGAATTAGTGAAATTAGGTTAGACCAATAAAACGTGAGGGCTCCAGCGACTCCCCCGCTTCCCTGCTCCCCCAGCCTGGGGCTGGAAGGGCTATCTGGGCTGATCTATTGTTTCTCGCCCTGGCAGGGGGTTCATTGTGTGATAAATAATTCCCCCTCCACTTTCTTTTATTCTTAAAAAAAAAAAAAAAAAAAAAAAGGTATTTGCATAATCAGCGCTTTGATGTGGCCAGAAATCGGAGGTTTGGGCTCCCCAAGTCTGCTATCGGTAGCGAAGCAACGAAGCGGCCTCCAGATCCTTCACTGCGCTGACAGCGTGCGGGGCGGATCGTCAGAAGCAGCAGCGTTAAGCCGCTGCCTCCCTTTTTAAGGACCCACTTTAATGATTAAACTTAAGGAATGTCCCAAAGGGGGGGGACGAGTGTTCACAGCCCCCCATCTCTCCCTGTCCTTCAGAGTTCATTGTTCTCTGCAGTTTCTTTTCCAAAGCTTTTGGGTTGGGGAGTGGTGCGCCCCCCTCGGGTGGCACCGGCAGGGGTGCCCGGGACTGAGGAGGACGAGGACAGCAGGAGCGGTGCTCCACGCCCCACACCCGCTCATTCTTCCCCAGTCTGGTTTATCCAGCCGAGCTGGGGCCCGTCTTATGGAGGATGCTGAAGTGAGTCGCTCTTTAGTCCCCGAGTGGAATGGGGGGAGGGGGGACGTTCCCTGGGAGAGCAGCTTGGGGACCGTTTCAGATGGTCCCAGACATGAGAAGCGAGCAAAGAAATTCAGTCATCCGGAAAGCAGAACGCGAAAGCCAGTGTGGCCGGAGCTATTATTTCCCTGCAAAGTGGCGTGAGTCGGGAGGACGGAGTGGGAAGGATCCTGATGGTGTGTGCGCGGCAGCAAGGGTCGGGGAGGGGAGACGGGAGCGCTGCAGTCGGCTTTCGCTCACATTCTCAGCTTCTCCTGTTATTCCGAGCGCTAAGAGGGAAATGCCAACTTGGATTGCTGGCTAGGAACACCATGCGATCCAGCCTGGGTCGGTGCCACCTGCGTGAGGGCCGCTCCGCCTCCCGGGACCCGAATGTGGAATGAATAGGATCCTCGCAACCCCCGGCGTCCAGGGTCTCACTCTTCTTCCCCAGCCTGCATCTCACCGAGCTCACCCTGGTCCATTCTTCACGTGTTCCACTAGCTTTTGGATCGCAGAGCTTCAGCTGCGGTTAGCTCACCATCAATTCTCTCTTTATATATCTCCCCCCCCCCTTATCCCCCCAGGCTGTAACTGCATAAGCACTCAGTTTTCTTTATATCAATTTTCTTATAAAACACAAGTGATGTATTTCTTAAGAAATAAAAGGACCTGGGGTCCACGGATCTTCCCACTGGAAGCATACTTTTAAGGTTCGACCTTGGGGGCAGCGGTTACAGGGCCTGGACACTCTACTGCACACTGGATTCCAGGGTTGTAAGAAATCAAGAGGCAAAAAGTTATTTCCAAAGGACACACACCTCCAGGAGAAGGCTGTTTGGAATGTAGATGGCCTTTAAAAGATTTAATAATGAGTGTTTATCTTCTCTTCTAAGTGTAGATCTTATTGAATAGTACAGCAGGCTGTGTCGCCAGTGTTTTTCTCCATTTTCCCCTTTCTTTCTAATGATTTTATCATCTTCTATATGTTTCTCTTCACTCTCCACTCTGTCACTATGAATTCAAACTCTCACTTCCACCTTTACTTTCTTTTACTCCATACCTGGAGGCATACCTGAAGACATTAAATAAGGGAGCAAAGAACCAAAACTTTTCACCTATTTTATTTGATGTAGAAACAATTAAAGTACTGAAGTCCATGTAAAATGGAAACAGGGAACTTTAAAATATAGAGAGAACTGGGGGCTGGTTTCCATGGCAGCAGCTTGCAATAAAGCCTAATTCTATGTGACAAAGAGGTCATCTTCCTTTTCAAACGTGTTTATGATCCCTTTGTGTATTGTATTTTGGCGTAAAAGCTTCTCTGCACTGTCAAGGCTCCATGGGCAGCTCTATGACTCTCAAGGGGGTTTATTGCCTCCTTGGCATAAGAATAGCCAAAAGAAGCCAAACTAGTGCCAGTGTGACAAAAGAGTAACCCCACAGGCTTGCCATTGCTTTCTTTCTCTAATGCATAAATCTTGCTATGCATTGAAGTAATCAAAATGAAGGATTCTGGGATAATTTTAATTTGATTTTGTGTTTTTTTCAACTTTTTACATCTACTGAAATACTGCATGCAAACAAATACAAAAATATTGATTCAATGTGAGGATACAATTAATTTATTTTCCTGCCTTACTTTCCAGAAAATTTTGAAAAAGTCAAGTGAGGTGAAACCTTGACCATATCTGTGAAACTATCTAGAGGAAAGTCTAACTAAAAACTTTAGATAAGCATTGTATTAATGCCTTAATACTTCTTTCATGTCACAGTGCTTAGAATAAAAACATTTTTTTTTTTGATGGCTGTCTGGTAGGGGGATCTGAACCTGTGACCCTGGTGTTACAAGGCTGTGCTCTTACCAACAGAGCTAACCGGCCAGCCCCAAAATGTTTCTTAAAATTAAACCTATCTAAATTTATAATATTTCCCTTAATTCTCAAAATTACCAGGCAACATCTCAGAATCAGATAAGGAAAAACATGATTTTGCTGGTAGAACAGTAAAGAAACTCAAAAGTCCTGAGTTCAAATCCAATTTTTCTCTTGAATTAGATGATTTCGTACTATATCTGATTGACAATGGACATGTGCACAGGCAAACATTCCCAGTACAGTTCTTGATGACATCTGCAATGGAGGCCCTAATCATTTTCAGTAGATCTAGAAAACTCCATCTGACATCTTCAGTCTGGAAAGTATCATAAAGGGTGTAGTGAAAAATGAGTTTTAATATTCTATGAGCAAATAATTTTAAAAGGGTTGCAGTTCTTTGGTAGAACTGTTCCAGCATCTTAGACTTTTCTGCTATCCTATATTGGGGAGAGTTTTCTAGATGTCCTAGAGTTTTTTCAGAACAAAACATTTCTGAACTGTAGAAGGTAAAGCTGAGCAACTGAAGGCACTGGCCAGTGGTACCCCCTCACCTCCACATTACTCTGACTCTTGCTGAATCTCCATAATAACATGTACAGGATGGTAGTGACCATAATACATACAAAGCAGGCTGGAGCAAATTCTGATGGTGACAATTGCTGGTAAGGGATCTCCAGGTAATTGCTGTTTCTTTATCTTTGTATGGGAAAAAAAAAAAAAAAAGCCAAAGTTCAATTTTTTAATAGCTTCCTTTTCCTACTCCAGCAAAATGAATAAAACTCTCCCCAGGGGCATTCTGATCCTGATGCTACCAGATCTTTGGTGAGGAGCTAGCAGGACAGTATTTATAACATTGAGCTTCTCAGCCTTTTAATATTCCTGACACACTTTCAAATTCTAGAAATTTTGTTAGCAAATTTGAAGGGATTAAGAGTCACAAAACAACATTAAACAAAGCAGCACAGTGATTACACCACAGTATCTCAGCAACTCACAGAATCTTTGAGACAGCCATCAGACTTTTCACTCAGTTCTCCTTCAGCACTGTATCACAAGAACTACAGTATTCTTGTTCTAGCAGGGCTCTCCCATATATGCTAGGCAATCTCCCTATGTGTTCCAGGAAATACAATTTCTCTGGCACTATCGTTAGACTCTTATCTAAAGCTTGCTATTTCATTTCATTCCATGATGTTAAATTGCATTATATCTGACAAAACACTGGAGGACATTCCTAGTCTTCAGTGGCAGCTGATTTTCTAACCCTTCTGGTCATGCTCAGACCTCTTATAATTAGGTGGGGCCCCATCTCTGGTCTCTATCTTCCTCTTGTCTTTGAGGCCAAAATGTTAAAGCTAGTTGGGCTTCTGAGTGGTCATATAAAGAACAGCAGTCTTCATGAGTCATCTAAACTCACAGTGGATGTTGCAGGAGGGTAAAAACCATGTAAATTAAGCAATTAAGATTCGGTGTTGTTTGTTATTACATAATAACTTAGCCTACCTTGATCAATATGAACATATATTTATTTGAGGAATGTCTAAATTACTTGTTGCAAAAAAAAAAAAAAAAAAAGTTTTATACATTGACCAAAACTTGGTGGCCTACTTGTGAAGACTTTGAAGATTCTGTTACAAAAGCCATTTTTATTTTTATTATTTTGGACCATGCAAGAAGTCTTTAATGCCTTGAAATTTACAGCTGTCCTAAAAGTGAGTTTTAAAAAACCATCTTAACCATTTTTAAGTGTATAGTTCAGAGTGTTAAGTATATTCTGTTGTTACGCAACAGATCTCCAGAACATTTTCATCCTGCAAAACTGAAATTGTAACCATTAGACAACAACTCTTTTTTTTCTTCCTTTCCCAGCTCCTGGCAACTTCTATTCTGCTTTTTGTTTGGGAGAATTTTATTACTTTAGGTACATCATATAGTAAAAGCCATTTTTATTTTCAAAGCATTTAGTGACCGTGTCCTCATTTTTCTCTATCGCAATATAGAGCTGTCCTCTCCCTTGCGTAGTGTTATTGACTAATGGAAGGCAATTTTTTAGGAAGGAACCCATTATCTGGGTACTTGCTCCTCCTAAAAAAGCCATCTCCTCTTGAGAGAGCCTTGCAGGTAAGTATGTTTTCACCTCAATCTTTCCAGAATGGGCCTGAGGTAGTTCAATGGGTCTGGAGGCCAGTTTGAAGGATAGAGTGATTCATGGAACATCATGGGTAACATTCTCTGGGCTAATGTCATTTGATATTGTTTTATCTAAAACTAAAAGGGGAGAGCACGGCTAAACTATACATTAAGGAACTGTAATTAGCTTATTAACTTAGAGTATGTGCTGAGGTTCTTTTCATTTGGGGGAAGCCAGTGCACTGGGTTGAATCAAGAGGCTGAATTCATGGTTAGAGCCACTTCTGTTACTGAGTAGCTCTATGACCATGAGTAAGTCTCTTAGCCTGGTAGGCCTGAGGTTGGACCAAATATTTATGATTACCCTAAATATTTCCAAAGTTTCTTCTAGCTCTGATTTTCAATGTTTTTAGGAAATGCAATAGTTTTGCTTTTAGAAATTCTTTTGAGCAAAACCTAATGATTTTATTTTGATATCTTTTCAGAAAGATTTTACTTTTCAGAGTCCATATTGATTTTCAAAATTACATGAAGAAACTAAATTTTAAGTAGCCTTCAATGTCTTTAAAAATGAAAACTGGAAGCTTGAGGAAGGCGACTGAAATGTTCCTCAAGCTAGAATATTATTTAACACTGATGTCTAAGACTTGCCATGTACCTTGGATTCAGCCTTGTTTTTCATGCAGCACTTGAGCTGAACAGAGGTCAGTCATTTTAGGTGGGGAGGGAAAGCAAATGTTTGAAAAATGATTTCTCTCTTTTGGGCTGCTTCCAGGCACGGGATGATGATTTCTTTTATTCAGTGACTCATATTCCTTTATCTTCCTTCTTTCTCCCTGATCTTTAAAGGTGTCTCTTGATTTGGGCATCATGGATCTATAAACACATCACACAGTAATTTAAAATTGTTCTTCTTGGGGGGAAAACAGATTAAGTCTCAGCTCCCCGTGAATAGCTCTGCTCTCTTTTTTAATAAAGAAGAGTTAGACTGGACCAGTGCCGATGGCGTATTTACCTTCATGAACTTAAAAAAAAAAAAAAAAAAAAAAGTTAATTACTGCTCGGAGCAAGTTAGTCTGGCTGTCCTGAGCTGTCTTTTATTAGTTGTCCCCTTCATTAATTTCCCTCACTGGATTTGCTGCTAATAGCTGCCTGGTCCCAGTCAGCTCAAAGCCGCATCTGTGCCATTGAGCAGAAAAGTAGGAGCCTGGCCAAAGGGGGCTGGAGATGGGGTGAGGGAGACGCTATTTACAAATCAGTTCTTATTAACATGATGGTCTGAAGCTCTGAAGAGGGGAGAGGGTGGCCTCAAAGCAGGGAGTTGCAGAATAGAGGAGAGGTAGTGAAATCTGAAGGAAACAGCCCCAAGCATGGTGGTTTGGATTTTTTACTTCACTATGAACCAGTGTTCCCTTAGCATCAACTTACAATAATACTTTTTTTTTTTCTAAGACTGGATGAAGTGTTCTACTCTGTCTCTAAACTTCATGAAAAGTTGCAAAAGTAGTGATATTTTAGTAAGGAGGATTGATTTTCTCCATATGGTACAGAAACTTTGGGAGATTCAGGTCAACAAATGATTTTTTTTCCTCCTTTATAAGCTTACACTTTATTTTAGACATTAATTGAGTTAGAGACAGCGTACTGAATGCATATACAATTTTTAATCCTTGTTCCAGTTATGATGTACATTACTTTCATAATGCCTGACCAACAAGCACACTATCATATATTTTCTTTTGTTATATTGTCTCTTCCTGATTAGAATATAAACTCTAGGAGGACAAGTGTGTGTGTGTGTGTGTGTGTGTGTGTGTGTTTGCATGTGCTTTGTTCATTGCTCCTGTTTCTAGCATCTATAGCTTGCCTCCCACATAGTAGGAGCTCAATAAATATTTGACTTAATGTTGATAAATGAAGGAATGTTTTATAGAGAAAAGAACACTGAGTTCTAAATTCCTACTTATAATGATACTTATTTAAGACACATCTCAATGACCTTTTTTATTTTTGATAGGCATAAAGTAGTTGGCTCAAGTGTTAATCCTTCCCCAAATTCCTTCATAAACAGATGTTGTCATAAATGGGTCTGCTTAAACAATCACTTTTCTTCTTTATACAATAGTTCATCTCTTCAAGCTGTACCGAGAATCTTCCAAAGCAGAGAAAAGAATACTTGCAATAATACTGTGAGGTAGTGGATGAGGTAGGAGTTAGTAGATCAGAATCTATTCTGTGTAAACACAATTGCTTGAATAGGTTAAGAGGTTATCATGCCTTCCTATATACATTGTAATATACTTGAGTCTCCATTTGTGTTGCTCTATTACGATAAAATCAAAAAGCTAAATTTGAATACTGAGTACTAGTGCCTAAGTTTGTGAGCCAATCAGCTTGGGTTCAAATTCCACTTCTAATATTTATTAGTTGTGTGGTCATAAGCACCTAAATTTTGGCCTTAGTTTCCTATTTATAAATAGAGATA
Source organism: Cynocephalus volans (assembly GCF_027409185.1). Taxonomy (NCBI): domain Eukaryota; kingdom Metazoa; phylum Chordata; class Mammalia; order Dermoptera; family Cynocephalidae; genus Cynocephalus; species Cynocephalus volans. Next base: position 98,339,478 of record NC_084468.1, on the reverse strand, counting down.
AATGAGCTAATATGTGTTAAGTACTTGGCACATAGTAAATTCTAATAAATGGTTTTATTGTTACTATTTTCTAGAAATAGATGAATATAATGAATAGATGAATATAATATATATATGATATCTTAAGTATAAAAATTATAGTCTTCAGATTTTTAGTTTGTTAAAAAATAATGTTAATTTTATTGAAGTATCATAGAAAAAAATCCAGATTAATAAAAATCTAGAATAATTGTAACTACCATTGAGTCAATTATTAAGAGTCAGAAATTTACAGTAGCATTATTTGTATTTAATGAGTATAGTTAATATAATTCTTCGAAGAGGCAAAATAAAATATTTCATCCTTTGATGACATATCATGGCACAAAAGAGGAGCCTATGTGAGGTGATTTTGGAAGGAGTGTTTCAAATATTAAAAACCATATATTCTTTGAAGGAGAAATTTTATTTTAAGGAAGTTATCCAATGAAAAGTCTTTCTCACTCTGTCTTTGTACATATACACAGACACACAGACACACACAAATGAAAAGATATTTATTATAGTGTTGCTTGTAAAATGAAAAGTTTGGAATCAATTTAAATGTTCACCAGTAGGGAGCAGGTTAAATACAGCATGGCACACTCATGTGGTGCAATGCTATACACCATCATGTAGGACTGGAATATTGCCAGGTGAACTGACTTACTTGGGTGACCACAAGCTCATCTTCCATTACTGATACTGCTAATGCAGCCTCCAGGAAGCATTGACCTTACATTGTCCTCAAACCTGGCTGATCATCAGAATCAGACATGTTATATTTTATAGATTCCTAGCCCCTACACCAGATCCATGGGATCAGACCCTTTGATGTTAGGGCCCCAGAATCTGAATTTTTTAAAAAAATTAACATGATTCTGATATGACCAGCTTTGCACCAGTTCTGGGATCAACATTTGGAAACTGTGAGGTTAGAAAATAAAGATGAATATGAAGGATTATTTTCAGATAGCCTTGTTTAAAATTTGCATTTATAATTTGGGAGGGCTCTTATGTATTAGCTGTGGTCATACTTCTATTTACAATATTCCTAAGAAAGTCTACCTTGGGCAAAGTTGGGAAGAGATAAATTGTTGACAATATTTTAATAAATGAAAACGTCAAGTTGTAGAGCATTATCCATGGAATCATCCAATTTTAATAAAAATATCAACATTTAAATATGTATTTGTATATTCATATGAACATAGAAAAACATAAGAAAGGGTGCACACCAAATGATAACAGTAGTCACTGGGGAATGGGACTGGATTGGCGTGGTAAGGGAGGCCCTTTACCTTTGTACTGTTTATAATACAATACAGCATGAAATTTTTTGTTTGTATCACCCAGGCAATTAAAAAGAATCAATGAACACATTAAAATATGGTTGGGGCAAGCTTTGCAAGGTTCTATTAAGGTGTATATTTGGCACTTACCAGACTGGGAGATGACTGCCTTCTCTAAACTGGGCTTCATTTTTCTTTAACAACAAGCAAAGAGTCAGAAATTTAAGAACATCAAGAGACCTGGAGACCAGGCAAGGGGTTACCTGGCTGATCCTTTACTCCCTGCTTCTCATCCTTCAGCTTGCTCCAGTCAGCATCAGTCCCCTCCTTTGCAGATTTCTTCCTTTTACATCTATCTAAACAAATCCAGACTCACCAGTAGGGTTTGCCCTCAAACTGGCATCTGCTTCAAAGTCACAATAAAGTTCCCTGTTGGGCAAATAGGAGGGGCAACGATTACATCCAGTCGCAAATTTGTTGCTTCATTTGAGTCAGGTTGAAGTGACAGGTAACGCTCTCTTGTTTGATAGCAACATTAAACAACCAGCTGGTATCAGTTTTGAACAAATATTACCAAAAGGAACTTGGCAAGCATTATGTTCCCTTTGTTGCTCTGTTGTGGGTCTTCTTTTCTTTCTGAGAAAGGTGAACAGCAATCATGCGGGAATTGCTTGAGAATAGTTACAATATGTTATTTAATCTTTTTATAAAGAGATGGGAAAAGTCATTAAATACATTTTGAGTATTATGGGGACTTTAGGCCTATGAAGGGTGATTTAACTAAGGATCTTCCATGATAAGATCACCACATATTCAAAACATCAGATATGCATAAAGCTTCTGATCAAACGCTGGTTTGAGAGTAAAGCAGATGTATGTGTTGGAAAAAAGGGTTAACTATAAGCCATTTGCTGGGACAACTGACATAGGGGAGAGTGAGAATTCTTTCAAGCTGAAAAAAGTCCTATCTCCCTGTGACATTGTGCAATATGTATTTGGTCTTTGCCCCTGTTTCCTGGCATACAATTCTTAAAATCCTTAGAATCTCCAAGGTGCTGTCTTTTGGTATGTTAATTAGTTGACCGATGGTTGGCAGCCCTTAGGTAGTTTCAGGATGGGAGCTGGTCACAGGAGAGACCAAGGCAGGATTAAAGGGTTGGGACTTTCAGCCCCACCCACCAAACTCGGGCGGTGGGGGGGGGAGGTGATCACCAACAGCCAATGATTTAGTCAATCATGCCTATGTAATGAAGCTTCCACAAAAAAACAAAAGGACAGACTTCAGAGAGCTTCTGGATAGCTGAACATATGGAAGATCCTGGAGAGTCGTGTGCCCAGGAAGGAACAGAAGCTCCACACCCCTTACCCCATACCTGGCCCTGTACATCTTTTCCTCTGTGTCATTTGTGATACCCTTTATAATAAACTGGTATACATAAGTACTTGTTTCCCTGGGCTCTGTGAGCCACTCTAGCAAATTAATCAAACCCTAGGAGGGAGTTGTGGGAACCCCAATTTAGAGCTGATTTATCAGAAGTTCTAGAAGCCTGAATTTGCATTTGGCATCTGAAGTGGTGGCAGTCTTGGGGACTGAGCCCTAAACTATAGGCTGTAACACTATCTCCAGGTAGACAATGTCAGAATAGATTTGAATTAGAGGACATCCAGCTGTTGTTGGTTGCAGAATTGCTTGCTAGCTTGCTGGTGGGGAGAATTCCCCACATATTTGGTCGCGGACGTCTTCTGTGTTGATTGTTGATGAATAAGAGTATAGGACAAACACTTCAGTTTGTTTATTTATATATTCTCACTCCCAAAAGAGTCAATGTCTAACCACAGATCCTCTTGTCTATCATACAATGATGGTTAATGGTTTAATAATCAAAAGGACTATATTGAGAGAAAGAAAACAGCATTTATAATCAGAGTCAGGTTTGAGTTTTGTCTTCCTTTGTGTAATTCTGAATAAGTTTCTTAGCTTTTCTTTTTTTCTTTTTTCTTTTTTCTTAAAAGATGACCAGTAAGGGAATCTTAACCCTTAACTTGGTGTCAGCACCATGCTCTCCCAAGTGAGCCACAAGCTGGCCCCTAAGTTCCTTAGGCTTTCTAACCTCTCGGTTCTACACCTGTAAGCTATATTTAGACTGTTTCCAGGGTTTTTTTTTTCCAATATGTGCAATGCTGTGATAAATAGCCTTGTAGGTAAACTTTGTACTCACATTAATTTTCTTACAATGGAAGAGCGCCAGAAATAAGAAATCATGTGTCCTTTTAAGGACATGGAAGTATTTTCCCAGAACATTGTTAGGTTAAAAAGAGCAAGTTATGTTAATGTGTATAAAATTATCGCACAATAGTTATAATAACAGCTAGCATTCATCACATGCTTACTACATGCTAGGGCCATTGCTAAGTCATTTACATAGATTATTTCATAAAAATTCCACAATAACCTTCTGATGTAAGCACTATTATTATTTCAGTTTCACAGATAAAGACACTCAAACTTTAAATATTAGTAATAATCCTCTTGGTGGTTGAATCATGGCTATTTTAAAATTTATTATTATTGTTTACTTGAAATTTTCAATTTTTCAGCTTTGAACACATTGCTTTTTATTGTGGTCAAATACACATAACATAAAATTTACCATTTTAACCATTTTTAAGTGCGATTCAGTGGCTTACATGCATTCACAGTGCTGTGCAGCCATCACCACTGTTCACTGCCAGAACTTGTTCATCATCCCCAGCAGAAGCTCTGTACCACTGAACGACTCCCCACTGCCCTAACCCCCAGCTCCTGGAAACTTCTATTCTACTTTCCAGCTCTTGAATTTACTTATTCTAGGTAGACCGTATAAGTGGAATAATACAATATTTTATTTCTTCTCAGATAGGAAACTAAAATTTTTAATTAAATGTAACAAAATTTATTGCCACCTAATAGGACTGCTATGAAGTTTAAATGATACAGTTTGTGTATCTTGGAAAAGTACAACATGCTATCTGAATATTAATAATTATTTTAAACAATGGTTTCTCTTAATTCAGTTAAAACTCTCACTCTTTCAAGTATTTAAAGAAAAAACCAGAAAGACACAATTTCTAGTTTGTTGAAGGCTGCTGGAGGAGGTATTTTGTGGCAAATGAGCCTCAACAGAAAATAATGGCTACTTACATCTCTGCGTCTATGTCTTTCATTGGCAGGAATATGTAAGGCTTTTTTTTTAAACAATAGTTTTTGAAATATCCTTTCATAGACGAGCTGGCTGGGGCACTGGTTCATGTTATTCCACACTAATATTTAAAAAAATGATTTTCTTTTGTAGAAAGAAATGTTTCTTATATTTGTTACTTAAGACTTAGCAACCACTGATCCTTCTCAAAATTAATAAATCAGTAACAAACAATATATAAATGAAAATCTCAGAAGCAGCCCATCACGTTTATTTCCGCAGCTTTTTTTTTTTTTTTTTTTTTGTACATGTGTGGATTTGGATGCATGTAGTAATGTTGTAAGTGTGAGCATGATATATATAGTCATACTTTTTGTTAGTAAAGTAGTTTCTAGTTTTAGTACAGAATTAAATATTTCAGCTTTTCATTGTGGTTCTCAAAGAGCAGCATAATTTGAATTTCTCTGCCACCTGAACTGATGAGAAAAACTTGCTAATCAGGTAATAAGGTTTAAAAACATGTTAATAGCATGAGAAATCTTTCTAAGGAAGTAATTGTGTTTGGAGAAATATCTCTATACTTAGGCGGTTTCAAGATGGCGGTGGCTGTGGCGGTTGGCGCGGAGTAGCTGAGGTGGAAAAGGCGGCCACTGGGCCTCAGGTAGCTGGGAAACTTGTGGACCTTCCTCTCGCCATCTCTTAAGGGAGGACCACTGCTGGTGGCCGTCGTGGGGGCTGACCGCCACTTTGCCCTCGGCGAGAGGCTGCCTCATTTACAGGCAACAGCTTTGAGGTATGGAACAGGAAAAGAACTGTTTCGTAGCTGCAAAAGTGAGTCTCTAAACAGGGAACATGGCGCCAGGGCTGCTGTGGATGCAGACAGGATCCTGGAGGACGGGGCCGCGCTGAAGGTGGCCAGCTGCCCTATTCATGATTTGAGGTTTCAGGCCAGCATAAAAGAAGATTCCTGGGAGCACCCAAGCCACGCCGCAGGACCGAGCAAGCAGCCTGAGGCAGTGGGAACCGAGAACGGGGAAGGCAACAAACCAGAGGCAGAGAGTGAGCGCCTGACCTGGCACAGTCCTGTGAGTGACCCCTGGCCCGGCCCTGCTTGGGGGGCTGACGCCGACCCGGCTTCCGCCTGCATCACTGGGCCACTCACCGCCCCTGGGCTGCCTCCATTTTCTCAGGTGGTGGCAGCTCCGGCCCGGCTCGGCTCCTCTCTGAGCCTTCCCACTTGCTTGCCCTGGCGCGGGGCTTCCCGGGACCTGCGGGCTGGCTTCCCCTTCCACTCCCTCCGTGGTTCTCTGACATGGGGCGTCCCTGGCCGGTGTCGGGAGGGCAAGGAAGTACGGGCGAGGCTGACTGTCACTCCACCACACCCTGGACTCTGGCCCCTGGTAAACTTCCTGTTACTGGGAGGCAGATACCATCTCTGCGGCCACCAGTTTGGAAAAATGCCTAACCAATTTCTGGTTGGGAATAGTGTGGTAGGAGAGTTCCCAAGTCCACTTAAACCTGCCGGAGAGCTGTCTGCAGGCCGGCACTGGACTCCGTGCCGGGGGGATACAAAGGTGAACCGTGTGCTGTGGGCTCCTCCCCCGAGGAGCTCACACTCTGGTGTGGGAGATAAGACAAGTTCACAAATAACTGCGATACCAGGAGGAAGGTGATAAGTCCCAAGAAAGATCTACACAGTGCTACAAAAGCACCCAGAGCGACCAGTCGTCTGTGCCTAGCAGAAACCTGGTAGATTTCCTGGGCGAGGTGGTGCCGAGCAGGATCTTGAAGGCCCAGCTGATAGATGAGGGTTGCAGAAGACACGTCCCAGCCCAGCACAGTGTGCACAGAGTGGGGAGACGTGCGGCCAGGGAGGCGGAGACTTGAGAGAAACCACACACCCTGTGGGGTCGCCACTGCATGATCCAACAGCCTTGGCCAGAGCACACGGAACAGGGAGAAGTCCAGCACGGGAAGTGAAAGAAGACATAACAATCATAAATATGTATGCACCCAATGTTGCAGCAGCCAGACTTATAAAACAAACTCTATTAGACCTAAAGAAGGAAATAGACACTAATACCATAATAGCAGGGGACCTGAACACCCCACTGTCAATATTAGACAGATCATCTAGGCAAAGCATCAGCAGAGAAACACAAGATCTAAACAATACTCTAGACCAATTGGACTTGGCAGATATCTACAGAACATTCCATCCAACAACCTCAGAATATTCATTCTTCTCATCAGCACATGGATCATTCTCCAGGATAGATCACATATTAGGTCACAAATCAAGTCTCAATAAATTCAAAAAAATTGGAATTATCCCATGTATTTTCTCAGACCACAATGGTTTAAAACTAGAAATTAATAACAATCAAAACTCTGGAAACTATACAAACACATGGAAATTAAACAGCATTCTACTTAATGACATATGGGTCCAAGAAGAAATCAAGCAGGAAATCAAGAAATTTATTGAAACTAATGAAAATAATGATACATCATACCAAAACCTGTGCGATACTGCAAAAGCAGTACTAAGGGGGAAATTTATTGCATTAAATGCTCACCTCAGAAGAAAGGAAAGATGGCAAGTGAACAACCTAACACTTCACCTTAAAGAACTAGAAAAACAAGAACAATCCAAACCTAATGTTAGCAGACGGAAAGAAATCATTAAGATCAGAGCAGAACTGAATGAAATTGAAACCCAAAAAACAATTCAAAAGATCAATGAATCAAAAAGTTGGTTTTTTGAAAAAATAAATAAAATTGACAAACCATTAGCATGGCTAACAAAAAAAAGAAGAGAGAAGACTCAAAAAACAAAAATTACAAATGAAAAAGGCGATATTACGACTGATTCATCTGAAATACAAGGAATCATTCAAGACTACTATAAACAACTATACGCCAATAAATTTGAAAATCTGGAGGAAATGGATAAATTTCTGGACACACACAAGCTCCCAAAACTGAACCATGAAGACGTAGAAAATTTGAACAGACCAATAACAATAAAGGAGATTGAAGCCGTTATCAGACAGCTCCCAACAAAGAAAAGCCCAGACCAGATGGATTCACAGCAGAATTTTACCAAACATTCAAAGAGGAATTGACACCGATTCTTTACAAACTATTCCAAAAGATTGAAACAGACGCAAATCTCCCAAACTCATTCTATGAAGCAAACATCATCCTGATACCAAAACCAGGTAAAGATACAACTGAAAAAGAAAACTACAGGCCGATATCCTTGATGAATAGAGATGCAAAAATCCTCACTAAAATACTAGCAAACAGAATACAGCAACACATACGTAAAATTATTCACCACGATCAAGTGGGATTCATCCCAGGGATGCAAGTTTGGTTCAACATACGCAAATCAATAAATGTGATACACCATATTAATAAAGTCAAACACAAGGACCATATGATCATCTCTACAGATGCTGAAAAGCATTTGATAAAGTTCAGCACTCATTCATGAAAAAGACCCTCTATAAGTTAGGTATAGAGGGAAAGTATCTCAACATAATTAAAGCCATATATGACAAACCCACTGCCAATATCATCCTGAATGGGGAAAAGCTGAAAGCTTTTCCTTTAAGAATAGGAACTAGACAAGGATGCCCATTCTCACCACTCCTATTCAACATAGTGTTGGAAGTACTAGCCAGAGCAATCAGGGAAGAGAAGGAAATAAAGGGCATCCAGATTGGAAAAGATGTAGTCAAACTGTCCCTGTTTGCAGATGACATGATCCTATATATCGAACAGCCTAAAACCTCTACAAAAAAACTGTTGGAATTGATAAATGATTTCAGCACAGTAGCAGGATACAAAATCAACACACAAAAATCAGTAGCATTTCTTTTCTCCAATAGTGAACATGCAGAACGAGAAATCAAGAAAGCCTGCCCATTTACATTAGCCACCAAAAAAATAAAATACTTAGGAATTGAGTTAACCAAGGAGGTGAAAAATCTCTATAATGAGAACTACAAACCACTGCTGAGAGAAATTAGAGAGGATACAAGAAGATGGAAAGATATCCCATGCTCTTGGATTGGAAGAATCAACATAGTGAAAATGTCCATACTACCCAAAGTGATAAACAAATTCAATGCAATCCCCATCAAAATTCCAAAGACATTTTTCTCAGAAACGGAAAGAACTATCCAGACATTTATATGGAATAATAAAAGACCACGTGTAGCCAAAGCAATGCTGAGCAAAAAAAATAAAGCTGGAGGCATAACACTACCCGACTTTAAGCTATACTACAAAGCTATAAAAACCAAAACAGTATGGTACTGGCATAAAAACAGACACACTGATCAATGGAATAGAATAGAGAATCCAGAAATCAACCCACACACTTACTGCCATCTGATCTTTGACAAAGGGACCAAGCTTATTCACTGGGGAAGGGACTGCCTCTTCAGCAAATGGTGCTGGGATAACTGGATATCCATATGCTGGAGAATGAAACTGGATCCATACCTCTCACAGTATACTAAAATCAACTCAAAATGGATTAAGGATTTAACTATACACCCTGAAACAATAAAACTTCTTAAAGAAAACATAGGAGAAACACTTCAGGAAATAGGACTGGACACAGACTTCATGAATACGACCCCAAAAGCACAGGCAACCAAAGGAAAAATAAACAAATGGGATTATATCAAACTAAAGAGCTTCTGCACATCAAAAGAAACAATTAACAGAGTTAAAAGACAACCAACAGAGTGGGAGAAAATATTTGCAAAATATACATCTGACAAAGGATTAATATCCAGAATATATAAGGAACTCAAACAACTTTACAAGAAAAAAACAAGCAACCCAATTAAAAAATGGGCAAAAGAGCTAAGTAGGCATTTCTCTAAGGAAGATATACAAATGGCCAACAGACATATGAAGAAATGCTCAACATCACTCAGCATCTGGGAAATGCAAATTAAAACCACACTGAGATACCATCTAATCCCAGTTAGGATGGTTAAAAGCCAAAAGACCCTGAACGATAAATGCTGGCGAGGTTGCGGAGAAAAAGGAACTCTCATACATTGTTGGTGGGACTGCAAAATGGTGCAGCCTATATGGAAAACGGTATGGAGGTTCCTCAAACAATTGCAGATAGATCTACCATACGACCCAGCTATCCCACTGTTGGGAATATACCCAGAGGAATGGAAATCATCAAGTCGAAGGTATACCTGTTCCCCAATGTTCATCGCAGCACTCTTTACAATAGCCAAGAGTTGGAACCAGCCCAAATGTCCATCATCAGATGAGTGGATATGGAAAATGTGGTATATCTACACAATGTAATACTACTCGGCTATAAAAACGAATGAAATACTGCCATTTGCAACAACATGGATGGACCTAGAGAGAATTATATTAAGTGAAACAAGCCAGGCACAGAAAGAGAAATACCACATGGTCTCACTTATTGGTGGGAGCTAAAAATTAATATAAAAATTCACACACACACACACACACACAAAACCAGAGGGGCGGGGCAAGAAGATATAACAACCACAATTACTTGAAGTTGATACGACAAGCAAACAGAACGGACATTGTTGAGGGGTGGGGAAGGGAGGAAGGAGGGAGGTTTTGGTGATGGGCAACAATAATCAGCCACAATGTATAGCGACATAATAAAATTAAAAAAAAAAATCTCTATACTTACCTGGAGCCTGGATGTTGGCTTGTACCTTGGCTTGGAAAAGGAGGAGTTACTCATCAGAGAGACAGGAGAGAGATTTAAGATTTGAAATTGAAAGATGAGTTAGGTATGTTGATAGTGCCTGGTACTCCATGGTTATAGAATGGCTACTGAATTTTAAGAATGGGGTCATGTACTGAACCAGTTAAATACATTTGCTTTGCTATCATAAAAACTCTTCTTAAATCTTTTTCTAAACTTTTCATTAAGTATAATATGTCGGTGAATGCTTTATGTGGGTAGATTTTTTTGTTGTTGTTATGGAACTTGAAGAGATGTCAAGGTTTACTACTGGGTCAATCAATATAGTGTAATCCAATCTGTATGGGCAAAAACAGGAGACCATGTGGCAGACAGTGCTGTAAGGCTGCGAGACCCGTAGGAGTTCTAGAAATCATGGAAGAGGGATTTGGAATTGAGAAGCAGTTGAAACAATTAACCAGGCTCTTGGGGCAGGAAGATCTTCAGCTGACCTGGGTTTCGAATAGATTAGGCAGATGATAATTGAGGTCATAAGATGTAAGACAAGTGAGTTTCAACAATATTTGATTGGAAAAATAAAGATATGACAAAGAGAAGCCTGGCAGTGACACCGGACTAAAGCAAGTTGGTCTAGGGCAGTCGGGTGTCCAGGATAGCTGCTGGGAAGGCAGGAGAGGGTGCTAATTGTAGAAAGTCCCTGAAGACAGACATTAAATTTCCCCTGCTTTACAAGCTGCACAAAGACAGATGGCTCAGGTGAACTTGTTGCTGTATGCTGCTGAAATGAGATGTGCTGTTTCCAGCAAGGAGAAGATAATATGAAATTTGGAATTAACAGATGAAAATTTAATTCCAAATTAAATTACAGATCTGGCCAGCCTTTTCTAGCCCTAGTCTTATTTTCAAGCCCCAGAAAATGAGTCTGGTAACTTCTGACTCATTTCCTAATTCATTAGATCACTATGATTTCTCCCCTTTGCTAAATGCTGTTTATTGGGGCCCAATTTTCTGCCAGCTATTATGCAAGGCAAGGGAGCTATAAGAATGGATGAAAATTACTTTTGCCTTCATGTGGGAGAGACTGACCACACAAATCAATGTTCACAGAAATTGTGAAGTATTATTGTAGAAAAATGACACATAGGAACACAGAGGAAAAGCACCTAGAACATTGTGGACTGAGAGAAAGGTATGTTAGGTTAGAGAATATTTGTAAAATGAGCAGATGCTTGAGTTGTTATGAATTCTGAATGTTAGGAAAGATGTGATCTGAGAGTATGGGATGATTATATGTTTGGATTTATCATTGAAGAGGTGGAATTTAAGCCACAGGTATGAGTCACATCACCCAAGAACCATATATAAAATGAAAAGTGTACTTGAGAAACACCTTATGGAATGCCAATATTTAAGAAAAATGGAGAGTAAGAGGAGCCTGAAAAGGAGAAGGCTGAAAGGTGAAAGAAAAATCAAAAGAGAGTTGTCAGAATGAGGTTTAATGAAGCAAAACGTAGTCCACACATCAAATGCTACAAAAGTAAAATAAAATAAGCATCTAAAATATTCATTTCATCATTCAGTTAGGGGCTCACTGGAGATCCTAGCAAAGGGAGCCTCTGTGGAGAGCTGGAGGTGATGGCATATTGTAGCAGATGGGAGGTAAGAAGTGGAGACATGGAAGACAGAACTCTTACAAGGAGTTTTAAATGAAGCAAAAAGAGGTGGAGGTGGAGAGAAATCAAGTGAAGAGCTAGCTTTTTTGTTTCTAACATAGTAGTAGCTTGAGTAAACTGGCAGAAGAACAGATGACAAGTGATAGAAAGGGAGAAGTTGAAAATAGAGAACAAAAAAGTTATATATTTTTTCTTACCAAAATGAAACGCTACTGTGCATACTATTTTGCAACCTGTGTTTTGATCACCTTGCATTTCAGTATATTTTAAATCTTATTAATATTTTGAAATTTTCCTGAAAATGTGTGGTAGAATTTTAAAGACAATATATTTTTGTCTATTACATATTTATGTCCACTAAATAAAAATGGAACATGGAGAAAACTAGAAAGACAATTATCCACATACCACTGCTCCAAAAGGTTATCTTAACAATTTTGCGTATTCATTTTATTCCAGTTTTTACCTATATAGATACTAGGTTGCTCTGTGTGTGTTTTACATAGTTCTGATAATGCTTTACACATAATTATGCTTTTGGCTTTTAATAATTAACATTATTCATAAATATGTTTCATGGGTCTGCATCATTTTTAATGGCAGAATATCAGCATGTAGCTATACCATCACTTTTATTTTTCCCATGGAGTTGGACATTAAGGATTCAAAATTTTCATTGTTCTAAATTCTTTTTTTAAAAATTTTTTTAATTAAAAAAATTTTTTTAAAATTTTATTTTGTCGATATACAATGTGGTTGATTATTGTGGCTCATCACCGAAACCTCCCTCCCTCCTCCCTCTCCCCTCTCCCACCCAACAATGTCCTTTCTGTTTGCTTGTCATGTCAACTTCAAGGAATTGTAATTGTTGTGTCTTCTTCCCCCCTCCCCTTGTTTTTTAATTTTTTTTTGTGTGTGTGTGTGTGTGTGTGTGTGTGTGTGAATTTATTTATTTATTTTTAGCTCCCACCAATAAGTGAGAACATGTGGTATTTCTCTTTCTGTGCCTGACTTGTTTCACTTAATAAAATTCTCTCAAGGTCCATCCATGTTGTTGCAAATGGCAGTATTTCATTCTTGTTTATAGCTAAGTAGTATTCCATTGTGTAGATGTACCACATTTTCCGTATCCACTCATCCGATGATGGACATTTGGGCTAGTTCCAACTCTTGGCTATTGTAAAGAAAGTAAATGTCCTTGTATGCGAAACTTCTTCATATTTAGAATTATTTCACTAGGGAAGGTTCTGAGAAGTTAAATCAGAGAACCGGATAATAAACATTTAAGGCTTTTGATATGTATTTTCAAATTGTTATCCAAAAGTATTGCACAAATGCATACTTCCATTTTTAATAATTAAAAAATTCATTGTCATATTAGTAAATCTTTTGCTAACATGAAAAGTGGAAAATATCACAATGTTCTAATAACTTGCATTAATATTTGCATCATTATTTAAGTTGAATATTTTGCCATGCTGTTTAGTAATTAATTATATTGTCTCTTACATGAATTGTATTCTTACACATTTATTAATTGGGGTCTTACTCTATTTCTTTCCGATTTGAATACATTCTTTATACAAGACAGGTATAAATTTCTTGCCTATCATATTCTCTGGTATTTTGTTTGCTTTTTAATTTTGGTGTATAATTTGGTATGTAAATTTAGAAAGGTTGATTTAATTAAACCTGTTTGATTTCTATTATTGCTTTAAGGTTTGGAAATTTCCTTCTCTCCCTCTCCTCTGTAATAGTATTCATTACTATTTTTTTGTTTTGTTTTTATTTCTTTAATCTCTAATATGTTAATATAATGAATACTTTAAGATTAAGTCTCAAATAGAATTTTCCAAAATAGCTAACCAATTATCCAATGACATTTTTACTCTTTCTATTATCAAATACAATTTTTATTGTCTTTAGCATGTAGTAAATATTTATTCTAACTTCTGTGCTGTTTGTTCTACTTATCTCTTGTTCATTCTCAAACAGCAGCACTCTGTTTTCAGAAAGCGTTAAAGATATCTTAACTTCTGATAGATTTTGTTTTCCTTCTTTACACTTTAAAACAATTTTATCTGCTGCTCTCACCTGTTTACTTGCCACATGAAATTTAATAATTTGTCACATTTCAAAAGAAAACTTGTTGTTCTTTTAGTAAGAGATATGTCATCCTACACATGAATTTAGAAAATGTGTGAAGTACAAGGGACTGAAAGGCTGATCTAAACTGACTACAGCTAAAAAAGAAACATTCTGGCTCTATCCAAGGATTATGTTTGGCATCAAATTCAGCTTGACCGGGGGTCAAACAGGGTGATCAGGACCCAGTTCTTCTCTTCCAGCTCTCAGGAACACTTCTCAGGCATGGCTGCCTTCCCGTCACACTTGTCCTTTGAGGCTTCAAGACAGCACCAGGGCACATACTACCAGGTGCCAGTTCGGTGAAATAAATAACCCAGTTCCCTGATTGCTCAAACAGAAGTCTGGAAATTGAGCTCAGTCCTACAGGGTCACCCCTGTAGCTGGGTGGATGTTGAGTGGATACTCTGTTGGGCCTTGTCAGGGCTGGTTTGCCCATCCCCCAGATGCTGGGAATATCAGCTGCCAATGGCTTGTCCACTGCTTAAGAGAACTGACTAACCCAAAGTTATACCCCCTCCCGGGGGTGGCCTGAGCCAATGACTGGCTAACATGGGGACATAAAAAACTAGCTCCCTCGCCTCATATTGAGTCATGCCGGCTCAATAGTTCCCCAGAGAAACAGCTGACACCTCAATTGCAGCCACGTCGCTATTGCATCAGCGCGTCCCTCCACAGTCCTGTCTTCCTTGGGTCCTTAAAGATGTCTCTCCTGAGGGCACCCTCCGATAAGCCTGCTGCATGCCATGTTTTGTCTCAGAATCTGTACCTAGGGAATCCAATCTAAGATGGTGGCCCATCCCACCTGAAACACTTGGCTGAGAATGGAGGAGGGGGTATCTCAAAGGAAACTCTAGGTACTGCGGGCATAGGTTGGGGTGGGGAGGGGTACATTCAAGGGGTGCTACCAGCTAGGGCCCGCTACAAAAAGGACAACATTTTATGACATGCAATATGCTCACACAGTACTGTGGCACAACTTTCTGTTGCTAGATTCTCTCAATAAAATTTAAAACTTTAAAAATATTAAAACTTTTTTTTTAAATAAGTTTTTTTAAATAAGTTTTTTTTTAAAATAAGTGTTTTCTGCTTCTCTACATAGTATATTTTAAAAATTAATATCCCCTTTATAGCTAGCTTTTCAAACTGATTATTACTGGTGCCTTGTAAAACTGTAAGTAGGGTTTGAAAATATTAATTTTTCTTAAAACTTTTTAGGGATACACATATTTAATGCAGCAACATATACCTTTGTGACATTCTTTGGGGAAATTCTGAAAATCAATTTGTGGCTTTTCAAAGGGTAATGTGAGTTAAGAACAAGACTAAAATTTCTCTCAGATGGAGTCATTTGGTATAGCAGGATTTTTGAGTTGCCAAGAAACCAAGATTGGTGAGAAATGCCTCTAGGGGGTTGTTCATTCACCATGTGCTGTATAGTTACTCTGATTCCTTGTATTTTAAAAAAACATCAGACTATAAAAATTCAAGTGAGCAACAGAGTCACCAGCACTATCAACTATGGCAAGAGTGAGTCTGTGTGCCTAAGAGATTGTGTACTGTGTGTTACTCTTTGAAAATCTGCCTGGAAAAAGCTACTACTCCCCTGTGAATTTCCCGACAGGCCTCAGTTGTGCCACGAGGCACTGCAAAATCAATTCCATTGAGGCAAATTTGAGCCGGATGAGCCAGCTCCTCCCACCAGTGCCACATTCCCTCCTCTCTCATTCTGTTGAACAAATTGTCGTCTCCTAGTTGTTCATAACTATCACCAGGAATTCCTAGAATGGCACAGACATTTCAGTGCCAACAAATGTCAGCTTATGCTAGTGAGCCTTGCTGGATTGCATTGGAGACTCAAAAAGCACTTTGCCAGTTTCAGGCCTTCTTCAGTTTTGTCAAGAGCAATAGAAGTCCCAGAAAATTTTCACCTGTTCTTGCAGGTGGTGATGGCAATGCATTTGGTAAAGTCCATGATATAAAATCACTAACAGTTCTCTGTGTGCGAGACTTTACCAGCATTGCTTATTTAATCCTTGGGGAAAACCTTATGAGTAGATATTATTATTCTTATTTTCATTTTACTTGGGAAGAAATGGAAGCTAGGGAAGCTTATGTAACTTGTCTAAGGTCACACTAACAGTTGGTAGTGTCAATGGGAGTTGGGGATGTGTGTGGAAATTTCAAGACGAGCAGTATTGCAGTATAACTTTGGGTTAAATTATATATTTCTCAAAACCTGGCATTAAATTTTTTTTCTGTCAATTTTTTATCAAGTCTGGGCTGGAGGGACCTTGTCAATTTATACCACTAACTAGTAGGTATCTAAGCCCTAAATTCTTCCCCCCCCCCCACACTTCTTACCTTTTCTATATATGAAGAAATATTTAACATGAGAACTTTGAGTAACTGCAGAGATAGGTACACATGGGCCTGCTGACATATCTGACTTGGACTTTGCACTTAGAGATAAGTAAACAGCTTTTTCCAATTGCAGACTATGAGCTCTTAGAGTCTTACTATGTTCCAACCACCTTGACCTAAATGGAAGCCCTGTCAAGTGCAAGGGAAGAAGCCGAGAACCTGCTACCATTATAGCTGTGGCTATTATGCCATCTGCTTAGCATTTTGCAGCATATATTCAATAACCATAATAGCAACAATAACAGCAATGGTGAAATGCTAGTTATTGAGCACTTACTTCATACAAGGCATTAGACTAAGAGCTTTACCAGCATTACTTATTAAATCCTTGGAAAAAAACTTATAAGTAGGTATTAGTATTCTTATTTCAATTTCACATGGAAAAAAAACTGAAGCTAAGGTAGGTTAAATAACATGTTCAAGGTCACACAAGTACCAGAAGAGGGAGATTTGCATCTAGCCTGAATTGCTTTGGAGCCTTAGTGTAAACACTATGCCAAATGTCAGTGTGATTCCAAAGAGAAATATTGTAATAATAACCTTATGGTGAATGTGACTAAATTTCACCTTATGGTGAATGTGGGGCTAGATTGGAAGGTTTATCCTTTTACAGTAAGGCTTATACTGGCCTAAGGTAAAGTGGAAGTAATTAGTTCTGTTCACAAATATCTGAATTTTTCTCTCATTTTAGGCACACAGTAGGGTTTGCCTCCCTTTACCTTTAAAATTATTTTGGCCATGTGGTTTTCTTTGATCATAAATTGTGTGTGAAAGTGGCATTTCTTTTAGGAAGAAGCTTTTAAAAGCCAGTGTATCCAGAAGACAGAGGAGTGACATCTTTAACGTGGAGTAATATTTAAAAAAAAATCCACTTAGAATTCTATACTCAGCAAAAATATCTTTTAGAAGTAAGTTCAAATAATATAAACATGTGAACACTGAGAGAATTCATTGGCAGCAAACCAGCACTGCAAGAAATATTAAAGAAAATCCTTCAGGCAAAAGGAAAATGATATCAGATGTAAATTTGAATATATAAAAAGAAATGAAGAGTATTGTATGGTAAATATTTGGGAAAATACAAAAGACTTTTTTTTTTTTTTTTAAATTTATTATTTATTTATTTATTTAAATTTTATTTTGTCGATATACATTGTGGCTGATTATTGCTCCCCATCACCAAAACCTCCCTCCCTTCTCCCTCCCCCCTCCCCCCCAACAATGTCCCCCCTGTTTGCTTGTCGTATCAACTTCAAATAATTGTGGTTGTTATATCTTCTTCCCCACCCCCCGGTTAGTGTGTGTGTGTGTGTGTGTGTGAATTTATATATTAATTTTTAGCTCCCACCAATAAGTGAGAACATGTGGCATTTCTCTTTCTGTGCCTGACTTGTTTCACTTAATATAATTCTCTCAAGGTCCATCCATGTTGTTGCAAATGGCAGGATTTCATTCGTTTTTATAGCTGAGTAGTATTCCATTGTGTAGATATACCACATTTTCCGTATCCACTCATCCGATGATGGGCATTTGGGCTGGTTCCAACCCTTGGCTATTGTAAAGAGTGCTGCGATAAACATTGGGAAACAGGTATACCTTCGACTTGATGATTTCCATTCCTCTGGGTATATACCCAACAGTGGGATAGCTGGGTCGTATGGTAGATCTATCTGCAATTGTTTGAGGAACCTCCATACCATTTTCCACAGAGGCTGCACCATTTTGCAGTCCCACCAACAATGTATGAGAGTTCCTTTTTCTCCGCAGCCTCGCCAGCATTTATCGTTCATACTCTTTTGGATTTTAGCCATCCTAACTGGGGTTAGGTGGTATCTCAGTGTGGTTTTGATTTGCATTTCCCGGATGCTGAGTGATGTTGAGCATTTTTTCATATGTCTGTTGGCCATTTGTATATCTTCCTTAGAGAAATGCCTACTTAGCTCTTTTGCCCATTTTTTAATCGGGTTGTTTGTTTTCTTCTTGTACAGTTGTTTGAGTTCCTTATATATTCTGGATATTAATCCTTTGTCAGATGTATATTTTGCAAATATTTTCTCCCACTCTGTTGGTTGTCTTTTAACTCTTTTAATTGTTTCTTTTGCTGTGCAGAAGCTTTTTAGTTTGATATAATCCCATTTGTTTATTTTTCCTTTGGTTGCCCGTGCTTTTGGGGTCGTATTCATGAAGTCTGTGCCCAGTCCTATTTCCTGAAGTATTTCTCCTATGTTTTCTTTAAGAAGTTTTATTGTTTCAGGGTGTATATTTAAATCCTTAATCCATTTTGAGTTGATTTTAGTATACGGCGAGAGGTATGGATCTAGTTTCATTCTCCTGCATATGGATATCCAGTTCTCCCAGCACCATTTGCTGAAGAGGCAGTCCCTTCCCCAGTGAATAGACTTGGTGCCTTTGTCAAAGATCAGATGGCAGTAAGTGTGTGGGTTGATTTCTGGATTCTCTATTCTATTCCATTGGTCAGTGTGTCTGTTTTTATACCAGTTCCATACTGTTTTGGTTATTATAGCTTTGTAGTATAGTTTAAAGTCAGGTAGTGTTATGCCTCCAGCTTTATTTTTTTTGCTCAGCATTGCTTTGGTTATGCGTGGTCTTTTATTGTTCCATATAAATGTCTGGATAGTTCTTTCCATTTCTGAGAAAAATGTCTTTGGAATTTTGATGGGGATTGCATTGAATTTGTATATCACTTTGGATAGTATGGACATTTTCACTATGTTGATTCTTCCAATCCAAGAGCATGGGATATCTTTCCATCCTCTTGTATCCTCTCTAATTTCTCTTAGCAGTGGTTTGTAGTTCTCATTATAGAGATTTTTCACCTCCTTGGTTAACTCAATTCCTAAGTATTTTATTTTTTTGGTGGCTATTGTAAATGGGCAGGCTTTCTTGATTTCTCGTTCTGCATGTTCACTATTGGAGAAAAGAAATGCTACTGATTTTTGCGTGTTGATTTTGTATCCTGCTATTGTGCTGAAATCATTTATCAATTCCAAGAGGTTTTTTGTAGAGATTTTAGGCTGTTCAATATATAGGATCATGTCATCAGCAAACAGGGACAGTTTGACTTCATCTTTTCCAATCTGGATGCCTTTATTTCCTTCTCTCCTCTGATTGCCCTGGCTAATTCTTCCAACACTATGTTGAATAGGAGTGGTGAGAGTGGGCATCCTTGTCTAGTTCCTGTTCTTAAAGGAAAAGCTTTCAGCTTTTCCCCATTCAGGATGAGATTGGCAGTGGGTTTGGCATATATGGCTTTAATTATGTTGAGATATTTTCCCTGTATACCTAACTTATAGAGGGTCTTTGTCATGAATGAGTGCTGAACTTTATCAAATGCTTTTTCAGCATCTATAGAGATGATCATATGGTCCTTGTGTTTGAGTTTATTAATATGGTGTATCACATTTATTGATTTGCGTATGTTGTACCAACCTTGCATCCCTGGGATGAATCCCACTCGATCGTGGTGAATAATTTTTTGTATGTGTTGCTGTATTCTGTTTGCTAGTATTTTAGTGAGGATTTTTGCATCTATATTCATCAAGGATATTGGCCTGTAGTTTTTTTTTTTTTTTTTTTTTTGGTTTTATCTTTACCTGGTTTTGGTATCAGAATGATGTTTGCTTCATAGAATGAGTCTGGGAGATTTGCGTCTGTTTCAATCTTTTGGAATAGTTTGTAAAGAATCGGTGTCAGTTCCTCTTTGAATGTTTGGTAAAATTCTGCTGTAAATCCATCTGGTCCTGGGCTTTTCTTTGTTGGGAGCCTTCTGATAACAGCTTCAATCTCCTTTATTGTTATTGGTCTGTTCAGATTTTCTACGGCTTCATGGTACAGTTTTGGGAGCTTGTGTGTTTCCAGAAATTTATCCATTTCCTCCAGATTTTCAAATTTGTTGGTGTATAGTTGTTTATAGTAGTCTCGAATGATTCCTTGTATTTCAGATGAATCAGTCGTAATATCGCCTTCTTCATTTCTAATTTTTTTTATTTGGATCTTCTCTCTTCTTTTTTTTGTTAGCCATGCTAATGGTTTGTCAATTTTATTTATCTTTTTAAAAAACCAACTTTTTGATTCATTGGTCTTTTTTATTATTTTTTGGGTTTCAATTTCATTCAGTTCTGCTCTGATCTTAATGATTTCTTTCCATCTGCTAACATTAGGTTTGGATTGTTCTTGTTTTTCTAGTTCTTTAAGGTGAAGTGTTAGGTTGTTCACTTGCCATCTTTCCTTTCTTCTGAGGTGAGCATTTAATGCAATAAATTTCCCCCTTAGTACTGCTTTTGCAGTATCGCACAGGTTTTGTTATGATGTATCATTATTTTCATTAGTTTCAATAAACTTTCTGATTTCCTGCTTGATTTGTTCTTGGACTCATATGTCATTAAGTAGAATGCTGTTTAATTTCCATGTGTTTGTATAGTTTCCAGAGTTTTGTTTGTTATTAATTTCTAGTTTTAATCCATTGTGGTCTGAGAAAATACATGGGATGATTCCAATTTTTTTGAATTTATTGAGACTGGATTTGTGACCTAATATGTGATCTATCCTGGAGAATGATCCATGTGCTGATAAGAAGAATGAATATTCTGAGGTTGTTGGGTGGAATGTTCTGTAGATATCTGCCAAGTCCAGTTGGTCTAGAGTATTGTTTAGATCTTGTGTTTCTCTACTGATTTTTGCCTAGATGATCTGTCTAATATTGACAGTGGGGTGTTCAGGTATTAGTGTCTATTTCCTTCTTTCGGTCTAATAGAGTTTGTTTTATAAATCTGGCTGCTCCAACATTGGGTGCGTACATATTTATGATTGTTATGTCTTCTTGATGGATCAGTCCTTTTATCATTAAGTAGTGTCCCTCATTGTCTCTTTTTATGGTTTTTAGTTTAAAGTCTATTTTGTCTGATATAAGAATAGCTACTCCAGCTCGTTTATCTTTTCTGTTTGCATGGTAAATCTTTTTCCATCCTTTCACTCTGAGTCTATGTGAATCTTTATGGGTGGGGTGGGTCTCTTGTAGCCAGCATATAGTTGGGTCCTCCTTTTTGATCCCCTCAGCCAGTCTGTGTCTTTTGATTGGGGAATTTAAGCCTTTTACATTAAGAGTTGTTATTGAAAGGTGTTGATTTATTCCTAGCATTTTATTGGTTGTTTGGTTGTTTAGGTGTCTTTTGTTCCTTGCTTTCTGATTTGCTGTTTGGTTTCTGTGTTTGTTGGTTCCTTAGGTTGTAGATAGCGTTTTTGTTTGTTTGTTTTCTCTTCATGAATGCCATTTTTATTATACTAGTGGGGTTTGATTTTTCTTGGGTTTTTATGGCAGTGGTAGTTATTTTTCAGGAACCAAACTCAGTACTCCCTTGAGGATGTCTTGTAAGGGTGGTCGTGTGGTAGTGAACTCCCACAGTTCTTGTTTGTCTGAGAAATATACTATTTGCCCTTCATTTCATAAGGATAGCCTTGCAGGGTAGAGTATTCTTGGCTGGCAATCCTTGTCTTTTAGTATTTTGAAAATATCATCCCATTCCTCTCTAGCTTTTAGGGTTTGTGATGAAAAGTCTGTTGTTAGCCTGATTTGGGCTCCCTTATAGGTGATTTGACGCTTCTCTCTTGCAGCTTTTAAGATTCTCTCTTTGTCTCTGAGTTTTGTCAATTTGATTATAACATGTCTTGGAGAAGGCCTTTTTGGGTTGAATACGTTTGGAGATCGTTGAGCTTCCTGGATCTGAAGATCTGTGATTTTTCCTATACCTGGGAAGTTTACTGCCAATATTTTGTTGAATATGTTTTCAATGCAATCTCCGTTTTCCTCCCCTTCTGGGATACCCATGACTTGGATATTTGAGCGCTTAAGGTTGTCTGATATCTCTCTCAGATTTTCTTCAACGTCTTTGATTCTTTTTTCTTTTTTTTTTGTCTGCTTGTGTTATTTCAAACAGCCCATCTTCAAATTCAGAGGTTCTCTCTTCAACTTCGACAAGCCTGCTGGTTAAACTCTCCATTGTGTTTTTTATTTCCCTGAATAACTTCTTCAGTTCAGCAAGTTCTGCTACATTTTTTTTCAGGACATTGATTTCCTTGTACATTTCTTCTTTCAGGTCCTGTATACTTTTCCTCAGTTCATCATGATGTCTAACTGAGTTTTCTTGTATCTCATTCAGTTTCCTTAGAATTATCACTTGAAATTCCTTGTCAGTCATTTCAAGGGCTTCTTGTTCTATAGGATCTAGAGTTTGAGATTTATTTACCTTTGGTGGTGTACTTTCTTAATTTTTTGTATTTCTGGTATCTTTTTTTGATGTTTATTCATTGTGGCAGGGGGTTTCACAGTCCACTGGTTTGAGACTATTGACTAACTAAGATGTTGTTGTGGTTGCCAATTTGGTAAGGCTACCTCCGTGACTGCTCAGTTGGCCTCTAGTGCCTTGTGTGTGTGGTTGCCTCGGGTCTTGGGCCTCTCCGGGGAGCCACCTCTCTGGTCAGCTTGGACTCTGCTGGGCTGCTGGATCACGGGCGGTACCACAAGGTGTGTGGTCTCTGCTGAGCTTCCACTTCCCGTGCAGGACTTCTCCCTGTTCCATGTGCTCTGGCCCGGGCTGTTGGATCGTGCAGTGGCGACCCCACAGGGTGTGTGGTTTCTGTTGAGTCTCCGCCTCCCTAGCTGGACGTCTCCCCGTTCTGTGCGCACTGGGCTGGGCTGGGACATGTCTTCTGCAGCCCTCGTCTATCAGCTGGGCCTTCAAGACCCTGCTCGGCACCGCCTCACCCAGGAAGTCTACCAGGTTTCTGCTAGGTGCAGATGACCGGTCGCTCTGGGTGCCTTTGTAGCACTGTGTAGATCTTTCTCGGGACTTATCACCTTCCTCCTGGTATCGCGGTTATTTGTGTACTTGCCTTATCTCCCGCACCAGAGCATGAGCTCCTTGGGGGAGGAGCCCGCAGCACATGGTTCCCCTTTGAATCCCCCCGGTGCGGACCGATTCCGGTGCCCACCCGCAGTCAGCTCTCTGGCAGGTTCAAGCGAACTTGGGAACTCTCCGACCACACTATTCCTAACCAGAAATTGGTTAGGCGTTTTTCCAAACTGGTGGCCGCAGAGATGGTATCTGCCTCCCAGTAACAGGAAATTTACCTGGGGCCAGAGCCCAGGGTTTTGGTGGAGTTACAGTTGGCCCAGCCCGTACTTCCTTGCCCTCCTGACGCTGGCCAGGGACGCCCCACGCCACCAGCCCCGCCAGAGAACTGCAGAGGGAGTGTGAGGCGAGGCTGGCCCACAGGCCCTGGGAAGCCCTGTGCCGGGGGCAAGCAAGTGGGAAGGCTCAGTGAGGAGCTGAGCCGGGCGAGGACAGGCTTGGCCGAGCTGGGCTGGAGCCGCCACCACCTGAGAAAATGGAGGCAGCCACAGGGCTGGTTAGTGGCCCAGTGAGGCAGGTGGAAGCCGGGTCAGCGTCCGCCCCCCGAGCAGGGCCAGGCCGGGGGTCACTCACAGGGCCGTGCCGGGTTGGGCGCCTCCCTCTCTGCCTCTGCATCATCTCCGTCCCCGTTCTTGGCCACCGTTGCTTCGCGCTGCTCACTCAGTTCCACGGCGCGGCTCAGGCGCTCCCAGGAATCTTCTTTTATGCCGGCCTGAAACCTCGAATCCTGAATAGGGCAGCTGGCAGCCTTCAGCGCGGCCCCGGCCTCCGGGATCCTGGCAGCATCAACAGGAGCCCCGGCGCCCTGTTCCCTGTTTAGAGACTCGTTTTTGCAGCTAAGAAACAGTTCTTTTCCTGCTCCATAATTCAAAGCTGTTGCCTGTAAATGAGGCAGCCTCTCCTGCTGAGGGCAAAGTGGCAGTCAGCCCCCACCACCGGCCACCAGCAGCGGTCCTCCCTTAAGAGACAGCAAGAGGAAGGTCCACAAGTTTCCCGGCTACTTAAGGCCCAGTGTCAGCCTTTTTCAACTCAGCTACTCCGCGCCAACCGCCGCAGCCACCACCATCTTAGGATCCGCCTAGCTACCTATGTGTGAGTTTTTCTAAAAATTAATGTCAAAAGTATTCTAATACAGGGTTAGAACTTGCTCTCCTGTGATGGAACAACCAGATTTTCTAAAACAAAACAAAACAAAACAAAAAAACTTGATTGCTCTTAATACAAAATTGCAAAAGTTTTTTCTTTGTCTTTTAGATAACGGGCCTGGGGATCTTATTTCATGCTTTATCATGATAAGTTCTTGTGCTCTCTGCCTTTAAAACCCTTTGTCACCTTGGTTTTATTTTTTGTAGTAATTTGTGATTTTATTTAACTAAATCTTTTAAGCTTTTTGTTATTTAATCAAGCTTTCCAACACGAAATTCTGAAAGTTTAAAATAACTTTGAGGAATTCCAAGGGCCGTGGAGTTTCTCAAGGGATATATAAAAGATGTATCAAAACTAATTGGCTTATTTAATAAATTAAACTATATGGGAAAGCATTGTCAGTACTGAAGGTGTTATGGATATGTGTTCCAAAATCTTGTAAGGTTCTTAAATATCTGTGTCTTGATATAAATTGTACCTGTCATAATCTTGGTTTAATTAGAATTTTAAAATGTTATGTCTTCAAATATTTCATAAAAAAATTCTGATAGATACAGTTTCCTGACAAACTTTGAATTCACAGCTTAAACTAAAGTTCCAAAATTCTAATAAAGAAACTGATGGGTTTGTAAAATTGTTCACTAAGGTCAAAAAAACAAAAGTTAATTGGTAAACTAATTAAAAAGTATTATGTGTTTTTACAATTTCCTTATTTTAAAACACTGCTGGTTCTCCTCATGTTTTTCCAAATGTAAGAAAACTCTCCCTCTCTCTCTTAAACTATCTTTAACTAACAACAGTTTGGTAAAATGTCATTTAAAACAGAGATAAAAGCATTTGTTTTCTCCCTATTTGAGCCCCCCAAATTTAATAATTTTAAGTATCCTTATAATTATTATGGCAATGTGGCTATTTTTATAAGTTCAATGAAAATTAACTCTCTCTTTATAGCAGGATATAATTTAAAACTTTGGATATAAGATAGCATGTCTCATTTCCATGTTGCTAACCCCTTTTTTATGCTTGCCATAAATTTGGCCTAAACTGCTGCTTCATCCTGCTGTTCATCCTTCCCCCTGACGTGGGACAAAACACAACCTGGGGAACAGTCTTCCCAGCAACGTGGGACAGATCACTGAAAGAAAGTGAGCTGAGATGCTTCTTCCTATCACCACCTGGGGAAGAGCCTTCCCAACATTGAGAGATTTATGCAATGAAAAGTAAGACCTTTTCAATCTAGGTATTGATCATCAATGCTTTTATGAGGAATGGCTTGATCATAAAGGGGGAAATAACATCTTCTCTACAAAAGCAGCTCTCTAAATTTTCCTGGTCTTAAAGAGAATGTTTATACCTTGGATGAGACATCCTGTTCTTAAACAAAAACTCATAATTGATCAAAAATCTTACAAAAGACTAGATGCTTTGGAAACAGTAATGTCCTGGGAAGTTTTAACATTAACAAACTCCCTGAATTAGAATCAACTATTACATGGAGAAGAATCCCTTTCCTGGAGTTTCAACAATTGCTAATTACACCCAATTCACAGCATCTGGAGTGATGCCCCTGCAGCCGCCCTGAGAGATGTTGACATCACCAGTCCTCACCTGAAGTAAATTAAAAGGACTTGCCATGCTAAATGATACTAACTTTGCTTTAACAAAATGCTTTTTATCTTAACTATGCCAACCTGATCTATAGATTTTGCTTTTTTTAAAAAAATAAATAAAATGGGAGAGATGTGGAATATACTAAAAACCATATGCACTTCACAGGGCCTGGTTTTCCAAAGCCTTGCAGTTTCAAATATTGACCTTGTGGAGGACTGGAAATTTCCCTCAGGCTATAAGTCTCTGTTGCAAGATAAAGATTGTGGCACAGCAGGTTGCTGGTTCAAAAGACAGACTAGTTACTGATTGTTATGTAAAGATACTGAGAAATTGCTGTTAAGAAGGCATGTTTGCTAAGATCAAACTGTTATTGATAGCCTTACTGGAATGTCATCTAGCTTGTTTCACTGAAAGTTACCAGCCTATATTGTTAAACTATAACCCCACCTTTGTTCTCTTCCTGTAACTTCCTGGTCTGGAAAATAAATGCAGGAAGAGAAGCCAATTTGGTGTTAATTTCCCAAGGAAGGGATCCCTCTCACTTGAGGGTTCCGGTGGGAGATTAACCACTTTGGGGCCTTATTACTGCTCAGAAGAGATGGGCTTTGAGTAATCCTTTGCATCTCTGTCACCCAGGGGAAGTGGGGTGACAAATCCATGGGGGGCGAAGTAGTGCAAAGCAACAGTGAAACACTTATGTTTTCCTCCTAAGATTTGACACAAAGCAGGGGTGTTTTTCTCACCATTTTCATTCAATATTATATTGGAGTTTCTAGCCAGTGGTATATGGCAAGAAATATAAATAAAAGGCTAAAGATTGGAAGAGAAGTAAAACTGTCACTGACTGATGACATGATCGTCTATGTATAGAATTTTAAGGAATCTACAAGAAAGCTACTAGAACTAATAATTGAATTTAGTAATATCAAAGGATACAGTTCACTATATAAAATTTAAATATATTTCTGTTTACTAGTAAAGAAAAACTGGAGATTGAAATAAGAAAACAATACTACGTAGAGTGGCATCAAAAATATAAAATACTTAAGAATCTGTTTAACAAAATATGGGCAGGATCTGCATGATGAAAACTATAAAACATTTATGAGAAAAATTAAAGAGGACAAATAAATGGAGAGAGGTATGGTACCCATGGGTCAGATGATTCTATATTTGTTAAGATGTCAGTTCTCTCCTATTGTGGTCAGTGTGCAGAGGCAAAATGAACCCTCTGTCTCATCCAAAATTTGACTTGGCTGTTGAGACGCTGTTGAGACTGAAGATAAAAAGGGCATAAAAAAGTTATTTCTCACAGAATATGGCCTTCTGGGGAGAAAAGGGCAGGCTCCCAAGCAGGTCTGAGACAACTTGAGAGAATGGGAAGGGTGACTGGCTTTGGGTTTTATGGTGGTTAGGGGGTACGGCTGAGGTGAGGGTTCTTTTCATGAGCTTGGGCTCATCTTCTTGGAACTTCCTGTTGGTGCCAAAGTAGAGAGCACCTGGGCTTCCTCGTTAGCTTGCCCAGACATGGGACAGAAAGTTAAGGGGGAGTGAGGGGTTTCAAATTGTCAATAATCAAACATAAAAAATGGAGACTGATGCCTTTTTAGATTCCCAGTTTGATTTATAGACTCAACACTATCCAAATTAAAATTACTCTTTACACCTGATACTAGTCTTTATTCTGAAGTCTGTAAATACAGCTACTACAGCTTTTTTTCTGATCAGTGTTTGGTGGTATATTTTTTCCATCTTTTCATTTTTATTGATGTGGTTGGATTTAAATCTACCATCTCTCTAATTACTTTCTATTTGTCCTATATGTTCTGTTTCACCTTTTTTGCCTTTATTTCGATTAATCAAATGATTTTCTGATTCCATTTTATCTTTGCAATTAACTATTAATTGTACTCCTATTTAATTTTTTTCATAGTGCTTGCTCTAGGGTTTACAATATACATCTTGAATTTATCACAACCTATCTTCAAGTAATATCATTTCACTTCATGTATAATGTAGGAACCTTATAATAGTAAAGTTACATTTATTCTTACCCATCCTTTGTGCTATTGTAATACATTGTCACAATTTTTGCTTCATACAATTTTTTTTGTGATTGAAAAAAAAAGAAAATCATCATTTACTTTTATTTATTTACATCATTTTTGGCACTCTTTAGTTTTTGTAAATTTGAGTTTCTTTCTGCTCTCATACTCCTGCATGAGGAAATTCCTTTTGCACTTCTTGAAGCAGGTCTGTTTGTGATAAAAGCTCTCAGCTCTTGTTTTGCTGAAAATATTTTTCATTTGTAAAAGATATTTTCATTGGGTATAGAATTCTGGTTAAAGGAGTCTATGTTCCTTGCAACTAAAAACCTTAACACTTTTATGAAACCCAGAATCCCAGAACCAGGAGAACTGAACTCACATTGTATGGTAGGAACAATTCTAAAGGTGGCCTTCCAAGATTCTCACTTCTTGGTTATTCAAACAGTAAATAAGTATTGCTATGTAACTGAAGTCCCAACTCAGGTGCAATGGTTTGAATGTGTCCCCCAAAGTTCATGGGTTGGAAACAATCTCTAATGCAGTAGTATTGGGAGGTGGGGCCTAATAAGAGGTGATTTGTTCATGAGGGTGAATAGATTAATGGCATTATCATTAGAGTAGTTTAGTTGTCTTGAGAGTGGCCTTGTTAGAAAAGCAAGTTTGGCCTCCTCTTGCTCTCTCTCTCTCATGCACACACTCTACTGCCCTTTTGCCCTCTGCCCTGGGCTCAAGCAGCAGGAAGGCCCTTGCCAGATACAGGCCCCTCAACCTTGGACTTCCGAGCCTCCAGAACTGTAAGAAATACATACATACATACATACATACACACACACACACATACATATGTATATACACACACACATATGTATATATGTATAAGTAATACATATATCAGTCTGTGGAATTCTGTTACAGCAACCACAAAATGGACTAAGACATAAATTGACCTGAAGATACAGAGATTATACAGGTAGGCCTGACTAAACCAAGTGGCCCCTTATAGAGCAGAAAGTTTTCTATGGCTGGGAGCAGAAGTCAGAGAGATTTGAAGCATAAGAAGAAATCAATGTGCTGTCATTGGCTTTGAAGGTGGAAGTGCCTGTGCAAGGACCACAGAATAGCTGTAAGTAGCTGAGAGCAACCTCTGGCTAAAAGCTAACCAGGAAATGGTAACCTCAGTTCTATAACTGCGAGGAACTAAATTCTGCCAGTAACAGGAATGAGATTAGAAGAGGACCCAGAGCTACAAATGAGAACACAGCCAGCTGACACACATTGGTTTTGGCCTTGTGAGACCCTGAGCAGAGATCCCAGCTACACAATCCCAGATTTCTGACCTATGGAACTGGGAGGTAATAGACTGGTGGTGTTTTAAGTTGTTAAATTTGTGATAATTTGTTACAGTAATGGAGAACTAATACACATTGATTTCAAGCGAAGGAAACCCTTGGTAGCTGTATGATGCTACAGCCCTGATCGTCAATAATTTTGTGATTCTATGTTATCAGAATCAAATGCTTCTGGAAAACCATGTTTTCATAATCAGATAGAAGATTTATGATGCTGAATGGACTTACAGCAGAAATTGAATCATTGAAAACAGGGTGGAAATACCATGAAAGAAAACTTGAATGAGTGAGAAGGAACTGTAGAGAAAGCAGATTCTATCAGTAAACAAGAATTAGGACAACTGGTGTTCATACAAGAGTTAGCCTTCGCTCGAGTGGAAAACAAAACTAAGGCTGCTAACTGCAGCTCTGCGCTGGTTGAGAGGATGGAAGGTTGATGGCTAAATAGTAATAATGATGATAAAACCAGTAGCAACAACTATTTATGGAACATCTACTCGTGTCAAGCTCTGTTCTGGCCACTTTACATGTACTTTTCCTAATTTTTACAAAAACTTTGAGGTTGATACTATTAATCTTCTTTTAATCCTTGGGTGGTGGTAACGAAGAATGATCTCGAGATTAATCAGGAAAGAAAGAGGAAAAGAGAGCAGTATTTTGGCACAAGAAGTTTAAATACCTGTTTTAGTTTCATGATGTGCCCTTAATCTTGGAGTCTCAGTGATCCTTAGCTGCTCTGGATAAAGGAGGAACTACATTTTACTTCATGGAACTTCAGCCCCCCGCCGTCCCCCCCCCTTTTTTTTTTGGCACTGACTGGTACAGGGATCTGAACCCTCGACCTTGGTGTTGTAATACCATCTCTAACCAACTAACTGACTAGCCTCGCAAATACCCTTCTTAATGCACTTAAAACAATGCACTAAACCAGAACCAATAAATTAGGCCTTCTTTATCACCTATTTTTAAAATAATTCATGCTTTATCTGAAGCATATCATGTAATAATGTGGGTTAGCAACATTTACTGATCAACTTAAAAAATTGGATTATTAGTATATTTTGGCCACATAGTAAAAGAGTACTCCTAGAGATAATAATGCCATATCACTAGAGTCTCAGAACAGATGGTAATCGATTTCTCCATTGTTATCTGGTTTGCAGACATATAAAAAATACTAAAAATTAACAATACTACAATGCTAGTAATAATTATTTTTCCCAATTTTAATTTGTGTTTCACAAATAGTTTAATTTTTTTAATTAAATAAGCACTAAAATAAAAATCATAGAAGAGGGTACCAAACCTTCCTAACTCTTGGAGTACTCAAGCTTTTTGGCTTTTTTTACCCAGACAAAAAACAAATAACAAACAAACAAACAAAAAAAACCTGTCCACCCAGGAGCTAATCCATTTTCCACACTCATTATTATTCAGATGAGTCTTTTGTAAGACAAAGATGTCGGCATAGCTTTTTTCAGTGTCTGAGAACGCCTTTCTTGTTTAGATTGTACAAATAAAGAGGACCCTCTGGATCTAATTAAGAGATTTTCACCTGCCATCATTCATTTATTCAGTTCACAAACATTTATGGAACACGTGCTATATTCAAGGCACAATGTTAAATACTGTATTACATTAAGAATTATGCCACAATGGGACAATCATAAAACCACACTCTTAATTAATCTTGCGATTTTTAATGATTTAATTCTTTCATTCAACAAGGCCTTATTAACAACCAAGTGCCAGGCTAGGCACTGGGGCTGCCAAAATGAATTCACAACCTCTGCTTTCACTTGCTCATCATCTAATGGGGGGAGGCAGAGATATAAACAAGTAATTACTGTGCAATTGAGGTCCCACCATAAAGGTCTGTGATGGTGTAATGGAGCCTGTGTGTGTGTGTGTGTGTGTGTGTGTTACTAGAAGGGAGTCATAGGAAAAGAGTCAGAAAAGGTCTCCTTGAGCTGAGTCTTGAAGGACAAGTAAGAGTTTCCCAGGGGAGATAGAGAAGGATATACTAGGCACAGGGCATGTCAGATCTGGGGAATCACAGTCATGTGTGGTCGGGAGCAGGTAAGGCTACCCGGAGATAAGAGTGGAGAGATATGGAATAAGAGAACCATGTCTGAGTATTATTTAGGCCGAACCAGGTGAACTTGCTAATATTAGACTCTCCTGATTTACAAAAACAGCAATTCAAATAATAACTCAAGGTGACATGCTAATGATGAACTAAGTGAACAGAATCAATTATTATTGTTGTTGTTGTTATTGTCACTGTTGTTATTATTTGCATGTCCCATTCCCCACCCTGATCAGAAATAGCTTCTCTCTGGGACCAAAATTGTTCCCTGTGTCTGGGGAGATTCTGAGTTTACGTGCAGTGAAGCAATCTCGTCTGCCATAGTTAGGGAGAGTGGTTCTGGGGAAAATGAATTCAGCAAGACTACATTGGGGAAAGAGCTGGGGTAATAATTGCAATAAAACTCTGTCGTTTATTGTGCACTGAAATGTGCCCACCGTTCTACAGGCGTTGTCTCTGATCCTCATGGCAACTCCCACGGTGGGTCTTTTTATACCCATCTTACTTATGGGAGCTCCAAGGCTCAAGGAGACCAGACGAGTTGCTCGGTGAGGAGCAGAGCTAGGACCGATTTCTGTCTAATTTCCCCAGACACTGCCCTTCAAGGAGGCCTGATGAGAGTGACTGCGGGTAGAACTAGAGAGGACCTGACCACCAGCTGAAGCCGTTGCCAACTACAGAAAATACTGTAAAGTGGGGGTAGCCCCAGAAATTACTTGAGTGTAAGAAGTTTTTGCTTTTTAATTTTAGTTTTTTGACCTTAGGAAGGGAGAAAGAGGAGTGGATATAGAAGATGGGGGTGGGGATATATAAGAAGTTTGATAATAAGGGAAGAAAAGTGAAGGCAGGCCCTCTTTCTTTCCCAGCCCCCCTGGCAAGGCACCAGCTGGCCTTATAATTTAACTCTTTGTTTACTGTGCCAAGAACAAAGCACATTCTGCTTAGTGAAGTCCTTCTCAATGACAGCTACATAGCAGGGGGAAAAACTGTGTGGACTTCATATGATGAAAACACGTCCCTTACTTTATTCCCCTGTAAGATGTGCATAGGAGGGAATATGTGATTAAGAAAATATAACATTAATGTTTGAAACACATTAATAAGGGAGTGTCCTTAAACTGAGGCTAGATGACATTTTCATCCCTTTGGAATGGCGATCCAGTTGAGACCCTGCAGTTCTCCATGGTTTTGTACTCTCGAAGCCACCCAGAGCACTATGACACACAGTGGGAACAATGTCTCAGGAGGCCATGTGATCCACAAGCACAGCATCACATCTATTATCCAAGTGGCCCTTTCTAAAAACCATCTTTTGGGTGTGTCTTTTCATTTGTTCCTTCTGTCTCACATGCTGAGAGTGATGACAAGGGTCATTTCTAGTTAATGTTGTGGACAGTGCACTCAAAGTGACCTTTCCAACTGAGAGGCGGCCATTCACAGTCTGAATTTTTAAACTGTTTTCTTAAAAAAAAAGATCACACTTTGAATTTAGAGTTAGGTGCCTGTGGCTCTCTGGGTCTTACCTCTTTTCATAAGAAACATAGTTTTATTAGAGTCTGAAAGAGAAAATAACTCTAGGAATATTTTTCAGGGGCAAAAGAGAAGTGATTTTCAGCAGAGTCGAATATATAATTACTCTTTCCAATGCAAAACACGATAGTGAATAAGCAAACCACTTAGCAGGGTCTCTTCTTCCCCCTTCTAGCAAATGCATGAGTTGGTTGTACTAAACAATAAAATGCTTCCTGAAAAGTATTTTCTTGATACTGGAATGATTGCTAAAATTTATAAAACATTATCTTTCCTCCAGTGCATTTTTCAGTTGATCTTTTGAGCATTTGAGATACACTTTGGTTGGTAAATATTCTGAGCATGGCATTTTTGGTGTATCTTCAAAAACCATCAAGGAAGTGAAACAGTTGACCAATGCAATTAATTCATCTTGAGCTGTATTTTAATCTAATTTTTAAATTATTGATGACAAAGTCCGGCCTTCTCTTGACATCTACGGCAGTTTGGAGCTGTTTGTGGCCAATCATCTGCTACTATGCAGCCGCTAAACAACAACACAACAAATTGTTATTGGCCTAAATAGGATGGATCTTAAAAAAATCGTCTTTTTGATTATTTGCATTTTCCCCATCCCCTTCGACAATTAGGAGTTGAAGATAATAAAAGCTGATACTTGGCAATGCAGTTTTAGAGGTGCCAACTTTAATTCACCCCTACATGTGATCATGTTGAATAAAGATGCTGAGGAATAATTTTTTGTTTGTTGAGTGCATGTCAGCTCAGACAGTGCAAAGAGGGAGAAGAGGAGGCAGGAGAGGATGAATTCAGGTCTACTCGCATTTTGCAGCAGGTTGTTGAGGTCATGCTGAATTGGGGAACTCTCAAATATCCAGCTCAAGCTCAGGTCGTCTTCCTTGGAATTTGTCTGAAAGTCTTAGGACTTTGCCATTTTCAATTGCCTTTGTCAAAACAACTTACAGCTTTGAGTCTTTGCACGTGGCATGTTTCAAAGACTCCTGAGCTCCATTCCTTTTAACCTTTATCTATACCCATGGAAGGATATTCCTAACTTGTCTATGGTGTGTCAAAGAGGCTGGGCCACTCAGAAGGATGTCTGTGTGCTGCCCTGGCCCGGCCTAGCTTCTCTGCACAAACATGCCCTGGAGGCTGGGGAAGGATACAGCTGGCCAGAGGCTCCCTTCCCTCCACTTCCATCCTTGCTAATGCAGGTGGCCCAGCGACTGCTGTCCAGCCCAAGGGAATGCTGCCCACGATCCAGGTGCTCAGCTCAGAGAGAATGTTCCCTATTGAAATCATGTTGGGAACATAGCCCTTCAAAGCCAGTCGCTGTGGGTCCTTCTGTTATTTGGAAAAGACCATGTCAAATGTCTAACAAAAGTCTTTAAACAGTTCCTCTCCTTTTTAGTGATTTGTGTAGAAAAAGAGGGTTAAATCTGGTGTGTGTTCTTAGAGAAAACTTACATATACTGGTGCCGTTCCTTATTCTTATAGCACACTTATAGAACAGATAGCTGGTCAGAGAAGTAATGTTTGAAAATTTAGTTAAAAGTAACAAAGTAGGGTGTTCTTTGATTTAAAATCCCTCTGACTAGAAAAATGGCTCGTACTCTAAGAAAGAACTTAGCATGGCTAAGTGTGAGTAAAACACGAATAAGGAATTTCTGACTGTGTTGTCTAAAATGCTTGGGAACCTAAAAGAAAATTCTTTCTCTTTAACTTGTGTCATTTCCGGTGTAAAGTCTAAATGGCAAAACACAAATTAAACTTTAAAATTCTTTCAGTCTTATTTTTCTTATGTTAATTTTAATTAATGCACTTATTTTATCTAAAATTAAACACTTTGATACTTATTTTTGTCTTCTGCCTTTTGAAAATTACTTTTAAGAACAAATATACCCCAGTTACAGATTTGATTAAATAAAAAATAATATTTTCTGTAATCTGATAAATATTAGCCTCAACATTCTGAATTAAAGGCTGTATCCCAGCCTTTCATTGTGAGCTTATTTCTATATTAGATTCACTTAAAATTTTATTGCTGTGTGGATCACACAATGAAATAACAGTGTTAATAACTTGATACTGTAGCTGCAGTATTTGCAACCTACTCCTATGAAGCTAACTGCCCCGGGGCCAACGGCTGCTCATTTATTTCACCATATTTAAATCAATTGTGGAGGCAGCCAGACAATAAATTGTGTGTCCATCTCTGGTAATAAAATTGGCATCTCAACCAGCAGGGACTTGTGCAAAGATTTAACACCTCCCCCTTTCGGGATAGATTCTTTTTTGTACCATATCTCATAGGGAATAAAAAAGGTGCTTACATGTAAAATGACATTCTTTTTCTGTACTCTTATTAAATTCTCTGTCTCACCACCTATGGTTGAGCCCAACCATTTCAGCTTCTGTAAAGCTCCCACTTACTGCTTGAGGGGAATTCTTTTGTCTGGACAGCGGAACAAGATAGCCGACTTAATCTTCCTAGTAACACGTGAGTCGCCATGTATCATTTTAATCTGCAAAGCACTAGGGCTGAGTAGTGTCACATGCTGATTTTACTTTTCTATGAGAAAGTGACTCCCTGGCTCAATGATGGATTGCTTGTTCTCTTTAAACAACAGTCAAGATGGTGAATGCCCTGGGGTGATAGACAGAGTGTGCAATGGGAATGGGGGTAAATCTGATGGCCCGGTTCAAGTTCACCTGACAAAGCTGGAGCAGTCTGCAAGCAGCATTCGAGAAAGGATTATTCACACTTGCATTATATTTTTTGAATGCATTTTTCTCCTTGTGCAGCTGCAAGCTCCCTCACACTGAAGGTTTATGCACCATAATAAAGAGATTTATTTTTTTTTTCTCTCACTCTCTCTTGCTTCTTACACTTTACACCTAGTTTCTACTGAACTGTTCAGGCAGAGGACATCTGTATATCCAAACTGCACAGAACAAACATCATCTTCAAAACAATAGCACTGCTAAAAGACAGTAACAAAAGCCTGACATTTCTGATGTCTGAAGGGACAGACTAAGTCTCATTAACTTGAACTCAACTCCTGAAACTTAGCATTTTAAATGTTGTCATTTCACAACTCTGCACACTCCACAAGTAAAAGATTAAGATAAAAAATATTTAGTTTTATTTAGAAAAATGATAATGGAGTTTTCCTAAGAATTACTTGGAAAATTCTCACTATCCATATTTCTCTGAGAAATAAACATTAAAAATGGAGGGATAAAATTAGAAAAGTTTAAACACAAGGAAGCAAAATAAGTTTCTTAAGTTAGAGGTGGGCCTGAGGAAATTCTGTTTTTCTTTCCTCCCAGCTTTCCCTCCTTCTATCCACTCACTTACCACCCACATCCCACTTGGTTGCATATGGCTTTCGGAAGCCTCGAGAGCTCAGACTTTCTTTCCTTATGTAGCAAGAGGTAGTGAGCTAATAAGCACTTACTGAGCATCTGAAATGCATCAAATTATCATTGGTGACTTGCTTATTTATGATTCATTCATTTACTTATTTAAGCAAAAATGAACTGAGCACCGGCTGTTAAGCAGTCACTGTACATAAGCAAGTGCTAGGGGATACAAAGAGGCACAAGGACCAGTTCGGGCTGGCGAGATGGACAGTCATCTCCAAGATGGCCTGCAAGAGTCCCACCTGCTGGTCTTCATGCCCTTTTTTAGTCTCCTCCCATGTTGCACCAGGGTCAGTCTATGTGACCAACAGAATATAAAAAAGCGATGGTGTGTTACTTTTGAGGCTAGGTTATAAAAGACATTGTGGCTTCTGCCTCTCTCCCCCTTGGGTTTAGTTCACAGTCCTCATCTCACTGTCAGTAGCAACTGACATAGTTGATTATTCCTCCTTGATTCATTTTCTTCACTTGGCTCAGAGCATTTCCTCTCTTTTATTCTCTTTTTCTCCTAGAATCCCCACTTCTTCTTTCCTTCTGATCTCTTATTCTCTCTTTTGTATTTTCCATCCCTTTATCTTTCTGCTGTATTCTGGCTAATTTCTTCACCTCTCCCTTCCATTTTAATAATTCTTTCTTGAACTATACCAAATCTGCTGTTTAACCTTTCTATTAAATTATCAATGTCAATGACTGTATTTTTCATTTTCTGGAAAATCAATTTTGCTCTTTTAAAACACATCTGGTCTTTTTTATATTTATGTGAAGCTTAAAAATATATTTCTGAAATTATTGGATATTTATCATTATTTTTATACAGTATATAAATGTATAACAACATTAAATAAAAGTAAATGTGTAATGACATTAAAGGGAATGATAACCGTTTCTGGGCAGTCATTTCCTCTCAGGGTAGAAGAGGAATAGAGATCAGAGATGGAGCCTTTGACAATAATATTACATTTAATTTCTTAAATCAGATGTTGGGTGTATGGGTGTTGACATAAATAAAAATGTAAAGAGATTTTAAAAATGTGATTTCCTGCAAATTTCTCTTAGTACTATTTCTGCCCTTTGTAATACAGAGATATGCATTGCTACAAAACCTTTATTTCTTTCACGTTCTTGACTTTGCCAGTCTCATCTCACTTAGCAGATATCTTAGCTTTTTGACATCACAGAGAAAAGTGCTCTGACATGAGCCTTCTATCAATTTACATCTGTATCATATCCAATTTTCAGTTTCCTCACCCGTCGTTGCTACCTTCTTTTTGTGTGTGTTGTTACATATTCCTTTGTAAACGTGAACATCCTGACCCTTATTCCTGATTTCATCTT
The DNA here is from genome assembly GCF_027409185.1 of Cynocephalus volans. Taxonomy (NCBI): domain Eukaryota; kingdom Metazoa; phylum Chordata; class Mammalia; order Dermoptera; family Cynocephalidae; genus Cynocephalus; species Cynocephalus volans. The sequence continues at coordinate 98,301,550 of NC_084468.1, read as the reverse complement.
CTACAACAGGGGTCGACAAACGTTTTCTGTATAGGTCCATATAATAAGTATTTTGGACTTTGTGACACACGGTCTACTCAACGCTGCTACTGTAGCACAAAGCAGCCATAGACAATACATAACTAAACTGTGTACCCATAAAACTTTATTTACAGAAACAGATGATGGTGGGTTTGACTTATTGACCTTAATTTGCTGACCCATATTCTATAACATCTAAAAGGTCTCTCTGTCAATTCATGACCTCTTTTTGTTGTCAGCAATCTCCTTTCACTGTCCTCAGTGAAATAAATATCCTATTTTTTCTTGATTTTTCTTCAGGATATTATGGTTGACTATACTCCTTATATTCTTTCTAGATTAATTTGATACAAATCTTGGTTTTCATCATCTCTACTCATTCTTCAGACTTTCCCTGGTATTCCTTCCTTTCTATGAACTGACATCTAAAAAATTTTTTTAATGAAGATTTGCAAATATATACAAAAGTGGAAAGACTGGTATAATGAATCCCTATGTACCCATCTCCCTGTTTCAACATTCAACACCAAACAGCCAAGTTTCTTTCACTTCTTCCCCCATTTTTTTTTTTCTTTTTTGGCTTGAGAATTTTAAAGATATCATTTCATCAATAACCCAGTCCTTATTCAAAATCCCTAATTGCCTTAAAAATGTTATTTCATTTCTGGTTTATTGTCCCACTTTTAGTGATAAGATTGATTGAAGTGCAAGCTCCTTATCAACTTTTCTCCTGATAGTTTCAGCAGCTGTCAGTGCTTTTCTCCCAGGTCTATCTTTCGTTAAGAGATGCAAAATTGTGATTTTCTAGTTCTATCATTTCCTCTGTATCTGTTAGTTGGAATTCTTCTCCAATGTTGAATAGATTTGGGATAATGGGCAAATTTTTCTTGTTCTCTTTCTCAAATGGAAAGCTTTAACTGTTTCATGATTAGTTATAATATATATATTTTTTAAGTTGAAAAAAACCCTTTACAAGATTTAGAAAGTTTTCCATTATGATTAGTTTTCAAAGAGCTTTTTTTTTGTTTTCTTGAAACAAGCATGAATTGATTTTGAATTTTATTAAATTATTTTTCTGCATCTTTTGGGATTAAGATAGGATTTTTTCCCCTTATTTTGTTAATAGGATTAATTCCATTTTTTCACATTTCTTTAATAAACTCGTGTTAGTTTGAGTTCTCCAAGAAGCACATATCAAGAAAGGATTAGACATGTAAGATATTTGCTGGGGGAAATGACTGTAAAGGATGAATAGGCAGGAATAAGAATAGGCAGGGAAACCATGATGCAGGTCTGACATCTATGAAACGAGAGGACAAAAAAAGGAGGATTGAGCAGGAAGAGTCTCAGACTACAGCACAATTTTAAGAAAATTATAGTCAGGCTGATGTAAGACTTTGTGCCACAGTCTCCTGTTGGAGGTATTGTTAAACTAGTGCCCTTGCCATGCTTATTCATTGGCCGAGAGCACATTGGGAAAACATGGCTTCAGCATCAACACAGTGATGGATCCAGAGGGATGGAAGCTGGGGTGTCAGTCAACTGTGCTGCCCACAGCAGGAAATCTGGATGGGTCTCCCTTACCCCAATTGCAATTATGAAGGGACATGTGTAGCAACCCCCAATTGAGAAGGGTGTAACTATCAATTTTTCAGATCCCTCATGTATGTAAGGTTGAGTCCTACCACCAGGAAAGCCACCAAGACTTCCTAAGGTAGTTAAGGCTGAGGGAAATTTAGAATGGATAGTGGAGGACGAAGGGAGTGGGCACCAATTGTAGCCCCAAAGAGTAACTGCAGAAAGGGAATTTGTTTATCTCCTGTCTCCCTTTTGTACATTTCTTTGAGCAAGATCATGGAGAAGCTGTTCCCCAAATCTGCATGAAGAAGTAAGGAGATCTGTGTGGGGCAAGGGGTGGACTCTGGTGTCCATGAAAATGTGCCATTCTTCCATCATACTTTTCACAGATTTAAATACACTAGAAGAAAATAAAGAAGAATTAAAAAGAAAGAAACTCAGAGTAAGGAAGATATAAGTATCACATATAACTAAGAAGCCATAAAATAAAAGATTGATGGATCCAACGAGATAAAAAGTTCAGCATGGATAAAAGTTTTATGCAAAATCAAATGTTAAAAGAGAAACAGAAAAAAACTGAAATTCATATCTCAAGGGCCTGATTTTTTTAATATATAAAGATCTCCTAAATCAAAAGGAAAAATCCCAATCTCAATGGCTTTAAACAACGGGAGTTTATTTCTCAGCAGTGCTTTGCATCTATCATAGGTCATACAGGGCTCTTTTCCAAGTTTCCTTCACTGCAGGACTTATGCTCAGAAGCAGATACCTCCTGACATACTCTCGGTAACTGCAGCAGAGGGAAACAGACTGTAGGATCTTGTACTAGCAATTAAATGCAGACCTGAAAGTGACATTCATCAATTCCTCTCACAAATCATTGGCCAGAACCAGTCCCATGGCCTTGGCCAAGCCCCAAAGGACCAGGCTGTGCGATATGTTGTGTGCCTGGAAGGAGAGGAAAATCTGATATTTGTGAGCAGCGCTAAGGTCTGTCACATTACCAATCCTATTCCCAAGTATATGAGTTGTTTGACTTCTCTACTGAAGGTCTAGTCAAAGAAAGACGACGGCATATTTCATTGCATTCCACATGCTGGTTATTAAAGAAGTAAAAAATCCCTCTTTTTCCAAAATTGGTATTGACATCTTTTTGATCAACAGAGTGAATCTGGGGATCTGTGAGATAGATGAGCCCTTTCCCATTACCAGTCACCCAACCTAAAAGAGAAATGAATACATCTGAGTATTAAATCCCCTGTGAAGGTCAGTCAAGTGTTTCAGAAAACACATATATATATATGTATACATGCACACACACACACATACACACTCTTATAGAGACACTTGAAAAACATGGTCATTCTGTGGTTTATATTTAGTAAATTTTTGCTAAAGGGTTTGGGTTGCATATTCCAATTATTGGTTTAAGCAGAAATATTGAGTAATTATATTTGTTAAATATGACATACCCAGATCATCAGTTTTAGAGTAGTATGTTTAGATCATCAGTTTTAATAGTATTAAATATTTCTTTCATGATTCAAAAGTTTCTTTCATGCCTTACTCGTTAATTCATATATTCATCTGTTCATTCAACAAATATCATGGAGTACAGACACTGCTTTGTACAAAACACTGTTTTAGGCAGTGGGGATCCAATGGTGATCAAGCTATTCAAAAATATTCATTGAGTGAACACATTTGTGAAGAGAACAGATCAATAAATCATAAATAAGTTTGTAAAGGGAACAGATCAGTAAATGATAAATAAGTAATGTATACGACAGAGAATAGGGAAGGTTTTGGCATGGTCATGGAATTGTTACTAGAAATAATTATAAGAAATTTTATTTGTTATTTACATGAAGCATAGAGTATCTGCTCTTAATTCTGATGAATAAAATACCAAACTCAAACAAAATTAAAATATTAACGCAGATTTTAAAAAAAGATTCAAATACACAGCTTTCTGTTCCAAAATGATCCCAATTATGTAACCCAACATCACACTTTTAATAAGTGTAAGGGACTGGAGAAAAGTAAAAGTGGAAAGAAGATTTTGACAGGTGAAAAAAATGCAATAATATGAAACCTTGGTCCAAGTGTAATTGTGTGTTTGTTGTTTTGTCTGTCTTTGTGGGAGAGATGAGCGGTGGATCCTTCTAGTCAGCTGTCTTGCTCTGCCCCTCAGTAAAAAATCTACATCACTCAAATCCACTTGAGTGAAATAAAAAAAGCTGTAATGAATTTGCTTTGGAATTAAGCTCCCCAAAATATAAGCCAGACCTTCCCACTGATTATGCATTACCTTAGACACTTGTAGAAGTTTAAGACTTTATTTTTTTCTTTCAAGAATCATTTGCTACAGATAGTAAAATTGACTAATTCAATTCCAAATAATAGTTTAAACACTGAACAATCTACTAAATAATGATTAGCAAAGCTAGTTCAAAACCTCACATTTACATACAAATAATATTAAAAATAAAAAATTATTCCCAGTTTCACGTACCTTGTAAATCGACCACGACGTCTCTACGATTAGAAAACTCATAGGAAAAATGTCCATAAGCCAAACCATATTCTGTGGCTTTGTATTCTGTTTTCACCACTTTTGTATTATTTGATAATTTTACAAATTCTCCCAGGATGTAAGGTTCCACACTGACACATCCCTTTATTGTCTGGTCCTCTAAAATCTGAAAAATAGAAGGGGAGGCAGTATAGCATAATAATAAAGGCTGTGGGCTTTGGACTTGAGTAGATCTCAGTTTGAACCTAGGCTCTGCCACTTATGAACTTTGCTACTTTTCTTCTCCAACTGTAAAATGGGTATAATAATAATTACCTTTTAAGTTTGTTAAAAGGATTATATAAGAAAATGCTTGTATAGTGCTTAACATTGTGGCACATAATGAAACCTAAAGTTATTATTATTCATATATTAAACTGTTCACCTAAAAATTAGGCCATGAAGTGACTTATCCTGGGGGCTAGCTTGCCAGGGCTAGAACATACACTGGGACTCTGGATTGGAATATCAGCTCAAGCATTTCTGTGAAGATGAGATCTACTTCGGGGTGTTGTTTTGAATGTTACAGTTAATGTTTGTAAAGTGCCTGGCATAGTATGTGACATAAAGAAGGTGCAAAATGGATGATAGCTATTGTTATTATCAATAATAAAAGATGGGTCTAAAAATGTCTCTGGGCAATGTAAGAATCATTGTAAATATGAATGCACTAAAGATTTAATATACAAGTATTTGGGGAAGCAGGATATTCTTGATCCAGAGAAGAGAAAACTCAGTGGGGATATTTGCTTTTATTTACTTAAAGGGGTATCTTAGTGAAGAGAGATTGGTCTCAATGGCCCCAGAAGACAGGGCTGTAATCCATGGGTAAAAGTTAGAGGAAAATAGATTTGGGCCAAATCGAAGAACTTCCTAACAATTTGAATTATTTGAAAGTAAAAGGATAATGATGATTTTTTTTCTTACTAAAAGTGATTAAGCTATGGCTTAGTAATCACTTGGTTCCAAGAAGTGGGATAAAAAGATGTAAAATGGGATTTGTGCATCATGTTGAGGGGATAATTTGTACTAGACATGATCTTTAGGGTTCTTTCTCTCTTTGGAAGTACAGAGACAATGCAAAAGGAAAGTTTACTAACAATGCTAACTTGACCATGTGGGACCAGATATCAGGATCAATTGATATTCAAGTGTGACTTGGAAGATCCAAATGATGCATTCAGGATACAGAGGATCGTATTTCTTACCTATCTGTGTAAGTAAATGAAGCAGATGAAGTAGATTAAAGAGCCTGGTAACTGAGTTTGTTGGATTTTACTAGACTGATGGTGGAGATACACAGGTTGGTAATAGAAATCTGACCTAATATACATTTATTGGTCTGTTTAGCCAAATGTTTGCTTTTTTAAATCTTACCAGTAATATTGTGGATGGGATATAGAACATCTGTGTTGGAATCTTTTGTTCATAGAGTCTCTTGTTAAATTCTGTCACATAGTACTGTGCAGTCATCTGCCGCTCCACATCGATGAAGTGGTGCCAGAGCCCCTTCTGCTCCTTATATTCTTTCCCAACATATCTATGAGTGGAGAAAATAACATAGCAAAATGCAAAAGTGATCTTACTCATTATAGAGTAAGAGAGAGGAGATCAAAAGAGATGCAAAAATGCTTGAAATGTGTTACTCTTTCTCTGCCTTAAACAGTCAATATTAATTATCTTGACTTATCTCATGATTCAAATAATTTTGTAAGAGCCACCTGAACAATGACACACAGCTCATGCTAGTTGACCCAGCATGATATCGATTATACAGAGAAAGTGTCTACTTAATGCAGCAGTTCTCAAGACCTCTTTGATAAGTCTAGGGGTCAGCATGATGTACTGGAAAGTGCATGGACTCTGGAATCAGATCATTTACTACCTGCAATGTGGCCTTATACAGTGGCGATAAATCAGTCTGAAGCTTTCCTCTATTCCTTCCTTTTGTGATTGCTTCATCCCTACAAATACTTATTTTCTATCAACAGTGCATAACTCTGTGCATAACATTGTGGTAGTTCTGAGTGTTTTGAAGAAAGTGTGAAACATGTTTTGTATATTTAAAGGGCTTATAGCACAGTTGTGGAGGGAAGACACGAGGCAGTAAGTGACTAAGTGTTGAAAAGAGTAAAGCAGTAAGTACTACACTTTACTGTAGTTTATAGAGTCGTCCCTCGGTATCCACAGGGGATTGGTTCTACCACCTCCTGTGAATACCAAAATCCAAGGATGCTCAAGCCCCTGATATCAAATGGTGTGGTATTTACATGTAACCTATGCACATATAACCCATGTGTATGTAATGCTTCCATGTGTAGCTTTCGTCTCTAGCTCTTTCCTCACCCACCCCTGCTTTGAACTTCATGGAGGGTGCCTGAAGAGTTCAGTAAACACTGTATCCCTGGACCTGCTTCATCCCTGGCCTCAGAGGATCTTCCTGCCTTTTTTGTAGGCTCATCTGTTTACTTAAAAGTGTGGTTTTCATAGTTTAACTAGCCTTTTTGCCAGCATTATTAGTGAGAGTGTTTAAGGCTCTCCAGCCTGACATATGGCCTGGAACTCCATTTTTCTTATGTGTATAATGGGGTTAAAAATGTTTTCCTGATGGGTTTGAGATCATATTATAGAACATCCAGCAAAATGCTGATATAACATGGGTCTTGATATGTGTTAACTGTTATTAATTAACTAATGATGAAGAAGAAGAGGAGTATAAATCTGACAACACACATTTTGGCCAATTTTTTCAGCCCTTTCAAAAATCTCATGAATGAGTACTTAACAGAAGGGCAAGATTAGTGCATTTTGTTTTGGTAATACAGTTGCTTTCAGAAATACCTCCCTAGAATTTCTTCTTGATGAAGATGATGAACCCAAAAAGCATTTCTCTGTCTGCCTTTCTTCTTCACAATCAGGTAGTCCCCCAAATACACAGCAGTTTCTTGTGCTGTCCACAGTTCAGATTTTTTGGAATACTTTAACAAAAGAGCATCTGGAAAAAAGATAAGAAGAAAATGGTTCTTATTTTCAAAAGGATGTTAGAATTCATAAATAAAGTTGAAGTGACACAGGTTCTAAATCAGTTCACTTCAAATCTTCAACTTTTTATACATTTTTTCCCCAAATTTTGGCCTTTTCTATGACTACTGTTTAAAGTTATGAACTACAATAAAAAGGCAACACTTTACAAATTATAAGAATAGCCTTCAAGTCACAAAATATCTCATTTGTTATGGCAAGGGATTAAGACCAGTGTTTCTGATGAAATTAGTGAAAAATAAAGGGCTTTTTAAAACAGCAAAACTTCAGAGACTGTCATGGGACAAGTGATACATGCTTGCAATTTCTTATTATCTGGGGGTCCCAGATAACAGGAGATTGCTACCTATGCCAGATCACATAGATAGAAATAAGCTAAATAATTTTACCTGATAGGCTCTTGGCAACTCCAAGGATCCTAGATTACATATTAAAGTACACACTAATTTTCTCTTAAGTTTCTCAAGAATTACTTGAGAAAATATAGCTATTGAACAAAGATGCAACCTCAACAGAAAAAAGGAAAAGATAAGAAGAAAAAGTAAGGGTGACTCCACCTTAAAGAAAGGAAGACCAGTGATAAGGCAAGAAAGCACTTCTTTGAGCAGAAAGACCAACATGAACCCTTAGGAAGAAATGCAATGTTTTAGTATCAAAGTTAAAGTGAGGTAAGCAAAGACCTCCTGTGTCTAGGTCATGATTATGAAGAAATGAATGGGAGACTTGAGAGAGAAAATACTTAAAGTAAGATAAATCCACAGGTCTGGGGAGGGGATAACTGTGAGCTGGGAGAGATGGTGACCAGGGTTGGGTGACTCGATCAGAGAAGCTGTGATGGAAATGGAAGGTGAACTGCTTGTGCACACACAGGAAGGGGAACAAACTGATGGAAGAAGAAAGGAGGAAATGTATTAGTGTTCTGTTTCTGCAACTTTGGCATTTTCTTCCACCAATGTCATTTTCACCCATAGATTAGCACACAACAACAATAAATAACAATAAAGCAGTTACCTAACTCTAAGAAATGTGGTTCTGAAATTGCAGAATCTCAGAGTAAGTAGGAAAACCTTATTACTAGAAGATGTTGCTATCTTGGGTGACAACTTGATCTGTATTTTAGTCTGACTTCAAGGCATCAGGCAAAACACTGTAATATTTTGAATCAGAAGTTCTCAACATTGGCTTTATATGGAACCACTGGGGAGCTCCTTAAAAATACTGATGCTTGAATCCACACCCCAGACCCATTAGATGGGAATCTCTGGGGTGAGGCATTGGAAGTTTTAAAAAGCCCTCCAGAGGAGTCTCATGTGGTGCCAGGGTTGAGGACTACTTTTTAGTATCCAGTGCTTAGCAATTCATGTAGTTTGTTTCTTCTGAGATTCACTTTGCAATAGTTTTCTCTCATTCGATTAATTCTTCTGCACGTTGGGAGGGCATTATGTTATTCTCTGAGCTAAGAGAATAATTTCCTCCTGTCTTCCTCCCAGCTTCTCTAACATTTTCAAGCTGTTAGACACAATGACTATTTGGTGGCCCCAGCCCAGGTCCCTACTATGGGAAGTGACCCTGGCTGTTCCTTAAGCAAGAAGTAGCTGCTGATTGCAACAGGAGGGATTCTGTGTTCTGAATATTTGCGTCCGCCTCAAATTCATATGTTGAAATCCTAACCCACAAAGTGATGGTATTAGGAGTTGGAGCCTTTGGGAAGTGATGAGGTCATGGGGGTGAAGCCTTCATGAATGGGATTAGTGTCCTTTTAAAAGAGACCCCAGAGAGACCCTTTGCCCTTTCTATCATGTGAGGACACAGAGAAAAGGCATTGTCTGTGAACCAGAAAGTGAGCTCTCATCAGACATTGAATCTGCTGGCACCTTGATCTCAGACTTCTCAGCCTCTAGAACTGTAAGAAATAAGTTTCTGTTGTTCATAAGTTACCCCAGTTTATGACATGTTGTTATAGCAACCCAAATGGACTAAAACAAAGGGGCACCGGACCAATCCATTGGCTGTCAAGAAACCACTTAGGTGGACAGCTATGAAAATCTCTGCCTATTAGAAGGATGCTGTTAGACATAGGTCAACTATGTCTCCCTGGATTTGGAATGTGGAAAAATACATCAGCTGGTTGGTAAAGAGAATCAAAGAAGATAGAAGCTGAGTGAATAATATGGTATCTAGACTTTTAAAGTCAGCTGGTTGGTAAAGAGAATCAATAGGGAAGGTAGACGCTGAGTGGATGATATGGCATCCAGGGCTACTTTAAACCCTGGATGATGGCAGTGCCCAAGTCCTCTAAGACTCCTGTCTCCTTATTGCCTTGTGGGTCCTCATGGCAAACCTCCATCAGGTGAGACAGCCTGAGCAAGTCTCTATTCTTTGCAACCACTAAGGTGTATCGCACAGAGTGAGGGAGGCCCCTGAAGTATGTTTCTCTGTGAGCTCGCAAAGCGTTACAGGGGCCTATATCTTTCACAAGCTTTAAGTGAGCTACATAACAAGCTCTTCAGAGGGCCTCAAACATAGACGCTTCTGGAGGTTGTACCGACTGAAAATGTTGTACTTACTGTGTGCTCGGTGGAGTTGGCAGGGCTTAAAAACTCCCATATTCTTCAGTCTCTGAAACAGCCAGTCACGTCTTACTCCTGCCAAGAGTTTTTCAACGTTATCAGGCTGCAGAATGCGAGCCTCAAGGAACTCTTGCCTCATCTTTCCTGGCAATGAACCACAAGAACTTCCGCTGGAGTTCAGCCAGGACCATGGGTATTCCCCCTCAGAAGAACCGCTGGAGAATGCGGGTGATTTCAACCACCACGCCGAGGACGAGCTAGAATTCTGGCTGCAGTTTAGCACGTTTCCAGGATCATTTCCTTCCTCTGTGGTGGTGCAGTCCTCGCTGAGGACAGGAAAGGGAATGTTACTGCTTACACTGGGAGTCTAAGCCCTCTGAGCGGGCAGCTGCCTGAGAGCACACAGTCTAGGAGAGCCACGTGCCCTTGCAGACTGAACATCAGCGTCATCGAGCAGGTGGCCTTCATCATCCACAGTCGAGGCATCGGGGTCGATGCCCTGCTCTTCGACTGAGCCACCACCCTTTCCTGAGTCAGGATTTTGAACAGGCCAATGAGGAGTGAGAGAGCTATGTGCCATCACGGAGCTATGGGCCAGAGAATTGTCCGTGACTATATGAGAGTCTGAGGGTGCATCTTCTGTGCATTCTGCTGTTTCTCCTTCTGGGTCAGCCTGGGAGGGGCTATCTTTAAATGCAGGGTGGGTGCCTCTTTCATTGATTTCTTTTCCCTTCTCTCTCCCATGCCTGCCTTTGGCATCACAGTTGGTTTCTGCAAACTCATCAATTATTTCAAAGTTTTCTTCTTCTTGGACTGAAGGATATGTGGCCATGTTCTTAAGCCTACCAGAATCAGAAGGCCAAGAAACAGAACTACATGAGGGTCTGGAGTGAGCAGAAGTATTTTGGGGTCCCATTTTTCTGACTTCCTGGATACCTTCTGGAGTTCCTTCCAACAGCTCAGCACCAGAGACCAAGAAAGTGCCTATTGTGTTGTGAGGCAGAAAGGTTGTCAAGGGCATGTGTTTGTGTAGTTGACTTTGAGAAGACTCTAAGTTGCCATCCTTGGACAACTGCAGAGAAAGGCCATGAAGCTCTGAAGACAATGGGTGCGCAGCTCTGCCTTCCCCGCCGTCCTCCAGCTCCTCAGACAAGGCCGTGGAACACTGAGTGTCCACGAGATGTTCTTTGCTAGGCTCTTTTATGGCTGACCTGTCATCAACATAATCCACTTCCTCCCAGCTTGTAGAACTACATGCTGATAACTTACTCCAAGAACTGGAGCTCTGGCTGTCACTCAGAGACTTGTTCAAAACAGCTCTGCCACCACTGCTGTGGTCTAGTGGCTCATTCTCAGCCTCCACATCTTCCACAGAGACTCGAAATGCATCAGAATGGGTCCAGTTTCTCCTTCCCGTCCTTCTGAGTGTCTCCTGACCATTCCTGGCCATTTGGGAGGAAAATATTCCCATGCCTTTTTGAGAGTGCGGTCTGTATTCGATAGTACTCACAGTATCTATGCTTTTTGTTTCTGTTTTTAAAGCAGTGATACAGACTCCTGTTTTTGTATCTTTCTGTTTGTTTTTGTTGTTTCCACAAGTGCTTTCAAATACTTCACACACTGAAGTATGGTGTTGTGAATAGGTTTCAAGGATTTTTTGGAAATCCACTTGCCCATGCAAGATGGGTTTATTCAACCCACACTTAAAACTCTCTGGAACATAAGATCTGTCATCTAAATTTGAGAAGCTTTGAATTTGTAAATGATTCTTCACCTGGGTGATAACTGACATGATTTCCCGAGACAGAGTTTCTCTGTCCTGACTTCTGGAGGAAGTGCTAAAAGTGTACAGCTTTCCCATAGCTTCACAACAGAGCTGACTCGCTGCGTGGACTGTCTGTGTCTCCCCGTGTAGTCTTCGGTGCACTGTGGTGAGACCAAAAGCAGCTTTGACAAAACTATGAAGCTCCTGTTTTCCGGTAACTGGTTCATCGTCTCTCCTGGTGAGGAGGCCGACTTCAAAGGCCTCTTTGGCTTCACACAGATATGCATTTTTCATTCCTGGAGGACAGTCATTAGAACTACTATATGACAACAAGCACGTGCCACGAATATTCTGAGGAAAAACCAAATACAAAATCAGATGTTGAATTGGAAACTGGAAGGGAATCAGGACAAAATTTTTCACTCCTGGAGAATCGTCATTTGAAATATAGTAACATAAACACATATCTCCAGATATTCTAAGGAAAATACACAATCAAACACTGAGTTAAGAACTTGAGGTCTTTTTGGTGAATCAGAAGAAGGGACTGGGATGTAAGTGATTGGCTGGCATGAAGGGGTGGAAACTTAGCTTTAACTACCATCCTATTGTAGCCTTGATACTTTTTGACTAAAGATGATACATTTGTGGATGTTGCTGTTAGTTTTAGCTGAGTCTATACATGGGAATGGACATAATAAGCTTCTCTATGCAAATAAGTTTTTCTTTATAGGTAAACACATTATTCGTTTAATAGTCAGAACAATAGAGTAGTGGTTTCCAAATCCATCTGTGCATTTGAATCACCTGGGTAATATTTTAAAATTAAAGATTTCTGGGAACGAATCCCAGAGATTTGCATTTAGTGGATCAAAGCCCAGGAATACATATTCTGAAAAGGCTCCTTGGGTGATTCTGATGTGCAGCCAGGCTCAGGAACCATTTTTCCACCACAGACAACCTCCTATCCTCAGGTTGAATTAACTTAGCTCCCACCAGATGCTGCCATTCTGACTGAAAAAGTTTTTCCGCATGTGGAGTCTTATCACAGTTGCCCACCGTGAGGCACAAAGCCTACTTTAAGGTTAGACCCTTCCCTCCCATCGCTGGTATTAGAGAGCACCCGGGGGAGAGGTACTGCGAGGGACGAGGGACCGTGCTGTCTTTACCACGGCTGTGAGCACGAAGAGAGGTGTGTAGGCGCTGAAGGCGGCTGCCAGCTTGGAGGCTTCAGCGGCTGACAGCAAATGATGGTCAAACTCCTTCAGCAGGCCCTGTGAGAAACAGGAGGCAAAGTGCAGGGTGATAATTACTTATCCATCAGCAAAAAAACAGGCTATAAAATTCCTTTGTTTTTCTTTCAAGATTCTGAGGAACCCCTTGCTCCTCATCACAACCCATGCAGAATAGTGCCCAGCAAGAGGAAGTGAGTCTAAAGACCCCAGGGTGGTGTCTGTCCTTTCCCCCAGCACCCACACACTCTCTGTCCTCTACCGACATCCCAGAGAGGGCCTAATGTGTGCAAGCATTTATAATGCCTGCCTGTGCAAAATAATTCAGAAGAGCTTCTTTGGAGGATGAGGACGGTTCTTTGTTCACAGGAACTCTGCACATTTTGTAGCCAGATTAGTTTATGACTTCTGCATTGTTCTTGGCAAAGATCTCTTTAATTTATGATTTCACAGGAATTAGGATTCATTCATTCATTCTAGAAATACGTATTGTGTACCTCCATGTGCATGTGCCAGGCACTGTTCTAGACATGGGGGAGACAGCAGACAGTGAGCCCACAGTCAGCTCATTTTCTAATGTGGTGAAGGATCTGTCAATACACAAAATAAGTAAAGTGCGTAGTATTTGAGATGGTGATAAGTGTTCTGGAGAAAAATGAAGTGAGGAAGGGGTTAAGGAGATGCAGGGTGTGAAGGAAGCCTGCAGTTTTGAACAGTCACCAGGGACAACTTCACTGAACAGGGAACATAACTCTTTTTCTGTTTTGGTCTGATAGAAAAAGCAACATCTTACTGAGATTCACATAACTAGCAGCAAGCTGTATGTGTCCTTTCACTACAATAATTATTATTGAGTATGGTCACCAATGGTCATTTTGGGTGTTTAGTAAAAATCTCAATAAAGATGATAATAGTAGAATCTCAGTTTCAGTGCAGTGCAGAGGCAGTTCAATACCTGTGCCAGTTCTCTGGACCAGTCAGAGACCTGGGGTCTGCTCCCAGCTCTCCTTTGTACTGGTTGTGTAAACTGCAGAGGTTATTTAGTTTCTCTGGGCCTCAGTTTATTTTTCTCTAAAATGGGAACAATATATTCTGCTCTACCTACCTCATGGGTTTTATGTGGATATACAGACAGTTTTTGAGTTGTAAAGTTACATATAAATATTAGTAATCATCATTGTTAAGGATAAGAGCTTGGAACAAGTGACTAAAGCTCTAATTTGAACAGACCGTGATTAAGTTTTAAAATTATTACCCCTCATTATGGAGATGGCCCAAGTTTGGAAACTAAATTCTGTGATAATTTGAAAGGAAATAAGTGGGCCCTCCCCCCAAAAAATCACTTTGATGATATTCATTCACTAACCAGTAACGTTTTTGAGTGCCCTCTGTGTATTTAGTCCTGTGCTAGGTGCTGGGATAATGAAGCCAAACAGGACACCATAGGACTGACCTGGGATTTGTGACATTAATCTAGGAGGGGAGACATTGTGCTACCTGACTCGTGGAGAGAGAAAGAGATTGAATAACCAACCACCAAGAACAGCGTTGACAGTTTTCTAGGTGATGCCACCATGTTTTTGGCAAGTGATAATTACCAAGTTAATCTGTGGATTGTTTTTAAACTTTTCATAATCTTTCTTGCTCATGGAAACAAAGATGTCTGCCAGTATACCCAGTGACGTGGAAAGGCCCTGTAAGGCAAACACAAACAAATCACAGATTGAGAATTCACGTCTGTTATTGTTCTCAGCTCATGGCCTAAAGGCAATGATTATCCCTCCATATGGGCCATATGCCTATTATTATTATTATTATTATTATTATGGCTATGACACTGGAAATACTTTTAAACTAGATGTCACAGGGCTTTAAAGATCATCACATCTTGAGGCACATGCACTTAATGTACACACAGATATTTCCTATCTGGGTTTTGTTGGATTACCAACCCTCACTTGTTCATACTGCTAGGCCCAAGAAAGAGTCCTCTCATCACATTTCGATTCATGCAAAAGGAGTGCAGGTAGCAACACTGCTGACACAGCTCAGGGAGAGGGAGAAACCTGGTGCTTCAGTTAATGAGGAAAATATTCCCACAGAATTGCAGAGAATGAAAATATCAAGTAGGAAGGCAAATGATGTTTCTAAATTCTTGAATAAAGATGCTACATAAATAATTGAAGCCTCTGCCCACTCAATTCAAGCAAAACGATTTAACATATAAGCAACTCATCTCAACTTTGCTATGGAATCAGGTAAAGGGTATATATATATATATATATAATAGGACAGATAGATGAATGGATTAGCAGTGATAAATATATAAGCAGTTACTTGCCAATGATTATAGAAACACTAAATATATCCCAAGAGTCTAGCGGTGAGTGAAGACACAGCAAGACACAGAGCAAGTTACTAAATGCGCCTGGTCTTATGATCATGTAGAATAAATAAACATAGAACAGATGAAATTGATTAAATGATAAACTGAATTGTGCCATATGCAGATAATCATCCAAAGACAATTACAAGAAGAGAAAGAAGGGCTAGACGACCTTTTTATCTGGCTGAGGAAGTGTCAAATATCCTACGATTGAGGCCCAGATTAACTCTGCTGCTTCATACCACATCCCTGAAAAAAAAAAGCAGGGGAGGGGACAGGGGAGAATTTCTAGTATCTGTGCTCTTGTGCTAGAAAATACTTTTGAAAACTAATACAGAAAGAAGATTCATTGGATCCTGTTAGGAAAACTCAAGGATAGATTAGATCAACACAACCATCTGTCTTTCCAGATGGTTTAACACAGGTAATTTTTCCATTTCATTAGCAAACAGTAAGAATTATTATATATTTTATGTATCATATACAATTATATACTTTATATAAGTAGTTATGTCCATTATTTACAAGAATAATAATGGCCATCTTCTGTTAAAATTTTTCAAACTCTTTAGTTTTACTTTTAAGTATAATTAGGGTTCTGTAAACCTTGCTTGAAAAATTAATGAATTTCCCAAGGAATGAATAAGTAAGGTGTCATGTGGATTTAGAATCAGGTGCACTATATGAGGGCATTTCAAAAAGTTCATGGAAAAATAGAACTGAAAGATAAGAAGAATCTTTCCATAAACTTTTTGATGTACCCTCGTATCACGCAAATTTCTGCTGAAGTAAGTCACATGCTAGAAATACTACAGGTTGAATATCTCTTATCCAAAATGCTTGGGACCAGAAGTATTTTGGTTTTGGAGTTATTTGGATTTTAGAATACCTTCATAATATATACTGGTTCAGCATTCCTAATCCAAAAATCTAAAATCTGAAATGCTCCAACGAGCATTTCCTTCAGGCGTCATGTAGATGCTCAAAATGTTTCAAATTTCGGAGCATTTTGGATTTCAGATTTTCTGATTAGGAATACTTAATCTGTACTGAGAATCCTATGATTAACAGCCACAATACACATTGTAAATTTCTCTAATAAAACTCAAGAAAAAATATTTTGTTTTATTAATATTAATAACACTCCTAGGATCTTAAATAGCATTCTCTTTTTGATGAGGAAACTAAAACAAGTGGAGATTAACAATTTTAGGCAGATACAGTAATATCTTATAGTCAGACTTTGTAAATGAGCCTTGAGAGGCGCGAATGTTTGTTGACTGTACCTAGCTTTTGCAGAATTTGCCCTCTGATCTGTATACAGACTGACTGCACCAGGACCTTGTCACTTTTATTTCTGTACAGCCACGTACCTAAAATAAAAGACAGAAGAAAGAATTGCCTCAAATTATTAGAAAACAGCCTGGCAAAAGAAAATGGTTTTCATGAAAGCCTTCACAAGCACATGTGATATAAATGTGAGAGATAATCTCCTCTCTACATTTAGAAGAAGGTACGAATTCCTTGATGTAGCCTACAAGACTCCAAGGAAGTGAACTCCTGTCTGGTCTCCGATTCTTCTCTTGCCAGCTGTGCTCTGTCCATTCCGGCTTCATTTGTGTTCTTATAGTAGCAGTAGTCTCTTGCTTCGTGGCATCTGCACTTACTGTTACCCCTGCCTGGCGTCCTCTTTCCTCTGGCTCCCCAAGAATCCCCTTCTTCTTCAGGTCCCAGCTTCAATGCTATTGCCTCAAAGCCCTCCCCAGATTAATTTACCTACAGCATTACCCACTGTCTTGTGGGTGCCTTGCAGAGGGTGGGATCATTCCCATCCAGCCAAAATTGGTTTGGATGTCAAAATTGACGACTCCACACGAGCACCAAGAGGGTATGAAAAGATTTACTGCTCACATAATGAGACCTTCTGGGGAGAGCAGGGCCAGCTCCCAAGCTGGTCTGTTTGACTTGAATGGAGGGAGAAGTGAGTGGCTTTGGCTTTCATCATGATTAGGGTGTGGGGCTGGGGTAAATGTTCCCACAGCTGGGCTGAGGTTTGTGAATGAACGAGTTTCTTTCTTTTTTTCGTAAATCAATGTGTCCAGTGTGGGGCAAAAGGGTAAGAGAAGGCTGGGACCTGACAGCTATCAGTGGTTAAGCATCAAAACTAGAGCCAGGCTGTTTATTACACCCCCCTTATTATTCTCTGTCACATCACCCTCTTTATTTTCTTCGTAGGTTTTAATCCCAGTGTGTGTGTAGAGAGAGTGTAGAAGGTAGCAAGCCTGCAGATTGTAGTTCAGTGATGGTGGCCACGAATGAGTGGGGTGTGGTCGATATTTGTATTCTAAAATATCTCCCCAGTAGAAATGGAACTTTAAACTTTATATCCAAGCACACTGAACTTAAAAGTCCAATGGAAACTGAGCTCAACTTACTGAAAAACTCGTTGGCTAAATGCCCACAATTTCAGACAAGATATCTGAAGGCTTAAATTATGTGTAAGCCAACTATTAGGACTTGTTTCCTTTCATTCATGATTAAATACTAAAATGAGATCCATTTCAAAATAAGTTTTCATTCCAGTTCTTATGTAGCAAAATCAATTTACTTTCCAAATCACTTAAATACTCAAAGCCATAAACTTACTTTTCTTTTTTTATTTTATATTTGAAACATAATCGATTATACATATTTATGTATAATCAAATATGTACAGAGCTATCAGTATGTGTGTACAATATGTTATCAAATCAGCATTATCAGCATGTTCATCATTACAAGTTGTAATTATTCTTTATGGGTAAAGAATTGGGTAATTCTGTCATTTGCAGCAACATGGGAGAGCTTGGAGATAATTATGCTAAGTGAAATAAGCCAGGAACAGAAAGAGAAATACCACATGTCCTCACTCATATGTGGATGCTGAGAAAGAAGGGGGGGAGAGAGAGAGAGAGAGGAAGGAAGGAAGGAAGGAAGGAAGGAAGGAAGGAAGGAAGGAAGGAAGGAAGAGAATTTACTCTTCTGAACTTAGAGACCTTTATTTCCGATCACAGTTCTTTTATTTATTTATTTATTTATTTTTTATTTTTATTTTTTAAATTTTATTTTGTCGATATACATTGTGGCTGATTATTGCTCCCCATCACCAAAACCTCCCTCCCTTCTCCCTCCCCCCTCACCCCCAACAATGTCCTTTCTGTTTGCTTGTCATATCAACTTCAAGTAATTGTGGTTGTTATATCTTCTTCCCCCCCCCCGTGTGTGTGTGTGTGTGTGTGTGTGTGTGTGTGTGTGAATTTATATATTAATTTTTAGCTCCCACCAATAAGTGAGAACATGTGGTATTTTTCTTTCTGTGCCTGACTTGTTTCACTTAATATAATTCTCTCAAGGTCCATCCATGTTGTTGCAAATGGCAGTATTTCATTCGTTTTTATAGCTGAGTAGTATTCCATTGTGTAGATGTACCACATTTTCTGTATCCACTCATCTGATGATGGACATTTGGGCTGGTTCCAACTCTTGGCTATTGTAAAGAGTGCTGCGATGAACATTGGGGAACAGGTATACCTTCAACTTGATGATTTCCATTCCTCTGGGTATATTCCCAACAGTGGGATAGCTGGGTCGTATGGTAGATCTATCTGCAATTGTTTGAGGAACCTCCATACCATTTTCCATAGAGGCTGCACCATTTTGCAGTCCCACCAACAATGTATGAGAGTTCCTTTTTCTCCGCAGCCTCGCCAGCATTTATCGTTCATAGTCTTTTGCATTTTAGCCATCCTAACTGGGGTTAGATCAATCACAGTTTTTTTAAAGGCTGCTCCCGAGCGCTCTCTGAGGCCTTTGGAGTTACCTGCCTTAACAGTTATCATCCATGAGATAACACACTCTACAGTGGAGCAGGGAAATATTAGATTCTTTGTTTTCATTTTGTTTTGTTTTTTAAATTAGAGAAAATGTAGACAGAGAAGTAAGCTGCTTGACCAAAACAACTTCATTCATCAGTGGCAGAGCCAAACACAGATAGTTCTGGAAACATCTAATGTATAGTTACCGTTGGGCATTAAATTGTATTAAATCAGAACTCTGGTGGAGACTGAGGGTGAAGGTCACTGTGGAGATATACAAGTACTTACCTGTTGCTCCATTGTTGCTTATTAGGTTGCTCAGGATATACTCTGCTTTTAAAAGTTTCCCTGAAAAGAAGCAATCAAATACCACACAATTAGTTCTGAACTTTAAACACTACAAGTAGTTTATGCTCTGAGGTTGATACATTTTAACAGAGACCTTAATCACTCTTGGAAACATTCTATTTTAAAATGTAAAATCAATAACTACATCAGAAATTAAAATTGAAAAAGAAAGATGAAGTTTTCAGGAGTTTGGTAAGGTGGAAAGTTGTATTGAATCTGAAATGGCAATTAAATTCATATACATATATGATTAATTCATTCACATACAGCAGGGCTTGAAGACGCAATCCTTTGTAAAGGGCTGTGTCACCTCTCTTGAAAGCTGTACCTCAAGAAGTGGAATAGAGTTGCCCATGAACGGGACTATTTATAGAATTATCAGGAAGGAATTTGGGGGAGGGGAGGAAGGAGGGAGGTTCTTTCTAAACTTTTTACTTATTTTGGTTACCACCACCTAGGAGGGGCCTAATCTGTGGACAGCTGTTTTCCATGAGTAGGAAATGCAATCATTTATCCTTTTAACCATCCCTTCTTCCAGGTGTCTCTAAGTCCTACATGATCTCGCACCTGGGACTTCTTTGACTTCATCTCTAACTATTCTTTCCCTCCCTCTCACTACTTCTGCATCAGTGGCCTCCTTCTTGTCCCTTGAACTGGCCCGGCTTGTTCCCACATCAGGGTATTTATACTTACAATTATTTTAGTCTGCAATGCTTTTATCCCAAATATCTCCAAGGCTTGCTCCCTTCTTCTCAGGTCTTTGCTCAAATGTCACTGTCTCCTATGACCTTCCCTGACCACCCCATTTTAAATAGCACGTGTAGACATACATGCTGGCTGTGGTAGATTGTGTTGCCAAAAAAGACCACAACAATTTCTTCCATCCCACATGCTCTTTTGCAATGTGATCTTGTCATTCCTTCATCAAGAAGTAGAATCTAGAGTTTACCTCTTCACAGGATGAGACTGTGAGGGAGGAGTAAGAGTATTTTGCACGGAGGAGGGATATGAACTATTGTGGCCAGAATATGAACTGCAGTTAAATTGTCATTTCAGGCCACTAAGTTTTGGGGTGGTTTGTTGGGAAGCAAAGG
This sequence comes from Cynocephalus volans, assembly GCF_027409185.1. Taxonomy (NCBI): domain Eukaryota; kingdom Metazoa; phylum Chordata; class Mammalia; order Dermoptera; family Cynocephalidae; genus Cynocephalus; species Cynocephalus volans. Next base: position 98,281,085 of record NC_084468.1, on the reverse strand, counting down.
GTAACCAAAGCACTGGCACCTTCTGCCCCTAACCTTTCTCTGCTTTATTTTTCTCCTTGACATTTATTGCCATAAGACATCCTATATGTTTTAATTATTTATTTATTGCCCATCTACTCCACTAGAATGTAAATTCCAAGACAGTAGAGGATTTTGTCCATTTTGTTCACTGCTCTGTCCCATGCACTTCTAACAATGCTTGGAACATAGCAGATATTCAATAAATATTTGTCATTCATCCAAACAAATATGTGAAATGTGCCAAAGACTGTCCTAAGAGCTGGAGATTGAATGGTGAACAAGACAGAGCCTCTGTCCTCAAGGTAATAGTAATAATAGCTGTCATTATTAAGTGTTTACTATGTGCTGGACATTGTTCTAAATTATATGTAGGTATTCTATTATTTCCATTCTACAGATGAGGAAATGGCCCATACAGAAGCTAAGTAAGATGACCAAAAGATGTGATCCAAGGCAGCCTGCCATGAAAGTCCAAACTCTCTCTCACCTGTGCTAAGCTGCTTCCCAGTTACCAGGACTTCAGATTCGTTGTCCAACATGATATTTTTGTAGGGGTGTTTTCAGCCACAAAGAATACAATTTTCTTCACTCACAGTCTCTTTCTGTACTCAAACAGAGGAGGGAGCTTGCAGCACATATTCCTACCTTCTCTCCTTCCCTTCCCAATTTTTTTAAGTTGCTGTGCCCTTTCCTTCTTTCCTTCTTTCCTGCCTCCGTCTCTCCCTCCCTTTCTAATTCCCTCTATGTCTTAAAACCTCATTATTTTATTATTTTTTTGTTATCAATTTATGCGTCTGTTTCCTCTCCCAGCTTGAACCACTTGAAAATCATGAACCACATTTTGATCATATTTATAACTATAACTAATTCAATTCTTGGCACATAGTGGGTTTTCGACATGTATTTGTCAAAAAAAAAAAAAAGGAAAAGAAAAACTAGCATCTGAAATCATGGGTTAGGGGCTGATAACATTCATTCATACCAATGTATTTAAAAAGAGAAATATGCCCTTATAAAACCAAACAAAAAACTTTAAACAAACAAACACACACACACACACACAAATAAATATCTTTGTAAATAAATTTTATCAAAGCTCTCTCTCTCCCTAAAAGTTATATTTTCTAACTAGGTTTTGCTGATACATAAGAATGGGCATTTTGAAAACATTAATCTTATATTCACCAACCATACCAAATCTCTTAATTTTAATAATTAATCTGTGGATTTCCTGGAGTTTTCTGTGTGGGCAATCATATAGTCTATAAAATATGATAATTTTGTTTATTCATTTCAAATCATATAACTCTTATTTCTTTTTCTTTTTTTATTGTTTGGGAGAACTTCCAGGTCACTATCAAATAGAAATGGTAATAAGGTGCATTTTTTTTACCTGATTTTAAAAGGAATCCTTATAAATTTTCATCATTAGTTTTGCTGAAGGTTTTCAGTTGCTTCCTTTTATCAGGTTAAAGAAAGTTCCCTATTGTGCAGTTACCAGCTTATTGACTTTCAGCTCCAAATCCACCCTTCTATACCTGCTTTGTGATACTGGGAATGGGCCTTGTAAATACTTCTTTGCCAGCTAGCATGATGATAAGCTTTGTCATGACAGGATGTGGAGGGACACTGCATGAGGAAGGTGCTTCTCTTCCTGATTGGGTGTGCTCCTCTTGCCAGCCTCCCGCAACACACACAGCTTGTTCAATGCCTGGCTCTTGCAGCATTCCTGGCTTTTTCTCTGCCTGATTCCTGCACCACAGGTGACTTCTGTAACATCTGTCCCCTCAGTGTGCAGAATGCAGCAGCCAGCAGCATCCTCCCAGGTGAATTTATAGTGGAGTGCTGCCAGATAGGTTCATGGTGTTCCATGAACAATGTCCCTTGGCACTCTGTAAAGGCAGCTTTGTGGTGAATTCCAAGGCACAGCATCTCCCTGTGGATGGCATCTCTCAGAATCCAGAAGTCCAGTGACGTCTGGAACTTTCTTGATTTCTCTTCCATGCAGTGAGCCATGGTTGTTTCTTTTCCAACAAGGTCACAGTCTCAGCCCTGATCTGCCTGGGTGTGGGGAGGGAGCTCTTTCTTAGGTGTTCTATCTCAGTCCAAGGGATAGTGGCTCCTCCTTATATCTGCTATTCTGTAGTCTTTAAAGTTATTCTTTAGAGTTTTCTTTTCTTCTTACTAGCCAATCTCTTTACTCTAATCCCATGATACAGTTAACAATTCTTTATATTAAACCTTCCTTGTTCAAATTACTGTGTGTTTTCTATCTCCTAATTACACTTCTATCCCTAGTTTGCATTTTTAACCAAAATGGGTTGAAAATTTTATTAATTACTTTTCAAATCAATTTAGGTCAACATGGCTTTTCTTCATTATTCTGTGCATTTGGTGAGTTGTATGAATAATTTTAAAAATATTTAACTATCCTTCTATATCTGGAATAAATCTTCATTTATTGTAATATATTATTAATTTAATACAATTCTGGTCAATTTGATAATATTTTAAGATTTTTGCATATTATAAATTGTATAAGTGGTATTGCCATGTGATTTGTTTTTACTTTAACTTTATTTAGATTAACCCACATATTTACCAAATTCTTTATTAATTATTGTTTTTTGAATACCCCACTTCACTTTTCTAGGTTCAATTTCCTCCTTAGAAAAAATTCATCCTTTTGTGTGTCTGTGTGCATGTGTGTGTATGCGTGAGCGAGAAAGAGAGAGATGTCTTGAGAGTAATAAACATTTTAGGTCTTTGTCTGAAAAATGTCTATTTTGTCCTCACTTTTGAATGATGATTTTGCTGGGTATAAAATTCTAAGTTGGAAGCTATTTTCTCTCAATTTTTTTGTAGATTCTATTGCTTTCTGGACTCCGTTATTACTGGTAAGATGTTTCTGTCAGTCTACATACACTTCCAATGTTAATAATCATTTTTTTCCTCTCTGTTTCCTTTAAGATCTTCTCATTGCTTGATTTTCTGTAGTTCTAACACAATATTTCTACATGCAAATTTTTAAAAAAAATTTTTGCTCAAGGTTAGGTATACTTCAACTTAAAGACTTATGTTTGTCTGCAATTCTGAATCTAGTCAGTCCTCCTTCAATTCCAGTTTTACTTATGTGCTTTTTAAAAATTTGTTTGAGTTTTTTAAGCTTCGCTTTCATATTTTCATCTATTTAACACTCTGTGCTTCACTCTCCGTATTTTTTTAAAATATAATTTCCAGTTCTGTAATTTTATCTCCCACTGTTAAACCTACTGCAGGAATACATTTCAGGTAGGTCAGTTAGGGGGTTGGAACACCTGAGAAACTGGCCCTAGGAAAATTATCTTGATTTTAAGGTTGTTACTAGTCACTTGTACCAGGTCGGAAGGCAAGCCCCTGGTTAGAATCTTTAGATTGTCCATTGCCAGTCAAGTGAGGTCCACAGAACAGCAGCATCAGCGTCACGTCTGTGCTGGTTGGAAACACAGACTCTCAGGCCCCACCACAGACTTACTGAATCAGAGTCTGCATGTTAATAAGATTGCTAGGGGATTCAGACACATTGGAGTTTTGGATGCAGTGCTGTGGAACCCTCCTACTTGTGCCTTTTTGTTACTGGCCTGAGATGAAATTAAGTGAAAAACTGAGAGTGAGCATTTGGAAATTTTTATAATCATTTGTCCAACTAATTTTATGACTTTTAAATCTAATAATAAACACTTTGGGCTTGTGTTTTGTTATATATTTTAAAATTTTATATTGATGATATTTGTTTTATTGCATTTACCCCAGTGAAGCACTTTGTGTGGCAGTTGGATGCTTTATCAGCACTTGAAACACCAGAAGCCTATCCCTCTAACAGAGAGCCAGAGGGTTTCCTGCTCTCTCCAGCCATTGTTATGTGGTTAAATTCTTGTTCTTGTATTTACAGAAAAAGAACTTGTATGCTCTGCCTGTTTTGTGGGCAATTCCCCATCAATTACTATAACTTCCTGACAACCACAATGATTTGTAATTTCAATGGCTATATTTTTTGATTTCTGAAAGTTCTATTTAGTTCTTTTTCAAATTAATAAACTCATTTTCTTTTCCTATTGTGTTCTGTTCTGTTAAATGTACTTTTTTTTTTTAAACCATATGTGTCTATCAGGCTGTTTTATGTTTGTGTTTTGTTTTCAGTGCCATTTTCCCTCTTGTTGTATATGCCATTGCTCTCTCACAGGTTTCATTTCCTTTTGTTGCTTACAAATTATAATGTAAGGCCATCTTCTGCCAAGAATGTTTTTTTGTGAGATTCCCCTGTCCCTGAGGTGTGGATATTTCTTTACAGCATAGTTTTGCACTTGATCTTCCCTGAGCCCTAGAAATTTCAGTCTTAAACTATTTTTTTCTTAACTATTTGGTGGGGGATTCCCTGCCATGTAGGTAGGGTAAATTCAGACTCCACATTCACATGTGGCATAGACTTGGGTTTTTTATTTCCTTTGGATTTTTTTTTTCTGTCCCCACCAGAGCTTGGCAGAGAGCAAGCTTCTCTGCAAGTTCTCCCAGCAGGCTGGTGGAATGGTTCTATCCCCTTTCATAACCTGTGCTTTAAAAATTCTGGCTTTATGCAAATACTTCACTCTTCATGTGGGACCAAGGCCCTGTCTCTTGTTTCTGCACAGTTATTAAAATGACAGGCCTCTTCCTTTGGACTATATTCAAGTGTAAACCACTTTGGCTATGAGTGTCATAAGCAGTAGTCTACTGTTTTGACTTTGAACACCTTCAATGTTTCAGGCACTTAAAAAAAATATTTAATTCACCATATTTATGTGTTTGTAATGAGAGAATATTCCGCACTTGCTCAATCCTCCATTTTGATGGAATTGGAAGTCTGAGCCTTTATCTTTAATCTCCTAATTTCAGGTAAGAGTGAGTTGAGCAGGTCCAGGGAATCTTCTCTTGCCTCTGACATCCCACTATGTTGAATGTTAGCCCTTTGGTTTGAGTGGATACCAGGCTGGATCAAAGGGGTAATAGTAAGACTGTGCTGTCCGCTCCTATTGCCTTTATTCCTCTTCCTCACTGCTTATAATAGAACATAATCCCTCTTGTTTCTCGATCAAATCCCAAATGCTGGGGTTGAGAGCCCCCTTTCACTGCACCTTCTTCCCTTACCCTCACCCCACCTTATCCCTTACATACCCCTGCCCTAAGTCTCTGAAATACGTATTGTAGGTGGAAGCTCAAGAGATGTTTGGGAGCAGTTTACACATAGAAGACATGACTCTGAGGCTGTGTTTATCTCTTCTTGTGGCACTTCTGTCAGTGTCTTGAGGAAAAGATACCCCCAACTGTTTCAGGACTTTTATCTTAGACATATGGTAGTGTGAACAGAGGAGCACACTATTCATGATGATATCATGAATGGTCGAGCATTATCAGGAGAAAAGTGTTGCACCACCTTGGTTAGAGACAAGAGAAAAATAAAACAAAATACAACAACCAGAAGAAAACCTAAAAGATTAGTTTGGCTGTGTAAAAGCAAAGCTATCAACATACCTGCTTACCTCTGGACCTCAATTTCCATGCTACACCCTTGCAATTCTGTATATTACAAAATATGCTACATTAACTCTGTTCCAAGTTCTTCCCCACCAGCTCTCAGCATTCTGTTCCACACAGAATGCTGTGCTCACTGTGCTTGCCATCTGACACCATCAGAAGGACATCAGTTGTTAGGCTTCATTCAGGCCCCAAACATCATCAATACTATCAGGGTCATTTGGAAGAAGAAATTTTTCCTAAATTCAACTCTGTCCCTGCATTTACCCTAGAAAAGTAAATAATAAGACATGGGCACAATTCATACACAATTGTAAGAACTTGAAAGTGAGTGAACTTGGGCTTTTGAAAAGTTAACCTCCACAAGCCCATTTCTTCCATGTCCTTTTATCTCTTTCTCTCTCTGCATCCAGCAATTGTTCCATTTAGTATAGTTAATATAATTCCTTTTCAAAGGAAGTTATCTAAAGAGATTTTAAAGAGTTATTAAAATAATAGGAATAGCTAAAATCAATCAAAAGAGAAGGCAGTCCACTTTCTAGGAGGGGCAACTTACCTTCTATTTTCATCCTTTAGTCTTTCACTCTTGGAAATGAGAATAGCAAACTACACATTTCTAAATCTAATGGCAATTTACATAATTCAAGAATTCTATGTAAGTGGACTTTACTGAAATACGTAACAGCCCCCCTCCGTCCAGCCCCGTCCACACTACATCTTAAGTTAGAATGTCAGCCTCATTTTCCATTTCATTCAAAGTGACAGGGGGGAAAAAAGATACTTTAAGACCTAATCAGGTACTGTACCGGTGTTCTGAATGATGAAAAAACCCCTCAAATTACTTCAGTGGGTTTGTCAGCTCTATTGTTGGCTTAGTCAAGTGGCCCTACAGACAGGAGACAGGAGAGCTAAGAGAAAATAGTAGAATTCTAATCTGCTTTTTAAAGGCTCTTGGTCAGAAGGATAGCGATTCAGATACCCCTGTTTGAAAGCAGCGGGACAGATTTGTTAGAAGACAAAAGCTCCAATTAGTATTTTCCACACCCTTTCACAATTTTCTCTACTGCTTTTCGCTCTGAAACCCTTTATGCCGGGGCCTTTGTGCTGGCAGAGCGGGTGGAAGGGCGCGGGGCGGGGCGGGGGTGGCACCCGAGGGACGGAGCCCAGGACCGCGCGACACGCGGCCAGGCAGGGAGGCCCGCGGGAGGGAGCCTACCTGAGTTGACCGCGACTCGGGCTTGGCGAATAACCACCTGCGGGGCAATTGGCGTTGCTGGCTGCAGCTTGTGGAGACCTTTGGCGACCTGCAGGAGTTCTCCAGAGACGTCGAGTCCATACAGGAATCTGTCCATCAAGAACACAATAGCCGCGGCGACAGCACAGTCCTGAGCGAGGATGGAGGCTCGAAGGGACTCCTGCAGGAACAGGCAGGGGCTATAACAACCAGACAGAAATACAGCCTGGCAGAAAGAGGAGGCGGGCTTAGGCCCAAGCCTAGTCTTCTAGACATTTTCATTAAAGCATCAACAACACCTATAGCTAGGAGGGGAAACATGCTTTACAATGCGAATAATACTGTATTAGGCGGCTGAACCTAAAGAAAATCAATAAGGAAAGGCTCAACTCAATTGTGGGATAACATAATATTTTCTTCTATATTTCTAAATATTACATTTCTAATATTTCCTCCATTACATTGTTACCATTACATTTCTAAAATCATACAGGTGATAAATTCATATTTCCTGTTGTTTAAAATTCAAACAATATAAAAGTATATAGGTTAACAATTAAAAGTGTCCCATAGTTTCTCTGTTTTATCAATAGACATGAATTGGTTTCTTGTCTTGCCTTCGCCCTCCCTTCCTCCTCTCTCTCTCTCTCTTTTAAATAAATGAGATCACACTAGACATATTGTTCTGCTGCTTTCTTCTTTCAGCCATCATTACATCTAGGAGAACTTTCCACATCCGTTCATAACTCTCTGCTTCATTTATTACCTACATTTTAATTAAGAAGAAATATAAAATTTTAGGTAACATTTTAAATTTGATTTATATTATCAATGTTTAGTTAATGAATAAAATAAGAAAAAGTAGAAAACAGGCATAAAATGAAAGTGTAACACAAAGAGTGAGAGGTAGAAATAAATGAGCAAATTTTTATAAAAAGGCATCATCATCTTTTGCTCTGTTATGGCAAAAGATGTTTATACTGAAGGCCTTTGATTTAATGATCATGCAGCCAGTAGCATAAATGAGTTTATCACCCAATAGTGTTTTCTCCATTTGCTAAACTGAACTACGCTGAGTGTTTTCTGGGCATGTTTGCTCACATATGAAGCTTAGAAAGCGTTGTAAGCATTGCTCGTGTTTCTTACTACAAAAAGCATTGCTGCTTTCTTCATAAAATAATCGAAAGTACTAACACTTATTGGGCAAAACTAGGTGCCAGGCACAGTGCTAAGTGCTTTATACGCATTAATTCACTCAATCCTCACAGCAATCCTAAGTGGTAATTTCTATTACTGTCCCCACTTTACAGATGGGAAACTAGAGACTCAGAGAGGTTAAGTAACATGCTCAAGGTCTCATGACCTGTGACTAAGAGCCCAGAAGGTCCAGGTGCAGACCCCACATGCCCACACCCCTTGTGATACTGACTCTGTATTAGGAAAGCTGGAGGAGTTGGACATCAATGATCTGATACTCATAGTTATGTTAGTGAACACCACAAACACAATCAGTGCTGTTGCACTTGCCGGGCTGAGCAAGGTTTAATTCAAAAAATGGAAAAAAAGAGAGGATGTATTCCCACTGGGAGAGGGTAGTCTCTGCTTTTCAAAATAACTCTTTTAGAGTTTTAGTTTAACACTTGCATATCTCTAAGTAAACTGGTCTAAACTTTTACGTCTGGCCCATTTCAGGATTCTATCTATGGCATTTATTCACATGATTTGATGTCTGGCTCATATTTTTCCTTTTTTGTTTTTTTGGGTTTTTTTTGGTTTGATGATCTATAGTACTGCATGTAGAACATAACATTTATATTTACAGGCTTTTGTGAATTAAGTAATGCCTACCAATAACCAGGACAATTGTCTTTTCAAAGTGATAATTTCTTAACATGTTAAGACTTTTAAACCATCAGTGTGTTTATTAAGTATGGAAAATGATAATTTTCACTTGTAGTTTTCTTTTTTGTGTGTGCTAAGCCAATCATTGTTCTCATTGTGGCAGAGATGCTGACTGTTAGGGGGGAAAATCTCTTCTCTCCTCTTGATGTTTCCTTCCATGTGAAGGGAGCTCGATTACTGTAGCACTCCTGGCCCCCCTCTATTCCTTTCCTCAGTCTGCTCTGCAGGAGGTGGAGTGACTAATCTCATTGGTAAATTTGGGAAGAACAAACTGGGCATGCATGGCTTCACTCCTCCCCTTTTTCTCTTGGGAACAAGCTGTCTTAGGAAACAGGGATTCTTCTCTGCTCTTCTA